>NC_089251.1:93604251-93916741 GCF_963930625.1 Muntiacus reevesi
ACCCTAAAGACTCTACCAGAAAATTACTAGAGCTAATTAATGAATATAGTAAAGTTGCAGGATATAAAATTAACACACAGAAATCCCTTGCATTCCTATATACTAACAATGAAAAAACAGAAAGAGAAATTAAGGAAACAATACCATTCACCATTGCAACAAAAAGAATAAAATACTTAGGAGTATATCTACCTAAAGAAAAAAAAGACCTATACATAGAAAACTATAAAACACTGATGAAAGAAATCAAAGAGGACACAAACAGTTGGAGAAACATACCGTGTTCATGGATTGGAAGAATCAATATTGTCAAAATGGATATTCTACCCAAAGCAATCTATAGATTCAATGCAATCCCTATCAAGCTACCAACGGTATTTTTCACAGAACTAGAACAAATAATTTCACAATTTGTATGGAAATACAAAAAACCTCGAATAGCCAAAGTAATCTTGAGAAAGAAGAATGGAACTGGAGGAATCAACCTGCCTGACTTCAGACTCTACTACAAAGCCACAGTCATCAAGACAGTATGGTACTGGCACAAAGACAGAAATATAGATCAATGGAACAGAATAGAAAGCCCAGAGATAAATCCACGAACCTATGGACAGCTTATCTTTGACAAAGGAGGCAAGGATATACAATGGAAAAAAGACAATCTCTTTAACAAGTGGTGCTGGGAAAACTAGTCAACCACTTGTAAAAGAATGAAACTAGAACACTTTTGAACACCATACACAAAAATAAACTCAAAATGGATTAAAGATCTAAATGTAAGACCAGAAACTATAAAACTCCTAGAGGAGAACATAGGCAAAACACTCTCCGACATAAATCACAGCAAGATCTTCTATGACCCACCTCCCAGAATATTGGAAATAAAAGCAAAAATAAACAAATGGGACCTAATGAAAATTAAAAGCTTTTGCACAACAAAGGAAACTATAAGTAAGGTGAAAAGACAGCCCTCAGATTGGGAGAAAATAATAACAAATGAGGAAACAGACAAAGGATTAATCTCAAAAATATACAAGCAACTCCTGAAGCTCAATTCCAGAAAAATAAACGACCCAATCAAAAAATGGGCCAAAGAACTAAACAGACATTTCTCCAAAGAAGACATACAGATGGCTAACAAACACATGAAAAGATGCTCAACATCACTCATCATCAGAGAAATGCAAATCAAAACCACAATGAGGTACCATTACACACCAGTCAGGATGGCTGCTATCCAAAAGTCTACAAGCAATAAATGCTGGAGAGGGTGTGGAGAAAAGGGAACCCTCTTACACTGTTGGTGGGAATGCAAACTAGTACAGCCACTATGGAAAACAGTGTGGAGATTTCTTTAACAACTGGAAATAGAACTGCCATATGACCCAGCAATACCACTTCTGGGCATACACACTGAGGAATCCAGATCTGAAAGAGACACGTGCACCCCAATGTTCATCGCAGCACTGTTTATAATAGCCAGGACATGGAAGCAACCTAGATGCCCATCAGCAGATGAATGGATAAGGAAGCTGTGGTACATATACACCATGGAATATTACTCAGCCGTTAAAAAGAATTCATTTGAATCAGTTCTAATGAGATGGATGAAACTGGAGCCCATTATACAGAGTGAAGTAAGCCAGAAAGATAAAGAACATTACAGTATACTAACACATATATACGGAATTTAGATAGATGGTGGCGATAACCCTATATGCAAAACAGAAAAAGAGACACAGAAGTACAGAACAGACTTTTGAACTCTGGGGGAGAACGTGAGGGTGGGATGTTTTGAAAGAACAGCATGTATATTATCTATGGTGAAACGGACCAACAGCCCAGGTGGGATGCATAAGTCAGGTGCTCGGGCCTGGTGCACTGGGAGGACCCTGAGGAGTCGGGTGGGGAGGGAGGTGGGAGGGGGGATCGGGATGGGGAATACGTGTAACTATATGGCTGATTCATGTCAATGTATGACAAAACCCACTGAAATGTTGTAAAGTGATTGGCCTCCAACTAATAAAATAATATTTAAAAAAAAAAAACAAAACTAGAACTAAAACCACCATATGACCCAGCAATCCCACTCCTAGGCATATACCCTAAGGAAACCAAAATTGAAAAAGACACTTGTATCCCATTGTTCATTGCAGCGCTATTTACAATAGCTAGAACATGGAAGCAACCTAGATGTCCATCAACAGATGAATGGATAAAGAAGTTGCGGTATATATACACAATGGAATATTACTCAACCATAAAAAGGAATGCATTTGAGTCACTTCTAATGAGGTGGATGAACCTAGAACCTATTATACAGAGTTAAGCAAGTTAGAAAGAGAAAGATAAATATCATATACTAACTCATATATACGGAAAGTAGAAAAATGGTACTGAAGAATTTATTTGCAGGGCAGCAATGGAGAAACAGACATAGAAAATAGACTTATGAACATGGGGAGAGGGGAAGAGAGGGTGAGAAGTATGTTGAGAGCAACATGGAAACTTATACTACCATATGTAAAATGGATAGACATTGGAAATTTGTTCTATGTCTCAGGAAACTCAAACGGGGGCTCTGTATCAACTTTGAGGGGTGTGATGGGGAGGGAAAAATGGAAGGGAGGTTCAAAAGGGAGGGGATGAGTCCGAACAAGACACTGCAGGAGAAACGTCAGAATTAGCTCTGGTTACATGGTCACAGTGCCTGAAAATTGTGAGCCACCTAAGCTCAGCTTTAACATGTATTCAAGATACTATGGCATCTCTTTTCATAAGTCTTCATTATGTCACTTATTAACGTATTCTCTCATGTTGTAAACACGCATTGAGCTCTTTCTCAGTGATGGTTGTCATGGCTACCATGAATATGTTGTTGTTTAGTTGTTAAGTCATGTTCCACTCTTTGCAACCCCTTGGACTATAGCAGCTCAGGCTTCCCTGTCCTTCACTGCTTCCCAGAGTTTGCTCAAACTCATGTCCACAGAGTCAGTGATGCCATCCAAACATCTCATCCAACCCTGACTTGGAAACTATCAACCAAGAGTGAATGGCAGTGCCACTGGGCTAGTCCAGACAAGTGTACCTAGAACCTCAGCTGGAAGATGGGCTGTGCTTATCCTCCTGTGCCAGCACACCTGGGGTTGCCTGGAAAGGGCTTGGAATATCAGCTCACATGACCGGGAACTCATCATACACAGAGAAAGCTTGGATACATTGATAGAAACTGAAGACCAGAAGTCTGGAAACAAAGAAGAGAGAGGAAGTACTTCTGAGGCCTTTGTTCTTTATTACATCAAGTTTTGCTTTTGTCTTCACAACTGGAGGCTGAAATGAAGGTAAGGGGAATAGGTTTAGAACTTTGGAACGGGGAGGGTGGGATGAGCTGAGAGAGCAGCACTGACATACACACAGCCATGTATAAATTAGACAGCCTGTGGGAAGCTGCTTACAGCACAAGGAACTCAGCTCGGAGCTCTGTGACAACCTGGAGGGCTGGGGTGAGCAAGGAGAGGCTGAGAAGGGGGGAGATATATATACATGCAAGACTGATTCATTTCATTGTACAGCATAAACCAACACATTGGAAAGCAACTATACTCCCCAATTTTTTTTTAAATCTAATTCTCTAAGAAGATCTAAAAAAAATTCTAAATCTTAATACAACAACATGAGCACAACAGATGTAAAGTATAATGCCAAAGAGCTGTAAAAAAAAGGACACAATTATAGTACAAAGTTTAATCTTGCTAAAATTTGCTAACTCTAATTAGCAAAGTTTAAGTTCTGTAATCTCAGCTCAAAGCCCCAACTATCTTTAGTAATCATATATTTATAATTCAACAACTATATATTACATTATCAATGACATTTATCCAAAATTCTCTTTTTCCCAAAACAAAAATTTAAAACAGCAACCAAAATTTATTTCGTATGACCTATTACTAATTATGTGACATCTACTTCTCTTTCCAGTCACTATCTACATATTTTTTCAAAATACATGTAATATTTCATTAAAGATCAATGTTTTCTTCTCAAAGATGGTGATATGAAGACTCTTAGTACTCAGATGCCAAAAAATTGAGAAAATTTCAAAGTCAATTCTTCTGCAAATGAGCCATATGTCCCTGGGTTAAAGGGCAATGAGATAGTCCTAACCAGTCATATGGTTTTCAGCACTTATCCTGATAAACGGCAGGTCAAGGAGGGTTGCGTCTAATAGTATATTCCTCAGTGAAATGTCACTTTTCCTCAACATGTCCTCTGTGTGAGCTAATTAAAATCATGGTTTGCTGCACTGTCAGCAAACCAAGTTGCTGACTTTCCTATTGTCTCTCCACATGTACAAAAAGGAAAAACAAAAAATGAATGCTGGCATATGATCGACCTGAGCTGATAAAGCCTCCTTGACATGGAAAATGATGCATGCTTTTTGCAGTCTACACTTCCAACTTCTTCCTCCTCTCTTATGTGCTATTACCATTCACTTATATTTCATGCAGATAGACATTAAATAAGTTTAAAAAAACATGGCTACTGCTTTGTTGCTCAAATCTGGAGAAATAATTTTTACCTTGTTAAACATACCTGATTCTCTCAAATTCCCTCAATGAAAATTAGGGCGATGTCACACAGCTGTGCATTTTTAACTCTTAATAGTTATCAAGACTACGCTTGATTGACACTATTTAGTCCCTCAAATTATGAAAGTATTATCTGAAAAAGAATTTCAGTGAGTTAAAGCTCATACTAGAAATGTGTACAAAAGCAGCATTAATCATCACCCCTTCCTTATCACATATTTTCCATCTGAACAATGACACCAATAGTAAGAAATTTTTTTATTTACTTGCATGATATTCTCCTTGCAGGAAATATATGGTTAATAAATAAATAGTTTAAAGAGTTTATTGTGATGAAGCTTTCTTTTCTCATCAAATATGAGTCTAACTCAATTGACAGATGATTTTTCCATTCTACCCTCTACCACAAAGACTAACATAAGTCAGTCCCCTACATACAAACCAGTTCCATTCCGCAAGAGTTGGCCTAAGTCCAATTTGTTCATTAAGTCCAACAAAGTTAGCCTAGGTACCAACTAGAAAAACCTACAACATAGTACTGGACTGTAATAGGTTTATGATACTTCTCACACAAATAATACATAAAAAACAAACACAAGAAATAAATATTTTTAATTTTGCAGTCCCAGTATCTTAAAAAGTACAGTAGTACCAGCTACATCACTGCTGCGTTTACACTTGCTTCGGGACATCCTGGGCTTCAAGTAAAGCCACTGTACTACTGTTCTCTATACAGTACAGTAAAGGGCACAAAAGCACACCCAGCTGTAGAGGATGCATACTTGTGACAACGTGTGCCAGATACATGAACTAACTTACGTGATTGAACATGTGAGCACATGTTGCCCTCCTTGAAATTTTGCAACCTGAAGCTTTGTATGCAGGGTCTTTCTGTCTTTATGTGAGTCTTTGATCTACAGGATATAGTACTTGGATGAAGTGAGCAGAAAGACACATGAGTAAATAAACAGGTGATTTATAATTATACTAATTATGATGGTGGTGGTTTAATCACTAAGTCATGTTCTCCTCTTTGTGATCCCGTGGACTGTAGCCCGCCAGCTCCTCTGTACATGGGATTTCCCAGGCAAGAATACTGGAATGGGTTGCCATTTTCTTCTCCAGAGGATCTTCTCGACCCAGGGATCAAACCCTTGTCTCCTGTATTTCAGGTGGATTCTTCTACCACTGAGCCATGCAGGAAGCCCTATACTAATTACACTTGAATTTAATTAGAGTCTTTTATCACAGTTATTATAAAATAGAAAGCTACCACAACAGGGAGCAGTAACTGTAGAGGACAGTTTAGAATTCTCCCTGTCACAAAGTCCTTTCATAATCTGGCCCGAACTTACATTTGAAAACTCACTAACATTTACTCCCATCCCTAAGTCAATGATTTTCAAATTGGACCTGAAACATTGGCATAATCTGGGGACTTGTTAGACATGCAAATTCTGAAGCCCACCTCAAACCTACTGGATCAGAAACTCTAGAATGTGAACCCAAAATTGACATTTTTCATAAACCCTATACATGGTTCTGATATACCCTGAATTTAAGAACCACTTTCCTAGATCAGACTTGTTAGTTTTTAATATGCAGATAAATCATTTTGGGATAACTAAACAGAGGAAGATTCAACCAGATTGGGCTTAAAATTTTGCATGGTTAATGGGTTATCTGGTGATTTAATTACTCTTAGTCCATGCGCACACTTTGTAAATTACTGGACCAAAAAATTAAATGGACCTCTTCTCAGAAATACCACGTACTTCCCAGGGTCTTTGACTTTGACCATTCCATTCTTTCTGTCTCAGAAGATCCCTTTCATAACTTGTCCACCAATGAAATCCTACTTCTTCTCAAAACCCATTTCCAAAACCAACCCTCTTTTGGAGATTTCCCCAGAAAAATGTATACACCCCTCCACTCCTCTTTTTCCCCAAGATTTTGTGTACATACATATAATAACACTCATTGTACTGTAGTTATTTAAATATCTCATTTCCCCACTAAACCTATGCATGTCTTATCTTTTCTCTCATAAGTTTGAACACATTTGCCCCCTCCCTAAAATATTTGTTGAATTAATATATGTATGAATTAGTGCATGTCAGGCAAAAGAAAATTAATCTTATATGTATTCATGAAAAATATTTTCTTCTATGTTGTTTGTATTATCACAATATTTGAGAAATTAAATGTATGACAATACACTTGGGTTTGTGTAGCTTCATTAATAATAAACATAACCAAATTTGTGGATGACTGAATGCTTGACTGGTTAGATAACCTAAAACTTGTCATTAGTAATCTTACAGCATGTGGCAACAAGGGCTTGAAATGCTACTGTAATTTCATTAAAATAAGAGAGGCTAATGTTTGAATAAACTGAAATAGGAGAGAGATTATGTTGAAAGGCAACTTCTTAAGAATCATTACAAGTCAATTTGCAAAAAGAACTATTGGGAAACTCCTCAAAATTTTCTCCTCTAATTTCTATAAAATAAACTGGTATTTGAGTCAAAGGTGGATTGAGACTGTAGCTCACACTTATGCGAGTCAATTTATGTCTTAGCTTAAAATGTCCTGCCATCTCACAAGTGGTAACATTACCTTGAATTTTGCCATTTCATTATGCATAATGTCATTACAGTTATCAGATCAAGCATTAGAATAAGCACAGTTTGCTGATACTATTACATTCTTGAGCCTCATAAGAATTAATAATCAGGACATTTTTTTATTTCTTTAGCCTTCTTTTTATGACAACTTAAGGGCTTCCCAGGAGGCTCAGTGGTAGAGAATCTGCCTGCTGATGCAGGAGACACGAGTTCAATCCCTGGGTCTGGAAGGTCCCCTGGAGAAGGAAATGGCAACCCATTCCAGTATTCTTGCCTGGGAAATCCCATGGACAGAAGAGTGGAGCCTGGTGGACTACAGTCCATGGGGCCCCAAAGAGTCAGACCCAATTGAGCATGTAAGCATATGTATATATAACAACTTATGTTTATAATGAAATTATAATGACAGCAACATCTGTCATTTCCAAGGCTTTAAAAAATGGCAAAAATTGCAAAATGAGTTGGAAAGAGCTGATAATGGTAAATAGATACCATTGCACTGATTTATTGATTCATCAATCAATTTTTGAGCAACTATATTCTGCTAGGTACTAGATACACAGAGGTGACTAATGTATAGCCTTTGAGAGACCCCAGCTATGTAAGTTAACCATTGTTGTTGTTGTGTCCGACTCTTGCAACCCCAAGGACTATAGCCCACCAGGCTCCCCGTGCATAGGATTTCCCAAGAAGAATACTGAAGTGGGTTGCCATTTCCTCCTCTAGGGAATCTTCCCGAGCCAGGGATCAAACCCATAGTTCCTGCTGGGCAGGTTGATTCTTTACTTCTCAGCCGCCTGGAAAGCCCAAGCAAATACACAATTTGTCCATGTCATCTATATAATAATGCCCCTCTTCAAGTCAGAATTTCCCAGCAAGAATACTGGAGTGGGTTGCCATTTCTTCCTCCAGGGGATCTTTCTGGCCCAGGGATTGAAATTGTGCCTTGGGCATCTCCCGAACTGTAGGCAGATTCTTTACCACTGAAACACCTAGGAAGCCCTTTTGATTGTATGAGCTGCTTATCTATGTTGGGTATTAATCCCTTCTCAGTCGTATCATTTGCAGTCATCTCCCATGTGATAAGTTGTCTTTTCATTTTGCTGATGATTTCCTTTGTTGTGTGACAGTTTTAAAATTAATTAGCCCCCCACCCTTTTCTGTTTTTACTTTTATTTCCTTTATTTTGGGCATCCTTTGTGACTCAACTGGTAAAGAATCTTCCTGCAATGTGGGAGACCTGGGTTTGATACTTAACCCTTTATTTTAGGAGACAGATCATATATATATATATATATATATGTATATATATATATATATATATATATACATATATATAGCTGTGATTTACATCAAAAAGTGTTCTGCCTATGTTTTCCTGTAGGAGTTTTCTAGCATCCAGTTTTATATATAGGACTTTAACCCATTTAAAAACTCTTAAATAAAAAAACCGTCTTGCTTTTATTTTAAAGTGTGGACAAAGTGAGGTTGGTGAAAGGCTTGGTGGTAACAGAAAGTACAGAGTTGGAAAAGAAGTGAAATAGCTACTAATCACAAGTTCTGAAAAGATTCAGAAAAAAAAGAAGAAGAAAAAAAAAAAACCACGGGAGGAACAAATTATTCATGGTCAGAAAGAGAGACTTCTCATTAAAAAAAAGAGAGAATTTTGAAGGTAGAATTGGCACTTTTATTTAGTAAATTTGGGACTGCTGACCTCCATTTTGCGTGTGTGTGCGTGTGCGTGTGCGTGTGCGTGTGTGTGCGTGTGCGTGTGTGTGTGCGTGTGTGTGTGTGTGTGTGTGTGGCAGGAAGCAGAGACAGCTGGTGAGCGTGTGGGAGGTGCCTCAGGAAACTTGGAAGCATGGCGGTGGTGAATAGACGCAAACGGGGCTGCCAGATAGAGGGAGGGCTAGGCCCAGGGGAGGTCTGACAGGACCCGTCCAAGTCTGGTGGACCATGGGCTTTCCGGGGGCCTCGGGCTCGTTGAAAACCCTTTGAAAACCTGATGCACATCATGGCTGCTTAGCGGCTCTCTGCCTCAGCGAATCTGTCTGACTAATTGATGAGTAGGCATTATTCTGTCCATAATGGAGTTAGCCAAGGGACAGGGGATGTGTGAAGTCTCATTTCACCAATGGCAGGCTTCCCAGTTGAGCATATCAGAATCACTATTCAGAGCCCATAGACCCACTGTAAATTGAAAATGGCATTGTTAACTGCACGTCTGGGGTGTGTTAAATTTTACAAATAAATAACGCAACAAGATTTGGCACGGGTGAAGCCAATGGAAGCTGAGGTGCTGCCTCTGTGAAATCCTGGGCTCCGGGTTTCCGGGCCCCGCAGACTCCTGGTCCCCCTGTGTCTCCCTCTGGTAACTCCCTGATGCCCTTGTCTGGTGGCTCCCGCTCAAGCACCCAGGATCTTGCCAGACTTTAAGAGCTGCGTCCACTCTTCTGTGACAGCTTCTCTGATCCTGTTCAGGTGGGAATTAATCTCTCCTCTCAGCTTCCACGTGGCTTTGCTTCCACCTCTTCATCAGTTTCAGAGCTCTCTATTGTAGTATAGCTGTGTGTGTCTCCCTCCCTAGTGAGTACAGGATTTAAGGGAAAAGGTGGGCTTGAGATTCGTGAAGGGCACTGGTGCTGAGTTTCCAGAAAGTTTTCAGAGTCCTGCTCCAGTCACCCACAGCAGGTGGCTGGCTCATTTGGGAAGGAAGTATATTCCACAGTAACCCTATTGCAGTAATTCTTTACTTCACCCTGGTGCTGTATTTATAGTCACATTACTTGGTTCATTTTCCTCGATGAGTGAGGTTCAGGCTCAAGTTTTAAAAGTTTTGTTGAATTCATTTCATTGAAGTGCAATTTGTGTCAGTTTATGTATTGCATGCATGTCAAATGTATAATTTGAAGATTTTTACCAGAAACATACACCCATGTAAACAGAGACACCATTATGGTATAGGATCTCTCCATCACCTCTGAAAATGATCTGTTTGTCCCAGGAAGTACAGGACTCCTTTCACCCTAAGCCCAGACAACCACCAATCTGCCTTTTGTCATGAGATTTATCATGTGTGAATTTTTCTAGAATTTTATATAAATAGAATTATACTGCATGTAGGCTTTCTTTTTTCTCTTACTCACTTAATGGTTTTGAAATTGGTCTTTATTACAGTGTGTAGCTGTTGTCCATTCCTATTTATTTCCAAATAGTAGCCTACCCGAGAGAAATAACGCAGCTTAGCCATTCATCTCTTGTTAAACATGTAAGTTATTTCCAGTTTGGGGCTATGGTGAATAATGTTCCTCTTAACATCCATATACAAGTATTTATTTGAATACATGTTCTTACATCTCCTGGACAAATACCTAGGAGTAGAAAGTCTGGACTGTACAGTAAGTGCATATATTTAACATTCTCAAACACTTAAAAAAATTTTTGATGTGGACCATTTTTAAAGTCTTTATTGAATTTGTTACAATATTGCTTCTGTTTTATTTATGTTTTGGCTTTTTGGCCAGGAAGCCTTTTGGATCTTTGCTCCCTGGCCTGGGATCAAACCTGTACCCCCTGGTTTGGAAGGCGAGGTCTTAACCACTGGACAGCCAGGGAAGTCTCTTAAAATTTTCAAACATTTGCTAACAATTCTGCAAAATAGTTGTGCCATTTTATATTCCTACAAGCTGTATATGTGTGCTTCAGCTGTTTTTTCACACTCTCACCAAAACTTGGTATTTTGAATCTTTTAAAATGTTACCTGTTCTAAATACCCCATTCTGGATATTTAGAGATAGATCATTGTAGTTTTAATTTTCATTGCTCTGATTCCTAATGCTTTTTTTCACACATTCAATGAACATTTATTTATTTTTTGTGTGAAATATTTCTCTTATATTATTATTGGCTGTTTTGAACTCTCCAGTATTGAGTTGCGAGTTATTTTATACATTGTGGACACAGATTTTTTTCTCTGATATATATGTTGCAAATATTTTCTCTCATCCCATTATTTAAGCTTTCTTTCTTATGTTGCCTTTTGAAAAGCAAAAATTGCTAATTTTGATAAAATCAAGCATATTCCTGTTAATTCATATGTTGGTGTCTTATCTAGGAAATCTTTTTATTTTCCAAGTTAGCCAAGATTTCTCATTTCTCTTCTATTGAAGTTTTGTGGATTAAACTTTCACATTAATATATATGGTACATTTTGAATTTTATCTGTGTGTTCGATGAGATAATGGTCAAATTTCTTATTTTTTATATGGATATCCAGTTGTTTCCACATCACTTATTAAAAAGTCTTTCTTTTCCCCATTGAAGTTACTTGTTGGCTTTGTCAAAAATTAATTGACCATGTATGAGTGTATCTATTTCTGGAATCTCAGTTCTGTTTCATTAACCTATATATCTATTTTAATGTGCAAATCACACTAAGGTAATTGCAGTGACCTTATAGTAAGTCTTAAAATCATAGATTATTAGTCCTTCGAATTTGTTTTAATCATTTAACTATTCTAGATCATTTATATTATTATATAAATGCTAGAATCAGCTTATTGATTTCCATAAAATAAATAGTGAAAGTTTGAATGTGAAAGTCTTAAATTTATAGATGAATTTGGGGAGGATAGGCACTTATTACAGGCAATAATGAATCTATCAATCCATAAACATAGTTCACTAATTTATTCTTTCTTTAATTTCTCTCAACAGTTTTATAATTTTCAGTGATGATCCCTTGTATATCTTTTCTTACTTTGAGAATTTAAAAAATTTTCAAAGAATTGTAAAAATGATTGCTAAGTTTAATTTTTCTAAATGTTAATTGTTCATATATAAAAATATACCTGGTTATTAATATTTTTTCATCTGCTTCCCTTTTAAATTTTAATCATTAGTTCTAGAGTTGAAATAAGACTTTCCATATAAACAGTTTTGTCATCTATAAATAGACATAGCTTTATTTCTTCCTTTCTCATCTTATCATCTTTAATTTCTTTTCTCTTGCTTTAGTGTACCAATTAAAACTCCAGTAAAATATCAAACAAGAATGGTGAAAGGACACTTCTTTGTCTGCTTCTCAAACTTTAGGGAAGAGTTTCAACATTTCACTACTGAGCATGTTATAAGTTGTAGATTTTTCATAAATACTCTTTGTCAGTTGAGGATGTTTCTTTCTGTTCCATGTTTGATAATATTTATAAATTTTTTTTAAGATCATGAATTGGTATTGAATTTAATTTTTTTTAACATCCATTCAAATGATACTATGATTGTTCTTTTTTTTAACTTGGTGAACTTATTGATCATTTTAAAGTTAAACCATAACAAGTTGCCTCAAAAGTTAGCACCTTAACACAGTAGTCATTTATGATCTCACAATTTTTGTGGATCAGGAACCCAGCCAGTGCTTAGGCAGATGTCAGAGACTCAGGATTTCTCATGAGGATTCAATCAAACTATTGTTTGAAGCTGTGGTGTCATCTGAAAATGTAACTGCAGGAAGATTTTTCCTGACACTTACATGGCCCCTACGCATCATGAGCAGCTAAAGGCTAGTGTCTGATTTCCACAGGACTGGATATGAAAGGTGGCTTGCCCAATAAAGATCAGTAAAGTGAGAGATTGGTTACCTGTGTACTCAGTCGTGTTGACTCTTTGTGATCCCATGTCAGGCTCTTCTGTCTGAAATTCTCCAGACAAGAATACTGGAGTGGATTGCCATTTCCTCCTCCAGCGGATCTTCCCACCCATGGATTGAATCCACATCTCCTGCATTGACAGGCAGATTCTTTACCACTGTGCTACCTCAACAAGATAAGAACTAATCTTTTTAGCAACACAATATCAGAAGTTAGCAGTGAGTTACTACAACCAGTCCATACCCAAGAGGAGATGATTTTAAGAACATGAAAACTAGAGTTCAGGCATCACCAGGAATCATCTCAAAGTTCTGCCTACACATGGTCTTTGGTTTCTCTTTCCTCCTTGGCTGATTTTTTTAGATTAAATCAAAACAACTTTTTATAATTTAATTTTTATTTACCTACTCTCCTTTAGGTCTTCCCAGGTGACTCAGCGGTAAAGAATCTGCCTGCCAGTGCAGAAGTCATGGGTTCGATCCTTGGGTCAGAAAGATCCCTTGGAGAAGGAAATGGCAACCCACTTCAATATTTTTGCCTGGGAAATCTCATGGACAGAGGAGCCTAGCAGGCTACAGTCCATGGGGTCGCAAAGAGTCAGACACTACTGAGTGACTAAATAAAAATAAACAGCATTTTCTTTTTAGCTATATCTCTTTGCATTATTTTTTAATTTGGATGCCCCATAAACAGTCTTCACTCTTTACATTGTACTTAGAATTTAAGAATACTTATTTAAATGTAGAATCATTGACCACATATATTTTGATTTAAACCCAGCTCATCATCTTTATGCTGAAATCATTATGTTATGAATAATAAACTCCATAAGCCAATGTTATCATTTTTTTAAACAGGTCATATGTATTTTAAAGAAATTATTAGAAAATACCCTTTTATTTTTTATGGTATATTTGCCATTTTATTTATTCCTGAAGATTTGAATTTTCTGCTGGTATCATTTCCTTTCATTTTTAAGAACTTCCTCTAGTATATTTTGTATTGATGGTGGGCTGGTCATAATTCTTTTGGCTTTCTTTTACCTTAAAATGCTCTTATTTCACCTTTATTCTTGAAGAATGCTATTTTATTTTTGGTTGCTATGGGCATCATCCGAGGTCTTGATTTTTTTTTTCCCCAGCACTTTTAAAAGTGTCTTTACATTATCTTTGGCCTCCATAGTTTCTGATAAAAGTCAGAATTTGGAATCTTTGCCATCTTTGGAATTATTTTTACCTTTTAAATAATGTGTCATTTTTCTCTGGAAACTCAAGATTTTATCTTTCCTTTTCGCTAGACTGAAAAGTGAGGTTTGTTCTTCGATCTGGATATAGTGTTGCATATAGATCCTACAGCATGCTAAAACACTAATTAAGCTGAGAATGAAGTACAATAAAATGTACAGGTAAAGATTCATGGAAAGGTACAGCCTCTATAAATGTCCTTTCCTGCAGCTATGATTACATCGTCTCTGGCTTTCTGCATCCGTATCCCCCACGCCCGAACATGTCACACTGAGAGACCCAATTGTAAGGACACACACCTGTCCCCTAGTCAGTATATCCCAGTCTTTAACTAAGCCAGTCCTAGGAGCTCTGCTCTCACACCTCTGGTCTTAGCAACCAGAGATTCTTGCTTCTGCTTATCAGGAACCCTGTGCCCATTTTCGCACCTGAGGGTCTATTGATAACAAACGCCTCTTGTATCAAAAAGGTGAGCAAAACACATAGGCAGACTTTCATGTAAATTGGATTAACTTCTCCGACCATGAACCTTATTAAGCATTTGTGGAAGAAGTTTGGAGTAAACACTTTTAAGACTTAATATTGTGTTCGTGGAAAGGCAGTCAGTATCTGAGAATTCATCAAAAGAAGGTACTGACACTTCAAAATCAATACACATAATGGGATCCTCCTTCCAACCGAAATGAAATGCAGGAATGGTTTGTATGTTTACCGAGATTATACAGTCTTGGCTTTTTGAGGTGACAGCAGATGGTCCGATAAGAAGTGGCAGGACTGAGTGCAGGGACCCAGCATCTCATCTCAAGCTCTCTTAACCATGAAATCTATGAATTTATGCTTAACTGAGCAATGGGGGGAGAAAATCATGTACAGTCTTAGGGCGAGTCAGGGTGACTGAGTGCACCCTGTACTTCTCAAGAGTAATTAAATCTTAAGCATTTTTTTCTATCTCACATTTTTTTAAAGGGTGTGCATTCTACTTTTCTTGAAATGTCACCCATCAAAAAATGTCACTTACACATGCTTCTACTGTTTCATTTAGTTTTAGATACTTTGTGACTTGGCTTCGATCAATTTTATTTCTTATTTCCAAGCTTCAGATCCTTAGCCAACTAAGCATCAGTGCTGACTCTATTTTCCAAATTCTATCATTCTTTAAATATCATTTGGGATTATTTCCAGTACTTCATTGATTTTTATGTTTTCCTCCTTTGTTTTTCACTCAGAATACTGGTAGTATATTGTCCACATTGTTTTTAGTTTCAAATGCATTTTGGATAATTTAAAAATGAAATATGATGTCAAATACTGGTATGTCTAGAGTAAGAAGGGTATATAAAAGAATATTTACAGAGCACCCTCTTTCCAAAGAGATGAAAAGCAATCTTTAAAGAAATATTCTAATATCATGTACCAGGTTAATAAATAGAACTCATTCATAATGGTCTTGTAAAAGATAAAATATGTTTAACGCATGCTTAGCTTTCCAAATAAATTCGGATTATTTTAAAAAAACAATCAATAGTCTGTCCTCAAAAAAAAATTATTCCTGTCTCTTTCAAGTTATTTAATTCACAACTCATTAGAAAAAAAAAGTATTCAATCTTTTTTGTATTTTATGATTTCATTGCTCTATTATTTTCTTTGTACAACATAAACTAAGTGTATTGCTATTGCTATTTTAGTGTCAAATCAAATACTGGAGAGATATTCAGCTACTCTTTGAGGTTGTATACATAGCATTTTACAACAGAATGTTGAGAATAAAGCTTTTAGATCAGGACGATGAAGATGAATGATCAATTTTTCACATATTGTTTTTAATTCATGGGGGAAGTCAAAGCCAATAAATTGATAGATTGAAGAACTTTTTATTGCTAGATAGATTTATTGCCAAAAAATAAAAAAAAGAAAGGCCCCTTTCCTTTATGTGAAAAAATTACAAGTAAGGAAGAACTAGAAATAAAGAGGAGTCATTTGAATAAATGAATTTTCTTTTTAAGACATGTAAAACAAATTAAGATGTTTTTAGCCTGTAGATATTTCCAAAGCAAAAGCAATTCAACTTCAAAACCATCTCAGCTGACCTTACATTTAAGTCACTGGGAGTGACAGAAACACTGAGGGAGAAATCAAGGGCATGATTAATTATATCTTGATTCTAGTCAACAAGGAGCAGCAGGGTTTTCTAGAAGACTTCAACCACCATCTCCTTGATCTGAATGCTGCTCTCTCCAGAAACTCATTAGCAACTGAATAGCTGGAAACTGACTGTTAAATCCTTTTAACTAAATTAACCTTCCAGATCCAAGGAGTATTCTGAAATTCCTTTTTGTTTATATACTTATTTTTTATTGGAGTAGCAACCCACTCCAATATCCTTGTCTAGAGAATTCCGTGGACAGACAGTGGGGTCGCAGAAAGTCAGACAGGACTGTGACTAACAGTTCTGACACAGGGTTTCTTTGCAATGTTGCAGTAATTTCTGCTGTTCAGCAAAGTGACCCAGCTATCCACTTATGTCTATCCCCTCTCTGCTGGATTCCCTTCCCACTTAGGTCCCCACAGAGCACTGAGTGGAATTCCCTGCGCTGTCCAGGAGGTTCTCATTAGTCATCTACTTCATACTTAGCGTCAATAATGCATATGTGTCAATCCCAACCTCCCAACTACTTCTTAGATCTACATTTTTCCCAACAGGTGGTTGGAGTTATCAAATACACTGTAATACTCATTAGCATGTTTGCTGTCAGATCTAGAAAAAGTATACTTGAGGAATTGCTCATTTATATGATAGACTAAATAATAGAATGAGAAGAAGAGATAATGAATTACAGAGGACACTTGATTAATTCTCCCTCACATTTGCTTCATCCTCTCCATCCACGCTGTTGATGTTTTCTTAGGGGCCCTCACACACTGCCCCTGAAACAAAGCCAGAGCTCCTAAGGATGGTCTGTTTCACTGCTTCTCTTCAGGTCCCTCCTGTGCTTCTAGATTAACCTTCAGAAAGCCGAGTTAAAAATAACAGATAGCCAGAGGGAACCTGCTGTGTAGCTCAGGGAGCTCAGCTCCGTGCTCTGTGATGACCTCGGGGGTGGAGGTGGGATGGAGGGGAGGAAATCGAAAAGAGAGGCGATATAAGTATACTATTGCTGATTCACTTTGTTGTACAAGAGAAACTAACTCAATATTGTCAGCAATTATACTCCACGTTTTGAGCTTCCCTGGTGGCTCAAAAGGTAAAGAATCCACCTTCATACGCAGGAGACCCGGGTTTGATCCCTGGGTCCGGAAGATCCCCTGGAGAAGGGAATGGCACCCCGTTCCAGTATTCTTACCTGGAGAATTCCATGGACAGAGAATCTTGGCAAACTATAGTCCATGGGATCCCAAAGAGTCGGACACGACTGAGTGACTGACACTTTCACTTTATACTCCAGTTTTTAAAAAGGGAGGGAAAAAAAAAGGAAAAACAGCAACTATTATGCTTTTCCATTTCCTATAAGAAATATATCCTAAAATCATTATCCTACGTTCAAAGCCCCGAATCCATTGCTTTCCTACATTATTTCCCGTTCTTACCTCTCATCCCTATGAAGTCTCCCAAAGCAATAGATTCAGCTTTTCCCAAACACACTTCTACATCTTCAATCACAGGAATTCCCTGCTGGCTTGTAATGCTTATCCCCGATTTCCATAGTCCATGTCTTGAATTCAGCCAGAAAAGAAAAAAAAAAAAAAAAAAATTCTTTCTCCTCTGAAATCCCTTAAAACTTTACCTGTACATCTTTTAAATCAGCACTTATCATTTTCCACCTCTTGTTATGTTAATTTTGGCATTCAGGACACAGACATAGTACATTAATTCCCTCCAGCACTTCTTGCAGAGTTTTGTAGATGGTGTGCTCTCAAGACCTGATTGGTGAATGAATAGCTAAACCATCTTCCTGATTTGAAGACTTTTCCCGCTAACTGTCCTTGTCTTAAGTGGAAATTGTGCATAAGAGCTTGAAGGACAGTGGGGAAATTGGTACTGAAAGATGGAGAAAAATAATAATAGTAACCCCTACTGTACAGTAGAGGAAATTTTGGTGTCACTGTTGCTTATGGCACTGAGGGACAGCAAAAATATTCATAAGAAACCTGTATGTTTGGAAGGAAATTTCAGGTGAAATGTTGAAAGGGCCAAATTACTTCTTATAGCTTCATATTATAAAATATGTTTAAAGAGACTTGAGCAAAAATAAAGTGAATTTTCTATTTTCAAATAGAATTTAGAGGTTATACACACACACACACACACACACACACACACACATATATGAGAAAAGACTTGCTGGTTTCAAAAATAAAAGGTCGTCCTTGTTTTCTTCTATTGGGAAATTTTTTTTGGACTCAGGGAAAATAACCTTACAAGTTATTACTAAATACTGAGTACAGTCCTCTGTGCTATACAGTAGGTCCTTCACTTTCTTTTGACTTAAAAATCAAGTGTTTAGAAAGTATCAATTATTTATGATTACAAAAGATACAACTTAACATTTTGTGATATTTATTGAGCAGTTCAAACTATTTGCAAGAATTGATATTTCATGATTATTATTTTTTAGATAGTCCCCCAATAACAAAAATAAACCTTACTGAAACACTTGAAGGAAAGCTTATTCTAGCTTACAATTGCCATTCTAGCCCACTGAATTCTTAAATAAATCTATGACACATTATCTGATCATAGTCATTTTATTTTGCCTGAAGCTTGAAAAATTGGGGTTCCGTATCATGCATGGAATTATTTCATTCTTATTTATTGCTACTTATCAATTACTATCAGTAAGGTCATAAAAGGGCTCCCAGTGGTGCAAGTGGTAAAGAATCTGCCTGTCAAGCAGGAGATGCAATAAGAGATGCAGGTTTGATCCCTGGCTCAGGAAGATTCCCTGGTAGAGGAAATGGCAACCCATGCCAATATTCTTTCCTGGAGAATCCCATGGACAGAGGAGCCTGGAGGGACACTACTGAAGTGTCTTAGCATGCACACATGCGTACCATAAAAGACTAAATAAGAAGAAAATGGAATAATGTTGGAGTTTCCTGAAAGGATGATTCCATACTGAATAAATCATCGCTTTTCAGTTTTTTATAATGTGGGATGAACTATTGTATGATCTTTTGAGAAGATATAAGAGTCCAGAGACGTGCATAGTCCATTCTTAGCTTTCACTGAACACAACTTAGAATTTAGAATTTTCTGCTTTCTGTTGCTGTTTAGTCCCTAAGTTGTGTCCAACTCTTTTGCAACAGCATTGTAGCCTGCCAGACTCCTCTGTCGATGGGATTTCCCAGGAAGGAATACTGGAGTGGGTCGCCACTCCCCTTTTCCAGAGGATCTTCCGACCCAGGGATCGAACCTGAGTCTCCTGCATTGGCAGGTCGATTCTTTACCAATGAGCAGCCAGGAAAGCCCCCTTTGCTTTCTGTACATAACGTTGAAAAAAATCATTAGATGAGAACCTTTCACAATTCATGAATCAGAAGATGAATGCAAGGAGACGGAGAACAGCGCTCCAGACCTAAGGATGCTGGCGCTCAGTTCAGTTCAGCTGCCAGTCGTGTCTGACACTGTGTAACCCCATGGACTACAGCAATGGATTTTATATGTGAAATCTCAGACCATGGTTCCTCAGATGATGATAGCCTAAGATATGTTTTCTTAAAGTCAACAGTAGATAAGGAAACTATATTTCTAAAGCCAGAAATGAATTAGATATTTTCATCCAGTTAACCACTCAAAAAGGAAGATTTTATCATGCAATAATTTGCCAGAAGCATCTGGATCATCTTATTTTGCTGAAAGGACTTATGACTATTCTGATATTTGCGGTGAACCAAAGTTTATATAATGCAAGAGAGTCTACTAAGCTTGAATTGTTACTATTAATAAAATGCTTAACAATGTTCTTTTTGCTATCCCTTTGTTCTGTAAATTATTGCAACTATGATGACATAAAATACTACTTTAAAAATGTCTGTTTTATCTAGGTAGAAAATAGGAATGTCACTTTTTCCTAGTATAGTAAGTGTTTCAGAAGAGTGTAAAGAACATTAAAGATTGAAGATATGTTACAATCATTTTTCTTAAATAATTTTTCAAATGAAGAAATGTCTCTTACACCATGTTCAGGAGAAGTTGGACACCTACAGTGAAGGAAACATGCTACCTCTTAAAATAGCCTATAATCTGTATAGTAAAGGTCAAGAGTTTTTTGTACCTTTTGTATGTAAATAGCCCTTTAGTTGTCAAGAAAGAAATATCTCCATTATTTTGTCTTCTTGACTATTTTCAAGCATATATTGTTTTAAAATTAAAATAAATATCATAATATAATATAAATAATATACTATAAACTGTGAGAAAAATTGTCCCTATATCTTGATCATTTAAGAATAAAATTGGCTACAGAATTCTATGTACTGAAATTATGATTCATTCATAACCCTATGATCACTGTAGCTTTTTACTAGACTCATCATATTGTTGGCTTGTATTAAAGTTTTAATCAGTTTAACACTGATGTATTTCATATGTGAATGCTGCCAAGCCTGATTTCTCTCTTCCTGTACATGTTCAGTTTTTTATATGAAAGAAAGAATTTACAATATCTCTATTAAATTCAAGGATATCAATTTGCATATTTCCAGCCCATCCAGATTCTCTGTATAATTTGATTTCCAAGGGATAGAGATATAGCTTTTAGGTCTGATCAATATTTACCTTTATTTCTTTCTAAGATTTTCTATGAAAAGAGTATATTTAACTGGATGGATAATAAAACAGAAAAAAAAAAAAAAACATTGATTAAACCTTGAGTATATACTGTTTTGTTGTTGTTGTTTAGTTGCTAAGTCATGTCTGATTCTTTTGTAGCCCCATGGACTGTAGCCCATCAGGCTCCTCTGTCCATGGGGTTTTCCAGGGAAGAACACTAGAGTGGGTTGCCATTTCCTCCTCCAGGGGATCTTCCTGACCCAGGGATCAAGCTCACGTCTCTTGTGTCTCTGGCGTTGGAGGGCAGAATCTTCACTGAGCCACCAGGAAAATCCATACATTGTTCACCCAAATGCAAATATATAATTAAGCTATATCATTGGGCCCACATTGGAGTGCAGCATCTTAATTCCAACTTGAATTTAAATCTTTGTACATGTATAATTGATTTGAGAGAATGATCATGTAGTCATTTCTACAAAGCCTAAACAAAGATGCCTTTTCTTTATCTAAGAGCTTCTAGCAGCAAAAGAGATGTTTAAGAAATAGCCCTTCACATGAACATTGGAGATGAGCAAATATATGGAAATTGTATACTGTCCACTGAAATTTTCCTTAAACCTTTCACTAATCTCAAAAATAAGCTTATGAATTTAAAATAATAATTTTACAGTGTATATTTAACAATAATCATTAAGAAAGTGGGTATGTGAAGTACAGACTCCAAAAATATTTACAGTATGTATATTTGACAAAGACTTATTTTTAGAGCAAGTTTGGGCTTCCCAGGTGGCACAGTGGTAAAGAATCTGCCTGCCAATGAAGGAGACACTGGTTCAGTCCCTGATCTGGGAAGATCCCCTGGAGGAGGGCATGGTTACTCACTCCAACATCAGTGCCTGGGAAATCCCATGGACAGAGGAGCCTGGCAGGCTACAGTCCACAGGGTCGCAAACAGTCGGACACGACTGATTACGGCACACAACACAAAGGCATGCTGACAGAATCTTTCAACCAATCCACCCAGTAAAAAGCAGCAAAATACCAGGCCCAAGACAGAAGGTAGAGCCAATAGCACAGAGCCAATAGCAAAACAGAAGGCAGTCAACACAATGAGTCATCCGAGAAACGCAAATTTAAAACCACACTCAGAAGCCGTTAGCAGAGCTGAAATAATACTGACAACACTAAATACTGGCAAAGTTTTAGAGCAACTGGATTGCTGGTGAGACTATGAGAGGCAAACAAGGTCAGAGAACGCTTTGGCAGATTTGTGTCTATTCATACAATAGCTGTGATCAGGAACAAAAAAGGAAAAATACACAAACAAAATCTTCAAAAATACATGAGTGAATCTCATAAAACATTGTTTTCAAAAGCAGTCAGACATATACACAGTAATTATATATTGTATGGTTCTATTTGCATGGTGTCAAAGAAGATGCAAAATTTCTTGCTGATTGTGGAACTCAGAAATACTTTCAGTAGATGTGTTTGGAAATGGCAGAAACTGAATGGAAGGAATCATGAGGAAATTTCCTGGTAACAAAAATGTTCCCTTTCTTGTTTGAGTTGTGGGTGTATTCAATTACTAAAGTTCCCAAGTCTACAACTTTAAAATCTTCAAGTCACCAACTTATCAGCTTTAACAATTCACTAAACTGAAAGTACTTTTAATTATTATTTTTTTAATGTGATGTATGTGTATGTATGTTAGTCACTCAATCATGTCTGACTCTTTGAGATCCCTTGGACTGTAGCCCTGCCAGGCTCGTCTGGCCATGAGATTGCCCAGGTAAGAATACCGGAGTGGTTAGACATTCCCTTCTCCAATGGATCTTCCCAACTCAGGAATTGAACCAAGGTATCCTGCTGGCATGTGGATTCTTTAACACTAAGCAACCAGGGATGCGCCAATGTGACGTATACCTCTCTACATGTATCTTATTAACAATATATGTAAATTAAGTCATCATGCTGTATATCTTGACCATATACAGGAATGTATGTCAATTATATATCAATAAAACTAGGAATAGCATGTGTTAAAATAGCTTAATAAATGTATCATACACATAATTATGACAATGTTAATAATAGAAAATATAATATCCTAAATCTGGAATTTGCTATCTGTAGGTCTGTAGACAAATTACCCATAAGTCTTGACAGTCTGATATAAAGTATAAAGAATGTACTTTAGCAGAATGGTGATCGGTAATACTGAGATTATTTTGTTATATTACTTTATAAGTCACAAATATAATAGGAATGAGAAAATGAGTGAAATAACTTACTGTGATAACTTTCAATAACATGTAAAGTCATTCCGCTTTAGTTCCATGTATATTTCATTTGAGGAAAATCTATAAAATTATTGTCATATAAAGTTTCAAACTCTCATTTATACCTTTTTCATTTGACTTCTGTAAGAAATCCAGGCTTTGAAATCAACATTGTTCTCTTCCTTTTTTGGGCATATATTGTTTAAAGCTTAGACACATTGGAGAAAAAAAAAGACTGCTTTTTCCAGAATGCTTAATGGCTTTTTAATACATGTGGGCCAGTGGTCTATACCCTAAAATTTAAATTTGTTTTCCTAAGGACCTCCTTTAATATTTAATATGCATGTGTGTTGCAATTAAGAATAACTCCCCTCTTTTAATATTCTTGCGTCCATGTTTTTCTCCTTTCACAGTGTCTGCATACTTTTGTTCTTTATCCATTTTTCACCTGAGACTGTGGTCAGGTTGTCCTTAGAAGGCTCACTTAAAATAGCCTTATCTCTCTGTAACACTATCCTATCACATTCCGTATGTCTCCTTTATCTTTTGACCCTGATTAGCCTCTTACACATAATGGAAGGAACCAAATCTTACCTTAGGAATCACTGTAAAATGCATAACTTTGGTTAGTAGCATTCTCCAGAAAACATAGAGAAACGAACAGATTAAGGACACAGCCTAGAAGAGGAGGTGCAGTAATGAATATGTGCAGTTTGTGTATCAGAGTAGCTTCATTTTTAATGAAAAATTGTCATAAATGCTCTAATGGTGAATGATTGATATTTCTACTCTAGAATTGTAAGGTAGGTTCAATTCACAGAGGAGCATCCAGATTTTTGAATATATTGCAATAGTGAATCATTCTGATTTTCCGTTTTAGGAAAGTTAGTTTCCATTACATTTAGGTGAAAGATGAAAGAAGGAAAGAAACAAAGAAAAGATAAAAGAAGTTTACATTACTTGTACAGTTAATGGCCGTCAGGCATTGTATTCAACTCCCTTTATTCCCATCGGAGCCCAGTGAGATTGTTATGGTTATCTACATTTCATAGGTACAGAAACTGAAGTTTAAAGCTAAGTCTAAAATTGCATGCAGTGGGAGAAGCTGAAAATTTACACCTGGCCGTCTGATGCCAAAAATTAAATTCTTCTCATGATGGAACTTGTCCTTTCAAAGCAAATTGTTTTATTATCTAAAGAGAACAGTAAGAATCATTCTATTTCTGTTCAATATTTACTAATACCTCACTTCCCTGGAGCTTTTAGGTAAATGAATTAACTTAAATAACTGAATTTTTTTAGATAGTTAGTGGAGGGTCTTAGGACAATTGTCCATTAATTGGGATGGAAATATATACCTGTCTTCACAATAATTACTTAAATGTTTAGTCACTCAGTCGTGTCTGACTCTTTGTGACTCCACAGACTGTAACCCATCAGGCTCTTTGGTCCACGGAGTTTTCCAGGTAAGAATACTGGAGCGGTTTGCCATTTTCTTCTCCAGGGGATCTTCCCAACCCAGGGATCGAATCCAGGTCTCACGCTTCTCTTGCATGAGTAGGCAGGTTCTTTACCACTAGCACCACTTCAGAAGTCCTGATAATATCAACAGTATATCTTCAGTCCCCACTCCCACCAAAATGTGCAGTAATTTGAAATGATGTGTTACTGAAAAATAGTTATTCTATCAGGTATTACTACGTGGTATAAAACTATTTGCTTGAAATGGTCTATTTACATAAAATGGCCCCATAGATTTAATTCTGGCATTGTTTTCTTTCTGCCTATTATAGTTTTCTTATTGAATTGGTATCTGATTTCATTGCAGTCAGTGTTTGCTGATATATGACACCCTCTCTTCCCCAAATTAAGACATCTGATATGAAGTAATCAAGCTTATTTAATTTTTACCTAAAAAAAGTGCCTCGGTAGAGAATAAAACAGGGCTTCCCTGGTGGCTCAGACTGTAGAGAATCTGCCTGCAATGCAGGAGACCTAGGTTAAATCCTGTTCAAAACATTTAATAGTCAAAATATGTTTACATATTTTATGCTTTCACAAAGAATTTTAATAACTACTTGTCTCAAACTTTTGCTATTTTCATGGGCTGCTTTTCATACTTTCTGACTTAATATTACATCTTACCTTCTAATTTGGCTAGTAAATTACTATTATCATATCATCTCTTATTTTCTACTGCATCCACACATTTAAAACTAATAGACTTTCCTAAACCTTGGAAAATGTCCATAGATGCATTGGCATTTAATATTTTTTAAAAAAACAAAAATGTCTTCATCCTACCTGTTGTTTTCAGAGGCATGACTGCTTAGCTATTTTTTTTTAATTAAAAAAAAGTCTATGCACAATTTAACACAACATATTACAAAATTACACCTCTATAAAAGTATAATTAAAGAGACAAAATAAATAACAAGTTAAACCAATCCATTGGCCCTTGTCCCCTTTTCAACTAGAACTTAGTGAAAATTCAACTTTATTACTTCTGAAAACCTCAAAATGTACACAAAAAGTGTTTCTTATAAATACATAGCTTGAAGATTTGTCATTTTTTTTAATTAGCAGATAAATAAGTATCTATAAAATAGTTAATACAACATCATGTATTTTAAACACTAACAAAATATCATACAATGTTTAGAAGCATCAAATATAAATCATTAATATGATTTTAAATATAATGTTTTAAAATATTTTTTCAAAAATCTGGACTGGTAAAAATTTATTTTTTATTAGTATAAAGATGGATATAATTCTACTTGAGATCGCTATTAGACATAGGTGTCTGACCACAACAAACAAGTCATTAACACATTTTAGTACATTTTAATAAACATCTACTATATTTAGGGTTCTCTGAAGCTTCCTGTATGGAATAGGATATTGTTTCTGAAATTATGGAGCTTTCAGTTTGTACAAAGTGGAGAGAATGAAATAAGGGGGAGTTATCATAATTTATTAAATCACAGTCTGACAACTGTTTGCCTCGAGAATGAAAAATTATTTTCTTAAATCATAATAAATGAACCAGATTAATTGTTAGAAGAAAATGTAGAAGGTCCATTTTGGGACTGAGGAATCAAAACACGTATATTATCTATGGTGAAACAGATCACCAGCCCAGGTTGGATGCATGAGCCAAGTGCTCGGGCCTGGTGCACTGAGAAGACCCAGAGGGATCAGGTAGAGAGGGAGGTGGGAGGGGGGATCGGGATGGGGAATACATGTAAATCCATGTCTGATTCATGTCAATGTATGACAAAACCCACTGCAATATTGTAAGGTAATTAGCCTCCAACTAATAAAAATAAATGAAAAAAAAAATTAAAAATAAAATAAAATATACTGCCTTAAACTCTCAAAATAAAAAAAGAAAGAAAAGGAAAGAAAAGAAATAAAAGACATCCAAGTTGAAAAGGAAAAAAAAAAAAAAAACTGCTTCTCTTTGCAGATAAAATAGCATCTAATGATACCCTGAAAAAACTGTTAGAACTAATTTTAAAAATTCAGTAAAGTTGCAGGATACAAAATCAACAAAATTCTGTTGCATTTCTATCTACTAACAGTGAACTATCAGGATAATTTTTTTTAAACCTTATACAATGGTGCAAAACATTAAATTTATTTGCTAGTTAACAACTTTTGAGGAAAATACTTTTTAGAGAATGGTCAGACATAGATATTAATGTGATCTCTCATTTACTGAAGGAGAAATTAAATGTCTCAATTGTTCTTTGCACAAAAATAATGACATACCCTGACTAGTGGTAATCAAGAAAATATTACACTTGGACCAAAAAGAAATAAAGTGAAAGACCAGATAGGAAATAGAACCAAATGAAATTAGTTATGGCAGAGAAGTAAATAATGACTTGGGGTCTAAACTGATAAACTACATGTCTCTTAAAAGACCAATATTTACAGCTTGCTAAAAAGCTCTGATATTAAGGAGACAAAAATAAATTAAGAAACTTATATAGGAAATGAGACCATTGTGAAGAAGAAAAGGATGTCTCATGGAATATTTAAAGGTAAGGCACAGGACAAAGGCAAACTTTATGTGGAATAAGCATGCCAGAATCTATGGAACACCCTAAAGGACAGAAGACCCTCTCTCACAAATTTCTGTGTCTGTTGGGATTCAAGTAACCCTTTAAGGAATCTTTTGCTTAATGAGGTCTGAAATTAAATCTGCGGAATTACTGAATCAAGTAACATGCCTTGCTAAAAAAGAGAGTAAAAAATATACTAACCGATGACCACAGAATACAAGGAAGAAACATATATATGGTTTAAATAAACACTTTGAAAGAGAACAAATAATACATATTTAGGAATACTAGTTTAAAAAATTAGCTTATAATCTTCCATGACAATAGCTGGAAGAGAAAGCCCAAAAAACTCAGTTAAAAATCATCAAAGGATTGGCACAGATATTTCTACACAGAAGAAATATAAATGGCCAATAGGCACATGAAAAGATGCTCAATTATTTGTTGTGTTGAGTCACTAAATCGTGTCCAACTCTTTTTTGTGACCCCATAGACTTTAGCCCGTCAGGCTCCTCTTTACATAGGATTTCCCAGTCAAGAATACTGGAGTGGGTTGCCATTTCCTTCTCCAGGGGGTCTTCCTGACCTAGAGATCGAGCCTGTGTCTCCTGCACTGGCAGCAGATTCTATAGCACTGAGCCACCAGGGAAGACTTCAACATTATTAGTCATTAGGAAAATGAATACCAAACCACAGTGAGGTATCACTTCACGCACATGAGGATCACTTTAGTTAAGAATGAATGAAATAAAAAAAAAAAAAAAAAAAAACAAGAACAAGGTGTGGGAAAATTGGAGCCCTCATAGGTTACTTATAGCAATGCAAAACAATGATGCTGATTTGCAAAACAATTTCACATTTCCTCAAATAATGAACATATTGTTACCATATGGTTCAATAATTCAACTCTTGAAGATATGCCCCAAAGTACTGCCAAAACATATCTACACAACAACTTGTACATGAATGTGTATAGCTGAGCTATTCATTATAGATACTCTTTAATTAACAACAGGGTTACAGCCATATAAACCGATTGTGATTTGAACATATCCTAAGTCCAAAGTGCATTGACTACTTCAACCTACTGGAGCAGGTTACCTTGAAGGTGCTCAGAACTCGTGCACTAGCTTACAGCTGGACAAAATCATCTAGCACAAAGCCTGTTTTATAATGAGTGCTAAGCATGCCGTTGAACACTGTACTGAAAGTGAGAGATGTGGTTGTCTGGGTACAGAATGGCTGTAAGCGTATCAGTTGTTTACCCTCGTGAACCTGTGGCTGAGTGAGGGCCGTGGCTCACTTCCATTAATGGCCCGCCATCACCAGAGAGCATGGTGCCTCGTACTGCTAGACTCCCAAGAGGTCAAATTTCAAAATTCAAAGCGCAGGTTTTAATGAATGTGTTTGTTTTTGAGCTATCATAAAGTTAAGAAATCATTAAGCCAAAGTATATTAAGTCAGGGACCTTCTGGAGAGCCAAAAGGTAGAAGCGATCCAAATACTCATCGCTTATGAAACAAGGATATTTAAAGGATGGAATATTATTTGGCCTTAAACAATACTACAGGACTGATACATACTACCACCTGGATGATCCTTGAAAATATTATGCTGAGTAAAAGAAGACAGACATGAAAAGTCATCACTCATTATTAGAGAAATGCAAATCAAAACCACAATGAGGTACCATTACACGCCAGTCAGGATGGCTGCTATCCAAAAGTCTACAAGCAATAAATGCTGGAGAGTGTGTGGAGAAAAGGGAACCCTCTTACACTATTGGTGGGAATGCAAACTAGTACAGCCACTATGGAAAACAGTGTGGAGATTTCTTAAAAAACTGGAAATAGAACTGCCATATGACCCAGCAATACCACTTCTGGGCATACACACTGAGGAATCCAGATCTGAAAGAGACACGTGCACCCCAATGTTCATCGCAGCACTGTTTATAATAGCCAGGACATGGAAGCAACCTAGATGCCCATCAGCAGATGAATGGATAAGGAAGCTGTGGTACATATACACCATGGAATATTACTCAACTGTTAAAAAGAATGCATTTGAATCAGTTCTAATGAGATGGACGAAACTGGAGCCCATTATACAGAGTGAAGTAAGCCAGAAAGATAAAGAACATTACAGCATACTAACACATATATATGGAATTTAGAAAGATGGTAATGATAACCCTATATGCAAAACAGAAAAAGAGACACAGAAGTACAGAACAGACCTTTGAACTCTGTGGGAGAAGGTGAGGGTGGGATGTTTCAAAAGAACAGCATGTATATTACCTATGGTGAAACAGATCACCAGCCCAGGTGAGATGCATGAGACGAGTGCTCAGGCCTGGTGCACTGGGAGGACCCAGAGGAGTCGAGTGGAGAGGGAGGTGGGAGGGGGGATCGGGATGGGGAATACCTGTAACTCTATGGCTGATTCGTGTCAATGTATGACAAAACCCACTGAAATGTTGTGAAGTAATTGGCCTCCAACTAATAAAATAAAATTTGAAAAAAAAAAAAAAAAGTCACTTGTATCATTCCATTGGAAAGACTGAAGGCAGAAAAGAAAATGGGCAACAGAGGATGGGATGGTTGGATAGCATCACTGACTTGATGAACATGAGTTTGAACAAACCCTGGGAGGTAGTGGAGGACAGAGGAACCTGGTGTGCTGTAGTCCACAGGGTTGAAAAGGGGCAGACTTGACTTGGAACTAAACAACAAGAATTGGCAAAGCCAAAGAGACAGAAAATAAACTAGTGGATCCCAGCAGTTGGTGGGTGGTGAAAAATGAAATGTGACTGCTAGTGGTTACAGTTATAGGATTTCTTTTGGAGGTAAAGAAAATGTATTGATAGTTATGAATAGGAATATTTATATTTCTGGGATTGGAACTGACATATATATTCTATTGATACCATGTGTAAAGTAGATAACCAATGAGAACCTTCTGTATAGCACAGGGAACGCTACTCAGGGCTCTGTGGTGATCTAAATGGGAAAGAAATCCTAAAAAGAGGGGATCTGTGTACATGATACGTATAGCTGATTCACTTTGCTGTACAGTAGAAACTAACACAAGATTGCAAACTATATTCCAATAAAAATTAGAAAGAAAAGAAAAAGAATGATAGTAGTCATCTATCCTTGTTAGGAAAAAGTAGAAGTGATAATTACAGAAACTAAAGCTGTTGAATCATCACTTTGTACCCAGTGTTGTTCTGAGGCCTTACCGTATTGCGGTCAATTTAATATTCAAAATATTATGACATATTTTTACTCCTCCACAATTCCTCGCTCTCAACCTTGAATGCCACCAAAAGTCTAATGAAAATGGGTAAACAGTTCTGAATTGACATACTTTTACTTCTAGCCTTACTGTGTCCTACTCAGCAGAAATGTTTGTTTTACTGAAGAATTCTTAATGTATTCGATTAGAAGGACAGCCTCAGATCCCTTTCAGGATCACACATAAGATACGGTATAGGCACCCGGTGCTCTGCTTAGCCACTCAGCTGTGTCTGACTCTTTCGTGACCCCATGACCTTCCAGGCTCCTCTGTCCATGGAATTTTTTCAGGCAACAATACTGGAGTGGGTTACCATTTCCTCCTTTGGCGGATCTTCCAGATCCAGGGATTGAACCTGCATCTCATGCCTGGCAGGTGGATTCTTTACTAAGCCATCGGGGAAGCCTGCAGGCACCATATTACTTTTCAAATAAATATTCTAAGTTCTTCATTCCAAAGTACATGTGGACACTAGAGCTTCAGACAAGTGATGGAGAACCTACCTCTTAGAGATAAGGGCTCTAAGTTTCAGCAAGACAAAGAAACTTGCCTAAAGTCACACAGAAGATAAGGCCAGGGCCTTGGTCTGGAATGGGACTCTTTCCAGAATCTCTGCTCTTAACCATGACACCACAGTTTAGGATACTTTGGGAAAATATATGGTGGTCAGATTGTATCGTTCTCTGAGTTGTAAGCTAAGGAGGTAGGCTTAATTCTCCTGAAAGAATATTAGGTGCCAGGCAATTTAACTTTAAGAGCATGGCAATTTGTATTTTGAAATTTACCAGAAAACAAATAGTTTTCAAAGAAAGTGAGCTCATCGGAGGTGGATGGTATGGACTAATTTATATTACCGTGGCATATAATGGATAAAATACATTTCCCAGTGGTTTCTCGCTGTGCGCAAAAATGACTTATGCTGTCAGTGGAACAGTGATTATACCCATTAGTGAAATATAAAAATTCAGCTCAATTAAATTACTTATGCTATTTTTTTCCCTTTCCTACGAATATATTTTGACATTCAAGTACATCTTCGTGAGCTAACAGAATTTGAAGCAGCTACAATTTATTCTGTTTCTAATTGTGGTTAAATGATTATGTGATTCATCAATAAACAGATAGCTCAGTTTCACAGTATATCTTAGTTTACAGGGAGATTATGACACCATGACATGTAGTAATGCAGTGAAAGGAAGAAGTTGAATGCAGATTTGTTATTTCACAAATGCCTCCATAGCTTAAAGCTTAATTTAATGTTTTGGATGAAAGCTGTTATCCTAGAAGAGTACAGAAAAAATAAATCTGAAAACATAAATTGTAAGAGAATATAACATTTCATCTCACTCAAGAGTTAGCAATTATTAACAGCCACTTGGTGAGGGAAGACGTGGAAAGTGAATACGAATGATTTTTAAATTATTTCACATCCCCTCAGTTACAATGTAATAATTGAATCAGAAGGGTTGATTATAATAACAGGTACTAAATACTTATTAGTTCATGAAATCTATGTTAGTGTATTTCTTATCACTTAGATTAATTGCTTACACGGATATCCTGGGTATGGGTTTATTAATGAGATGGAGAAGTTCAAACAACTGTGTTATTTCCCTGTGACTTTAGGAACACACACACACAACTACCAATAAAAAGTCTCTAACTAGGCTTTCCCTAGGGGTCCAGTGGGGCTTCCCAGCTGGTACTAGTGGCAAAGAACCCACCTGCCAATGCAGGAGGCATAAGAGATGTGGGTTCGAGCCCTGAGCCCGGAAGATTCCCTGGAGAAGGGAGTAGCAACCCACTCCAGTATTCCTACCTGGAAAATCCCAGGGAGAGCAGAGCCTGGTGGACTACAGTCCAAAGGATCGCAAAGAACTGGACATAACTGAAGCGACTTAGCATGCACATACACGTTGGCAGGCAGATTCTTTACCTCTGAGCCACCACGGAAGCCCATCTGTATTTATATGAAAGTCTCTCAGTCGTGTCTGACTCCTGCTACCCCATGGACTATACAGTCCATGGAATTCTCTAGGCCAGAGTACTAGAGTGGAGAATCTTTCCCTTCTCCAGGGCATCTTCCCAACACAGGGATCAAACCCCAGTCTCTGTATTGCAGGAGGATTCTTTACCAACTGAGTCACTAGGGAAGCCCTCTGCATTTATAGCAACACTTTAAAAATGTTTATCAATTACCCATATATATTTACTTTATCATTACTTAGTGACTTTGTTTTAAAAAGTTATCTTTTCTCAGTACACTGTGCAAGACCTCAATGCTATAATTTATGCACAATTTTGTCCAAGCAAGACCTCCAAGATGAAAGCTTAACTTCAAAAAAGTCAATAACTATATTTATAAATCTGAGTCATGATGGGTTAGGTGTAGGAAAAACAAATCATATTGTTCAACATCTGTACACATTATCCAGTAAAAATATTTTCATAGACTCAGTTGTTACTAGATATTTTGAAAGCTGATCATTTTCTTCTTGGAAAGTTACTGAAAATTGATGAGGGAATTGAGTTAAAACTTGAAGTTAAAATCTTCAAGTGTAACTGTTTATACATAGTAATGAGTATGCATGTAAAGTACACAACAAGCTCCTTAGTATACAGCATAGTAAAAATCTGTGTACCTTGCTAAGATGACCTAAGGATATTTGAAGTGTCTGGCTCATGAGGCTAGGTTATGGCATGTATTTATCTAAACATAGACCCACTCCCAGCCTCCCCCTTAAGCATCTGCAGGTAAGTCATTTGCATCAGTTCAAAAACTGAAGGTGAAAATTGATGAACTAGTTTTGTACTTTCCAACAACTTGCAGAGATTACACAGGCATTGGAAAGATATGAGTGAGGGTTTGGGGACCCCCATCTGAGGTATTTCAAATTAACAGCTAATGGATGTTTTAATAGCTTTTTTATGTTGGGTTGAGGCTGAATGAAAATTAACAACCAAAAACAACTGCACTTTGCATAGCAGATCTCTAACTTTTACACAATACTGTGATAAGACACAGGAACCCTTGATTTCATATTTACATGGTGAAATTCCAGTGCATATAAAAAGGTTAATATACACATATGTGTATTGCTACAGGTTTCCTTACTGTTTTTATGTAACTTGATAATCTAAGCAGCAATATCTTATTCTTGTATTACATGTGCATGTTAAAACAAGTCTGTTATTATGAATTTGCCACTCTGATGTACCCAAGTTTTGGTGAAACCAGTCATGAGTTCATTTTCTATCCTCTGCAGATAAATCAGAATCAATTAGATTATATAGCTCAGACTGTAAATATGAATCTGCCTGCAATGCAGGAGACCGAGGATCCATCCCTGGGTTAGGAAGGTCCTCTGGAGAAGAGAATGGCAACCCACTCCAGTATTCTTGCCTGGAGAATCCCATGGACAGAGGAGCCGGGTAGGCTACAGTTCATGGGTTTGCAAAGAATAGGACACAACTGAGTGACTAACACTCTTTCACTTTCCACTTTTTTCTTTCATGTAGAACTTATTATTATACTAAAAGTTTTGAGGAAGAGTTGTGATCTCTGATCAATCAGATATGCAATCATGGCCCCTAATCTTTTTTTTTAATGTTTTCCAATAGAGGATAACAAGGGCAGAAGCATATTTAAAGCTGGTACCCATGGAATATATTAGTTAAAGAGAATGAGAGTATTATCTATCCAAAAATTGAATTGGAAGGAGAATATATAAGAAACTTGTATTATTTTAGTTCTTGCAGTCTATATGTATGCTTGTGATAAGAACCATCAAAGATGTAAATATTAAAGAAATCTATCTCTTGTGATGTTTATATGTGCATGTATGTATATATGTATATATGTATGTGGATGTGTTTGTATATCTGTATATGTATGTGGATGTGTTGTGTATATGTATGTATATATATACATATGTATGTATGTATATGCATGTATATATTTGTGTATGTGTATAGACATGCATATATTATATATATATATGTATATATGTATATGTATGCATATGTTTATGTTTGTGTATATGTATATATATTTTCAATGTGCTTAAGGAAAACATGAGGGCAGATCTGATGCAGGGAAATTTAAATATACCACTTTCAGAACTGTGATCCATGATTATGTGGTTTCTAGGCTCTTAACTCCTGATAATTGCTTCATTACAGGAAATTTTTCAATGAAATTTTCATTCTCAGTTTTCCGCGAAACGATGCTTTACAGCCTTGATTAAAATTATCAAGGCTTGTGTAAGACAAGCCCAGTAGGTTTTGAAGCCTTATATTGTTTCATTTAATACTATAAGTGTCTGTGTATTCCTGAGAAGTTTCTTGAAATTGAAGTAATTATTATCCCCTGTTCAAAGTACATTCATAATAAAGGTGAACATGAGAAGAAACAGTTATTCCAGAATCTCTTGGAACTTCGAAAAATGTAATTTCGTTAAGTCAAGTCATTGCAAGCCAGGGACATCTGTGGCTTTGACAGCTTTCTCTGTGCCCATATAGTAATTGACACGAAGAAAAGTAAAGGAAGAAAAGGTCTTCTGTCTCTTGCTATGGTCAGATGGCAACTCGGTTTCTCTCCCAGAACTTTCCCCAGTATACACACACACACACATATATATACTTATAGCTGATTCACACCGTTGTATAGCAGAAACCAACACAACTTTGTAAAGCAATTATCCTCCAATTTTAAAAAAAATATCAGATAAATATTAGAGCAAAAAGTTGCTAAAAAACTGCATCTTTCTAATGGAGATCATAATGTTGCTATGACCTTAGCTGAGAGAGCTGAAATATTAAGAGGGATGAGTAAGTCACAACAACAACATAAGTGGATATTGGTAATATTTATGAGTGAGAAGTGGTATTCTCTACAACCTGAGACAAGTGAATGAGTAAATGCAGACAACATCTTTAAGAAGAGAGAGATTCTTCAAGCCACTTTTATTTACATTATTATTTTATAGGAAATAAAGTAAAGTGAGGTAAACCCCTGTGAGTATATAAGAGTGTTGGGAGTGAAGCTTTATACACACAATGGAAAATAGTCATGATATTTTAATACAAAGAAGGGGATTGAAAACTGTCTTCTGAAAATGGTGCACACAGGTGAAAGTGAGGTTTTCCTAGTTTTTGATGTGTTTGCTGGAAGAAAAGAAGCAATATTCCGAGCATTTGAAGAGATATGAGAAGTAGGAAATTGATGATAAATTTGCATTTGCATTACTAAGAGCTAATGTAGACATTTTGAAGTGAGTAACTTAAATTAGTCCACCCAGTTCTACTGTTTTTGAAGGACACAGAGTATGGAATGTACTGGATTACGAGGTGTGGTCAACGGAGTAATGAGCCCCCTCCCCCATAGATGTCCTTGGTACACGTTATGCTAACTTACCAGCTAAAGGAGATTTTGCATTGTGAATAAAGACCTGTGTAGTTCCAATTTTATCACAAGGGACCTAATAAGAAGGAAGCAGAATTAGAGTCAGAAAAAAGGAGCTGTGAAGAGTGAACAATGGTTGGAATGATGCATTCTAAAGATGGAAGAAGAGGTCATGAGCGAAGACATGCAGGAGGTCTTTGAAAACTGGAAAAAAGAAGTAACCAGAATTTCCTCCATAGGAACACAAACAGGGCAAGCCCTAACTTGAGTCCTGTAGGATTCATTTTGGATTTCTGAAAGCAAAACCATGAGCTAATATATCTGTGTTGTTTTAAGCCCCTAAGTTTATAATAATCTTTAACAATAACAGTAGGAAATGAATATTAATACATGAAGCAAGTGAACATTATAAACTAGAAGGAAGGCAGAGCAGCATATTAAGAAGGAATATTTGAAATATCCCAAACTCCTTAATTTGTCACTTTTCAAGGGGTGGGGGAGTCTTCAAGTAAACTGCTCATTATAAAATTAAAATTCAGTTCAGTTCACTTCAGTAGCTCAGTCATGTCAGACTCTTTGTGACCCCATGAACTGCAGCATGCCAGGCTTCCCTGTCCATCACCAACTCCCGGAGCTTGCTCAAACTCATGTCCATCGAGTCGATGATGCCATCCAGCCATCTCATCCTCTGTCATCCCCTTATCCTGCTGCCTTCAATCTTTCCCAGCTTCCAAGGAGTCAGTTCTTCACATCAGTTGGCCAAAGTATTGGAGTTTCAGCTTCAGCATCTGTCCTTCCAATGGATTTTCAGGACTGATTTTCTTTAGGATTGACTGGTTTGATCTCCTTGTAGTCCAAAAGACTCTCAAGAGTCTTCTCCAACACCATAGTTCAAAAGCATCAGTTCTTTGGCACTTAGCTTTCTTTATAGTTCAACTCTCACATTCATACATGACTACTTGAGAAACCATAACTTTGACTAGATAGACGTTTGTCAGCAAAGTAATGTCTCTGCTTTTTAATATACTGTCTAGGTCGGTCAGAGTTTTTCTTCCAAGGAGCAAGTATTTTAATTTTTTGGCTGGAGTCACCATCTGCAGTGATTTTGGGTCTCCCCAAATTAAAGTCTCTCACTGTTTCCCTTGCTTCACCATCTATTTGCCATGAAGTGATGGGACCAGATGCCATGATCTTCATTTTTTAAATGGTGAGTTTTAAGCTAGCTTTTTCACTCTCCTCTTCCACATTCTTCAAGAAGCTCTTTTGATCTTCATTTTCTGCCATAAGGGTAGTGTCATCTGTGTATCTGAGGTTATTGATATTTCTCCCAGCAATCTTGATTCCAGCTTGTGCTTCACTCAGCCCAGCATTTTGCATGATGTACTCTGCATATAAGTTAAATAAGCAGAGTGACAATATACACTCTTGACATACTCCTTTCCCAATTTGGAACTAGTTCCATGTCTGGTTCTAACTATTGCTTTTGATGTGTGTATGGATTTCTCAGGAGGCAGCTAAGGTGGTCTAGTATTCCTATCTCTTGAAGCATTTTCCACAGTTTGTTGTGATATCCACAGTCAAAGGCTTTGGTGTAATCAATAAGGCAGAGTAGATGGGTTTTTATTTTTTTGTATTCTCTTGCTTTTTCGATGCTCCAGTGGATGTTGGCAATTTGATCTCTGGTTCCTTTGTGTTTTCTAAATCCAGCTTGAACAGCTGGAAGTTCACAGTTCACATACTGCTGAAGCCTGACTTGGAGAATTTTGAGCATCACTTTACTAGCGTGTGAGATGAGTGCAATTGTGCGGTAGTTTGAGCATTCTTTGGCATTGCGTTTCTTTGGGATTGGAATGAAAACTGACCTTTTCCAGTCCTGTGACCACTTACTGAGTTTTCCAAATTTGCTGGCATACTGAGTACAGCACTTTCACAGCATCGTCTTTGAATATTTGAAATAGCTCAACTGGCATTCCATCACCTCCACTAGCTTTGTTCATAGTGATGCTTTCTACAGCCCATGTGACTTCACATTCCAGGATGTCTGACTCTAGGTGAGTGATCACACCATTGTGATTATCTGGGTCATGAAGATCTTTGTTGTACAGTTCTGTGTATTCTTGCCACCTCTTCTTAATATCTTCTGCTTCTGTTAGGTCCATACAATTTCTGTCTTTTATTGAGCCTATGTTTGCATGAAATGTTCCCTTGGTATTTCTAATTTTCTTGAAGAGATCTCTAGTCTTTCCCATTCTATTGTTTTCCTCTATTTCTTTGCATTGATCACTGAGGAAGACTTTCTTATCTCTCCTTGCTCTTCTTTGGAACTCTGCATTCAAATGGGTATATCTTTCCTTTTTTCCTTTGCCTTTATCTTCTCTTCTTTACCAAGCTATTTGTAAAATTATGTGGGTAAAAACAGTATACAATAAAGACCCTTGTTTTCAACAGAGTGTGTTTTCAACAATGTATTTTTAAACATGTGTTTTCAGCAGTGTATTTTATATGGTAACTCTATAGATGTACATTGTTGCCATTCAAAGTATTATGTTCAAGTTTAAGATTTTACTGAAGTTGTTGCTGTTGTTCAGCCACTAAGTTGTCTGATTTTGCAACCTCATGGACTGCAGTATGCCAGGCTCCTCTGTCCTCCACTATCTCCTGGAGTTTATTCTTCTCCTCTTTGGCTTACTTATTATTCTTTAAGATGACCATTGATAAATATCAATTTTAATATTGTTGAAATAATATTTTAATGGATTATTGTTGTATGACTGGTTCAAGAAAATTTCACTAATTTTTTTTATTTTATTTTTTTCTGTAACTACAAGCAGACTAGAAAATTAGGGCTAACACTGCAAGTTTTCTTTTTCTTTTTTTTGAAATACACATGTATTTGTCAAATAACTGTAAAGCATAAAGGAGTTTGTGCTTGCACAGTTGGTAAAGTTCTTTTGAGGATTCCATACATCATTTTTTTGCCAAATAAGTTAAATTAAAATTTTAATTTCAAAGTTTTGCCTACTCATTTAAGGTTCTAATTTGTCCATAATTATTTTCTGCACAGAATAATAGTAAATAGAAATTTTATATAGCTATCCTGATATCTTTTATTTAATAGCCCTCATTTGTCCACTCTTCTGCAAAGTCTGCTCAATCATATATCAGGTTTCTACACATGTGTAAGTCTGTTTCTGGGTTATATTGCTTACACTGGTTTACAGGATTACTTCTGTACTAATATTACAATGTTTTAGTTCATAAATATACCTGCTTCATGATACTTTGTACTTACATTTTAGCCTTGAGAATCAACTAAGTTCCATGAAAAATGTTTTAGAAATCTGCCTTCTTTGTGTGACCTTTAAGAATATCTGTTTATTCTTGATTTTCAAAAGTTTAATTTCAATACATGTGTATGTGCAAGGTTTGAAGGCATGGGGATAACTCTAAACTCAAAAATCATTTTTTTTAATCTGTGCAAGGATAGTTTATTACAGTGGAACTAAAAAAAAAAAAAAGAAAAACTCAACATAAATTCAACTAATTCCCTTTCACCCTTTGAAAGAAATAGAATAATTTTAGTTTACACTATTCAGGTATCAAATTTAAAATTACCAAAGAACCAGGACTTGTTATAGATATTGAATAGATAATTCTTTAATCTTTGGTAGATTTGTTTGTTGATTTTTAGGTACAAGCAAAGTGAGAGGCACTGAAAAATGTGGAGATGCGTCACATCACCACCTGTAATTCAGTATCCTCTGTTCAATGACTGTTTAGCCTGTCAATAAATAAATTTCTAGTTTAAACTTTTTCTCTCAAAGGACTAATTTGGAATTTTCTGTTTAAGATTTCTAAATACAAACGAAGTAGAAAACAGACAGTTTCTTAAACAATGTTTTATATTATTTTGCCTGCTGATGACAAAATTTTATTTTTTATTCAACTCTGAGAAACACTGTCTCCTTTTAAATCAATATCTCAAAATCTTTCATCTTGCCAACCCTGTCATTGGTGCTAACAGCTTCCGATGATGAAAAAAACCTGTTGCTGGTCTGTGAAGACCTAGAAATCCATTTAGGGATAGAAACCATGCACAGAATTAATTATTTATGATAGAGTATAATATAGTTAAAGTGAAAAGTGAAAGAGTCACTCAGTCGTGTCCGACTCTTTGAGATCCTGGAGACAGCAGCCTGCCTGGCTGCTCTGCCCATGGAATTCTCCAGGCAAGAATACCGGAGAGGGCTACCATTTTCTTCTTTAGGGGATCTTCCCAGCCCAGGGATCGAACCCAGGTCTCCCGCACTGCAGGCTGATACTTTACCTTCTGAGCCACCAGGGAAGCTGCCTGAGGATCATGTAACCGGGTGGTGAGCCATGTAACATAGTCTAAAAGTAGCTTAATAGTTAAAGACCAGATAAATGTGACCTAAGAAAACCTTCAAGAATGTGATAAGCTGCCCAGATTTTAAATAAAAGGTAGCAATTTTTTAGTCTATGGTCTTCTTCATCAGCTATTGTTCCCCCCCCTACCATACAATGCTTAATGTTTTGAAATGAATGAGCAAGCATTCCTACATTACAGGATAGCATTATAAATAATAACATAATATTTATTAGACTCTTATTGTGTTCCAGGTGCAACCACTCTATACTGTAAGGGTTACGATCAATAGTACCTTATCATTAAGAAAACTGAAGCTCTGGGCTTCTCTGGTTGTCCAGTGGTAAGACTTTGTTCCCCATGCAGGGGGCCTGGGTTCAGTTCCTGGTCAGGGAACTAGATCCTGCACGCCACAGCTAAGACCCAGCACCAAATAAACAAATAAAAATAAATATTTTTAAAAAGGAAATTGAAGCTGTGAGAACTTAAACATCTAATAGGTGGTGGAGCCAAGATTCACACTCAGCTTTATTGTATATCATGTGAATACTTCTTGTTCTGTGTCACTATGATATTTTTCTATGTTGGTTTTTTAGTATGATAGAGTCAGGTTTTCTGTTCACTTTGTGTGTGTGTGGGTGTCTGTGTGCATTTGCAACTTGACTCTTTCACAGTAAGCCAACCAATGTATAAATTAGCTGAAACTGAGAACAAATTCTGAAACCTTACTAAACTACAATATAATTCCTAAAGAATCACCAGAGCATAATATATTGAATCTATTCAAATGAAAACAGTAAAAAACTAGAGTGATTAAAGTTGTCAGAAAAATTATGCCAGGAGTAAGAACAGTGGGACTCTCTCTTATTAAACATATTGCTGTGAGTGGTCTATGATTACAAGTTAATTTACACTTTTGTACCAATAACCATGACAAAGTCATTCTATATTATTAACATAGATTTCACATGAAAATCGTGCTGCACTTTAGAGGGAAAAAAGATGCACTTTTCTTCTTTTGGTATTTAGTGGTTGTGATATTTGCTTCTTATGCTTACCCACATCTATTTCATGATTCTCACCATTGAAATGGTTATGTGTGTGCATAGTTGCTTCAGTCATGTCTGACTCTTTGCAACCCAGTGGACTGCAGCCCAACAGGCTCATCTGTCCATGGCTTTTCCAGGCAAGAATACTGGAATGGGTTGCCATTTCCCACTCCAACAGATCTTCTTGACCCTGAGATCGAACTCCTGTTTCCTGCGTCTCCTGCATTTGCAGGCAGATTCTTTTATACTGAGCCACTTGAGAATAATCAAATGCTAATGACATAAGCATATAATTATATTTTTAATAGGTGGACTACCATTTAGTGAAATACTACTATGTGACAGGCACTACAATTAGCATTGCTGTTTGTCAGGTGAACTAATCAGAAACAAATATTTTAGGGAAACATTTTTAAGTGCTTTCAGCTTTAGCAAAATGTTTATACGTTCACTGAACCAATTGAATACCCTTCTAGCTATTTTTCAAAGCTAATGTTGCCCACACTTTGCTCTTGAGCTTCATTTATTTTCACTGACTAATGCCAGAATATAGTGCTACAGGAAACTCTGATCCCAAAATACCCTGCAGGTAAGAACAGAGAATGCTAGGAAAAAGATAAAGTTGCTCCAGAGATACTTTGGGGGCATTTACAAGCTTCCTTTAGGATTGGCTCACAACAAAAGAAACAATAGTGGCTACAACAAGAACTTATGGTAAAATTTAGAAATAGATAATCCAGGATTAGTATTGTCAAATTAGAAAAATGCACAATGTGAGATTTGTGAGTTAAGTTTTATTTGTGGCAAAATGAGAGCTGCAGCCTGGGAGACAGCACCTCGGAATGCTCTGAGAAACTGCTCCAAAGAGGTAGGGGAAAAGGACAGCATACATGTGACATTGGTAAAGTGGGAGCACGTGCAATCAGGCACATATTTTTTTGTAGAAAGTTTGTATTGCTTTTGCAAAGCATCTGCTAGTTATGAGGAACACGTTACCATGAAGAATTTTAGTGCTTTTCTAGATCTGAGAGACACAACTCATAAAATCAGTTCCTGAGAATATCTAACTATCTGAAGACCTGTTCTGCCAATTTTTCCCCCAAGCACAGAGGCCCTCATTTCTGCCTTCCACCCTGAAATCCTTCAGGGGGTGTTGAAGGTCACCAGCTGCAGCAGCACATGATTTAATCCTTGCAGAGGTAAATGGCAAGTGCCAATTTGCAGTTGACAGTATGGTGGTTCTGCTGACCAAGTCTTCAGGTCTTAAGACTCCTCTTAGATTATGTGCCATAGCATTTTTCTTTTAAAAAGATTTCTTTATGTGGACCATGTTTTTAAAGTCTTTATCAAATTTGTTACAATATTGCTTCTGTGTTATGTTTTGTTTTTTGGCCACAAGGCAAGTAGGATCTAAGCTCCCTAACAGGAATTAAACCTACACCCCCTAGAAGGTGAAGTCTCAACACTGTACCGCCAAGGAAGTCTCTGTGCCATAATTCTTAAAAGTATGTTATCACAGCCCAAGATGAGGCTCTAGGAATTACATCCATATTTTCACTGGCAAAATAGAAGGAGGAAAGAAAAAAGAAAAGAAAAGAAATAAAGAAAAGGACAATAAAATGGAAAAAAGAAAAAAACAGCAGAAAGGAGTAATAGTGATGGTCAAAAATCAATAGATTTCTCAAAATGAATCCCAAAGAATTTATGGGGATGAACTTGCAAATGTAACCCTTCCCCTCCATCACCACTGGAAACCTCTATTATTTTGCAGATTTTCAGAAGTAGTTGCACAATGGTACAGAACACTCATACAATTTAACCATCTGTACACAATGAGCCTCGATTGATAAACCCCTCAGCAGTCCATTTGTACCTACTCTTTCCTTGGAACAGCTATTCTACACCAGAACAAAGATAAAAGGAATTGACAGTTTCTGAATGTCATCTGTAGGGTTCCTCACTTAGGAAGATAGCTATGTAAATGGAAGACATCTCAAGGTTTTAAAGTAAATGAATTGAAAGTCAAGTTCAGACCTTCACCCCATAAGAAACCTTTGCAATTATATAAGAACTAAATCTCAGTTAAAAAGTAGACTTTTAAGTTGATGGTAAGGAAAAAAGAAACACTTCAATCTAGTGCTGCATCAACACGAAACAACAGTACAAGCCTTTTGGAAAAAAGTTTAGCTAGGGCAAAAAACTGCAAAAATTGCTACAGCATGTGTTCAATAGCTCTCTTCTATATAATTTTGACTGGAGAGGAGAAAACTACTTAGACTGAATCAGGCACACAACTAGAAGTTCATAAGAGGTTTCTGTGTTTTTTTAATAACTTTCCATTCTGCATAACTTTTGAACTATTTAAATATTCTTAGGACTGCTGCTGCTGCTGCTAAGTCACTTCAGTTGTGTCCGACTCTTTGTGACTCCGTGGATGGCAGCCCACCAGGCTCCTCTGCCCATGGGATTCTCCAAGCAAGAGTACTGGAGTCGGTTGCCAAAGCCTTCTTTGTCTTAGGACTGAGCCTTGTATAGTTACCCTCTTCTCATCTCAGTAGGAAAAAAAGAATGAAACATACACACAAGCACATTAAGATTGCTTCAGTTCTATCATTCCCATAAATTGGATACCTTTGGGGCCACAAAATCCCTTAACTTGGTGATTCTGGAAGCAAATAGAACCAGCATCATCTTATAGCATTGTGATGGGAAATAAAGAACATATGTCTTGTCCAGTGGGCTCACGATGAATCTGATCCTATGAATTTCTCCCCTCAAACCTAGCTTAAATTTACAGCTGGGCAAGCTGCTGAGCATCTCACCCAGGCATCTCGATATCTGAGATCCTGGTCCCTCACTTGGTGTTTCTCTTGTTCCTTTCATTATATTTTCCCGGCACTCTTCGGGGCTTCCCAGGTGGCTGAGTGATAAAGAATCCACCTGCCAATGCAAGGAGACAGGGCTTTGATCCCTGGGTTGGGAAGATCCCCAGGAGGAGGGCATGACAACCCACTCCAGTATTCTTACCTGAGAAATCTCACGGACAGAGGAGCCTGGCAGGCTAGAGTCCATGGGGTGGCAAAGAGTCAGACACGATTGAGCATGCACGCAGGCACTCTTTATGGCTCATTTGGAACTCTTTTCAGGAATCAGTTAATTCTTGAAAATCATGGTATCTACAGATTAAATATCCTACATAAATGTAGTGTTATGATGTCAAATTTACCTTTATTATTATGATGATGTCAACTTTACCTTTCTTATTTTTTAATTATTCTTTTATGTTCTATAAATGTCCTCCATCAATCACTGAAATCCACTGAAATTTGGGTTCACTTTTATATCGATGCTGCTTTTGAAAATATGAACCAGCAATCCAAAATGTGATAATATATTTATGCTAGATAAATATTTTCTAGAGTATTCCACAAAATATGATACTGAACTATTTCACTGAATTAGAGTATGCCAAGCAAAACTAACCTAAAAATTTAACATTATACTTTAGTAATATCCCTCATTCAGTCTTTCATTAGCACGTCTGCAATTTACGTGAAGTATGCCTTTACAATGTTCTGTCTTTGTCTTATGTGATCATTTTCCTATTTGTAAAGAATCCCTTGTAGCTCAGCTGGTAAAGATTCTGCCTGCAATGCGGGAGATCTGGGTTTGACCCCCGGGTTGGGAAGATCCCCTGGAGAAGGGAAAGGCTATACCCACTCTTATATTCTGGCCTGGAGAGTTCCTTGGACTGTATAGTTTCTGGGGTTGCAAAGAGTCAGACACAACTAGTGACTTTCACTCACACTCTCTCTCACTTTCATTTGGCTCCTGTATTTAAACTAAACTCCATGACTTTTTCTTTAGGTAACACTATTCTTCATAACCTTGGTTTTCTTCAATCAGTTTTCTTTAAGCATTCTATCATTGTTTCACTGTCCATAGAATTGTTTGGTTCTTCTGAACAGGTGGTTTGAGTTGAAAATATGTATAAGGTGGCACAGTGACTGAGAATTTGCCTGCTTTAAAGGTCACCAAGCACAGGAGATGTGGGTTCAATCCCTGGTCGGGAAGATCCCCTGGAGGAGGGCATGGCAACCCACTCCAGTGTTCTTGCCTGGACGATGCCATGGACAGAGGAGCCTGGCGGGCTGTGGTCCACAGGTCGCAAAGAGTCAGACACGACCCAAGGGCTGAGCACAGCGCACGGCACAGCACAGCACAAGGTCCCCGAGGAACAGGCTACGTATAGAACAGACTATAAGACCCTCTCTGCTCTCTCAGGGCCTCCTGACATTGGAATTAGGGTTCTCAGTCTCTCATTACGTATTTTTGGGTTATCAGTTCAGTTCAGTTCAGTTCGGTTGCTCGTGTCTGACTCTACGGCCCCATGGACTGCAGCACACCAGGCTTCCCTGTCCGTCATCACCTCCCGGAGCTTGTTCAAACTCATGTCCATACAGTCGGTGATGCCATCCAACTATCTCATCCTCTGTCGTCCTCTTCTCCTCCTGCCTTCAATGTTTCCCAGCATCAGGATCTTTTCCAATGAGTCAGTTCTTCGCATCAGGTGGCCAAAGTATTGGAGTTTCAGCGTCAGTTTCAATCCATCCAATGAATATTCAGGACTGATTTCCTTTAGGATTGACTGGTTTGATATCCTCGCAGTCCAAGGGACTCTCAAGAGTCTTCTCCAACACCATAGTTCAAAAGCATCAATTTTGGGTTATAATTGTTTTAAATTCAGCAAAGAAATGTTATGGATACAATGACCACTTTGGGTGAATTCCTAAAAGTTATCTCTACATGCACTAGGGTGTTGAATTCAGATATCCGAGAACAAGATATTCTACATAAAAGCATTACAAATAATTGAGACTGAGTTTTTTATGCATCAGTTTTTTTCAAGCAAGAAACTTATGTGGTAAGTTAATATAAAATATTTTTGTACAGTCTTCCAAGAACTCTATCTCACTCACAAACCCCACTCGCAGGCTCTACTGGCTTCTGCTTTTATGTCTTCTAGTTACATTCATATCCCTAATGGCACATTTTAATCATTATTTCATTATGCATTTTAGATAGTATCTACTGATACCTAAAGAAAATATAAGGAATTAAAGTTTGGTTACTTATTGTTTGTTGATAAATGTTCAGGTTGCTTCCAGTTTGAGGCTGTTACAAATAACACTACAGTGGATATTCTTTTCTGTGGACCTGATTGTTTTTTAAAATATATAGACATTTGTCTACAATGTATGTATGCTTGTTTATTATTTAGTTTTGCTGAGTTTTAAGCTCACTAGAAATAACATCATGATACAATAAGTGTTCTGGGGATTTCCTTTTACCATTAAGCGTTTGTCTCCAGGGTTCATCTGTGTTATGACATGCAACTGATTTTTTTAACATAGCTCTTACAGGCAGCCATTGTGCTAAACTATCTTACTATTTTAAAATATCTATTTGTTTATCTTTTGGGTTTTATATATATTGATAGAAAATCATGTAATCTTCAAATAATAACTGTCCTGATTCTTCCTTCCTAATCCTTATTCCCTGAATTTATTTTTCTTGCTGTTGCATCCTCTAGAATGCCAGTACATTTGGAGAAAAAGCAGTGATAGTGACATTTGTGACTTGCTCCTGATTTTTAAAAAAACTTTGAATATCTTTATGTCTATATGTTAACATATATCTATATGTTATGAATATCTTTATGTTATGTTTATGTTATCTTTTGAATATCTTTATTAATATCTTAATATCTTACTATTTATAGTAAGCCCTCTTTCTCTTTTTCCCCATATTTCATATTCCTTTAATGTCTTTATATCTCCTATCGGTTATCTTTCTAATTAAACATGTATTTATAAAGCTTATTTATCAATACCTATTTAACTTGGTAAGGTAATACCCCTGGTGAAACAAGGATCATTAGTTTATTTATACTTCCTTTTCCTTCTTGTTAATATTGCCCTTGCAATCCAATTGGTATACCTTAACAGAGTTCTTTAAGAAGACTGGAATGGGACAGGATGAATGTATCTCTTCATGTAACAATGTGGCAATCTTTTTCTCTATGAAAATTTCACTCCAGATTCTGATAACTGAGTAATTGGTTTAATTTCATAGACTACAAAATGTGAAAACTACATGGGTCCTCTACCCATGCTATTGCAAACACAAAAAACAGACAGAAAAACTTAGTGTCCATTTCCTCCCCTGGGGTAAGCCATTTTTCTCAATGATCACCACTGCAGGGCTTACGTTCCAATAGTAGTGAAAACTGTTTTCTTCCTGTTAGAGTATACAAGAGTGGAAAGTTCCCTCTCCTTTGAAAATCTTTGGTTTTAATTTACATATCAAACTGCCTCCTGCCTTTCCTTACAACTGTTTAATTACAGGAAATGGATGCTCATCCCCATATAGTACACCCTGTGCTCACATGCATGCTAAGTTGCTTCACCTGTGTCCGGCTCTTTGCAATCCCATCAACTGTAGCCCACCAGGCTCCTCTGTCCGTGGGATTCTCCAGGCAAGAATACTGGAGTGGATACGCATTCCCTTCTGCAGGGGATCCTCCCGACTCAGGGATCAAACCCTGCTCTCCCACATTGCAGGCAGATTCTTTATCATCTTAGCCACCAGGGAAGCCATAGGGCATCCTGTAAGACTTTAATTATTGTCAACAAGAGTTGACATCTATGGGGTCAATGCAGATAATATGCACAGAAATCCCACTTCCACCCAGTACTCATGAGAAGCCCACACTCTGGGTATCATTGGAGGTTCAATGCAAACCTTGACTTTCTCCTTCTACCAATTGCTAATACTGGTTTATTGGGTATGATTGTGCACAGGCAATGCCAAGTATTAGAGAGAATATGGAAGTTTTATACGCTATTGGTAGGAACACAACATGGCACAATCATTTTGGAAAATAGCTTGCCTCCTAAAAAAAGATGAACTTAAAGATGACTCAAGTACACTATTTCTGGGTAACAGCATATGCTCACACAAAATTGTGCACACAAGTGTTCCTCACAGGACTACTTGGAAGATGGAAACCAAAATATCCACCCGCACAAAGATAAATGGACATGCAGATGGTGGTATATCCATAAGATGGAATACTCTCCAGCAAAGTAAAGGAATATAAGACATTTTATTGATACACAAGGAGATGAATGAATCTTAAAATTGAAGCTGAAAGTTGCCAAGCCAAACAGAATAATCTTGTATGTTCCATTCATATAAAACCAATGCATGTGATGGAACTGGACTGAAAGTTCATTAGAACTTGTCTGGGGTCAGAATTGAGAGACTGGGGCAATAAGGATACTTGACAAATATCACAAGGAAACTTGTGAAGATGATGGATTTGCTATCTTAATTGTGGTGATATACATATGTCAAAACTCATCAGATTGTACCCTTTAAATAGGTGCAATTAGTTTAATGTTGATTATACCTCAATAAAACTGTTAAAAAAGAACTATGGGTGATTCCATACTAGAGTTTCTGGGCCAATTACCCCAAACCCTTAGAGATAAAAGAGTTTCCCTCCCTGAAGTCAAGGGCCCCCCTCCCCTTGGCCTCCCAGAATGACTGACAGGGAAATTTGATTTTCTTCAAGGAAAACTCTGCCCTCACCTACAGAGCTATGCTCTGTTCCTTTGTCCCTCAAAAGAAAATCAAACAATAATTCAACATCAGAATATTTTGTAATATCTTGGTTATTCATTCTCAAGACCCCATGTGAGCATCAAAAAGACCAGAATAGTCTGGATTCAGCACAATACTTTTCTGTCTCTCTTATTCCATCCAAAGCTTCAAAAAAAAAGTTTTATTACTTTAACTAGAGTGACCTACTTACACATTTCATCTAAATCCACAAATATAGAGTCACCTCATCTGAGACTATATGCTTCAATATTTCAGTGTAAGCTACCCTTTATTATAACTCTTCATTGTCTCCATTTTCCAATTTTCATAGACACCGTTTTGCTGTTGGATTTTATTGTATTTCACTCAAAATATTTTAATGCTTTTTTGCTAATCTGGAAGTAATTCTCTCAGTGTGGCTTATTTTGTCAGAAAATCCCTTGTGGATATTCCTAAATGGGCATTTGCTCATGTATAATTGCTGCAGGAAGTGAATTGCCCCTTGGTTGCCTAGAATCCAACCACCTTTCAGATTAGAAGAGTACTCTGCCGTGGGAGGTGCGGGGCAGGGCATTCTCTCCCCACATTCGGGAGGTAAAATACAGTCAGCTGACTCATGCTGGTGTAGTTATATATTCCTGCTTAGGGCTTTTTGCTGCTGCTGTTGTTCATGATTTATTTTCTTTTCTAAAATTAACTTTTATTGGAATATAGTCACGTTAAAATGCTGTGTTAGTTATTATTATACAGCAAAGCAAACCAGCTGTACATCCATCCCCTCTTTTTCGGATTTCCTTCCCATTCAGGTCACCGCAGAGCATCCAGGAAAGTCCCCTCTGCTGTCCAGCAGGTTCTCCGGAGTTACCTGTGTTACACACAGTATCAATAGTATGCACATGTTAGTCCCAACCTCCCAGTTCATCCCACCACCGCCCTTTCCCCCACTCTTTGCTGTCCATGCGTTGGTTCTCTATGTCTGTATCTCTAATTCTGCTTTGCAAATAGACCTATACCATTTTTTCCAGATTCTATGAGAGCATTAACCTACAATATTTTTCTCTTTCTGACTTCACTCTATATGACGGTCTCTAGTCCATCCACACTGCTTAGGACTGTTAATCTTCTCGGGTCTAGCATTCATTTATTGGGGCAGCATCTAGTCACTTGGATATTCTGCCATGGCAAGAGAAGTGTTACCAGCGGCAGCATCTGTGGCGGGCTGTTCTCACCACATGACCTTGACTGAGCCTCCCCGTGTCTATTATACTAGTAGGCGAATGTGATGTCTTTTAGTCTACGTACTTCCAATAAACTACCATTCTGCTTCAGTTAGTCCCAGTTTCTTTTGCATATAATTAAGAATCCAGAATGACATATATATATATATATATATATATACACACACACTTGTTCATACATACATCATTGCAAATGCTATATTTCTTCTGGGTTTTGGTAGGAAGTTACTCTATATTTTCAGTGATCTGGGGAAATAGAAAGAAGATTGGGCTGAGAGTCAGCCAACCTCAAATTCCTTGTTGTAGCACAATATTGCTAACATTAAGCTTGGTTCAGTAATATTGACAATATAAATTTACTCTTATGATTATTATTGCTCTTAGTGTGAGAGATAGTTATGAGGACTTGCCTGCATATTTTTGAAGCATTATATGAAGGGACTGAGTGAGGAGACATCTCCGAGGGGTTAAAAAAGGCTGAGGGTGCCAGGATCAATTCAATGGATACTGACTTATTTCTGAATATAAAGCAAATGAACCAGTTCTGAACCAAATGTGTGATTCACTCTCTAATTACAACCATGGACAATGAACAACCATGGAGCTCATGGAGGCATACTAGAAAGTTCTACACTTTGGTTATTATCCATGGTAGACAATATATTGGTTGTTTGAAATCCTTGCAAATTAATTTCCCTGAATATATATATGTATATAATATATTATATATATAGTATATATATATATATATATATATGTATATAAATCTATACAACAACAAGACACCCCTCATGTTGAGAAATCAGGTGCTTCTCAAACGTCAAGAATAAATGACAACCCATGGAAGATACAACCATTAGCACAAGATTGTCTGGAAGGCAAACCACTGATCTCTCCAATTAAGGCTGTAAGTTCAGGCTTTTGTATATTGTATTTTTTGAAGGTAGATATTTATCTAATTGGGTTGTCATTAATGAATAAACAATCAGAAGAAAAATATAAATCTCCATTTACCCACGAAATGAGGTCATTTTCAAAATCATTAACCAAGAGTAAAAATATCTCAATAATCTCAGTGGTTTAAAAGAATGTAAACCTCCCATAGGGCTTCCCAGGACGTTCAGGGGGTAAAGAATTCACCTGCAATGCAGGAGACACAGGTTTGATCCCTGAGTCAGGAAGATCCCCCGGAGGAGGGCATGGCAACCCATTTCAGTATTCTTTCCTGGGAAACCCCATGGGCAGAGGAGCCTGGTGGACTACAGACCGTAGGGTCACAAAGAGCTGGATATGGCTAAAGTGAATGAGCACACCCACATACACACACACACACACACACCCCTCGTATAACTGTGTGAATAGGGCAGAATTAGAGTAAGCTTCTTCATGTGGTTTTCCCTCCTTTCCTGTTTCATGGATATGATAACAAGATTCAGGCATAATAATTATTTCATTAGAATGATGGCTATTTTAAAAACTAACCAGCTTTTGTTGAGATTTGCTAGTCCTTTAAAAATCTAACTATGTTCTATTAAACAGCTTTGAGAAGTAAAAAGCTGTTCTCTTAGCCTACTGAGTAAATATGAATTTCATAGTTAAATACATAAAATAATGATTACATCCAATGGTCACAAGGGACATGTTTTTAGGAGGATACTAATTAAACTACATCTTCAGACAACATGTTTCTACACTTACTACCAATGAACCATATCTGATTGGTCATTAAGTAATTAGGAATGCTAATGTAAATAAAGTGCCATTCAAATGAGGCTTCAGACTGGAGATGAATCATATATTTTGTCTTCTGGTCTGAACGATGTACAAATCAATCAAATAGAACAACCCAGAAAAAAGTACTTAAGACCAGAAGAAAAAGATGGTTCCCTCAGTCATTTACTGCTAAATAGATCCCATATTTTAAAACAGGATGATTTTTAATATTTTACTGACAATATAAAAATTGAGAAAAAAATGGCTTAGGTTGTTAGCCTGTACTTTCCTATGCCTATTGTAATTTATATTTCTGTGCCTGTGCATGCATTTGTGTGCGCATGTGTCTCTCTGAGTGTGTCTGTAGCTTCTACGAAATAGTGGAGATGGGAGGTCCTAAAGAATACACATGGAGATGGTGAGGCAGAAATAGAAAAACGAATGACACTGGATGGGAAAGAAAGAGAAATAGTGACAAAAAGATAAAAGTGAGGAAATGAAGCAATTGGAAACAAAATAAATGAGGAGACATGGCAAAGTGTTTGAAATTATTAATGAAATGATGTAAAAAACAGATTAGAATGAGAAATCTCTGGAATTCTATATTCCTTAAATCTGGAATATTGTCAAGAATATTCAATGAAAGTATTTACTTAAGTATTAAAATAGGTCAAATAATTGTGGAACAATGATTTTAGAATGAGTCAATATTGGAAGTCCTTAAATAAGGGAAATTTTTCAAAAGGATGATTTATTTAAAATGCATGCATTGGTGGTTAAAAAAAAAGCATATTTAACATCTGGTAGACACTAAGTAAGCATTTGTTAAATGAATTAATGAATGAGTGAACTAATTATGCAAATTCCCGTGGAAGACTGTTCATTTTTCTAGAAAGTCAACAAAGTCCTAAATATTTTCCATTGCCACTTTGTCACAGTGACAGGCTTTCAAGAGTGTTACCACTGTTCCTGCTCTATTTGTGGCATCTTTTGTTGAGGTACAATTTACATTCAGTAAAGTGCTCAAGCAAATTCATATAAAACTTGATAATGTGTATAAGTACATAACCATAAAACTATCATCAGATAGAGAACACTTCTATAACCTCAGAAATTTCTCTTCTACTCTTTTGTTGTCAGTATTAATCCCTTCAAAGATAACCACTATAGTTCTACATTTTCTTGAATTTCTTATAAGCAAAGACATACACTGTGTGTTTTTTATGTCTGCCTTCTTTCAGTTAATGTTTTTAAGATTCACTCTTATTGTTATGTATGTCACACGTAGGCATATACTGTTGATCCTTGAACAACACAGGTTTGAACTGTGGGTCCACACATACACTGATTTTTTAAACAAATAAATACTACAGTATCACACGATCTGTTGTTGGTTGAATCTGTGGGTGCAGTAACATGGATACAGAGGGCAAATTATAAAGCTCTACTCAGTTTTTCAACTATGTGGAATGTCTGCACCTCTAAACCTCCACGCTGTTCAAGAGTCAACTGTACATAAAATGTTTATGTTACACAAATAGTGTGTCTATGTCATAGACAAACAGAGTTATTTTTTATTGCTACACAATATTCCACTGTATGAACACAGTAAAATTTGCTTTTCTATTCTCCTGTTAAAGGGCACATAGGTTGTGATCAGTTGTGGTCATTATGGATATACTTGACCAAGTCTTTTAGTGAACATGTCTACACATTTGTCTTGAGGATGCATCTAACAGTGGAACTGATATGACATGAAGTGTGTGTGTGTGTGTGTGTGTGTGTGTGTGTGTGTGCATACATGCTCAGTTGTGTCCAACCCTTTGTATCCCCATGAACCGTAGCCTGCCTGTCAGGTTTCTCTGTCCATGGAATTTTCAGGCAAGAATACCGGAGTATGTTGACCTTTCTTACTCCAAGGGATCTTCCCCACCCAGGGATCGAAACTGTGTCCCCTACAATGGCAGATGGATTCTTTACCACTGTGCCACCTGGGGAGAGTGAAGTGTGTTTAATGTTTGAAACTGTCCCTTTTTCAATGCCATTGTGACATTTTACATTTGTGCAAAGCCTGCACTCACCTCATACCCTAGTAACACTGTTGCCATTGCTGGTGTCAGGAGACAGGCAGAGAATGAGTCCCCCAACTCTTCCGTCTCCGAGGAAGAGGTCTTCCCACCCCTGCCTTTCAGTACCTCCCTACTGGGCATCCCTTGCTTCCTCTTTGACCAAAGAGAACAGGCTTTCCTTATGCATGTGAGTGCATTCATTTATCTTCCTAGCCCTGTTGAAACTCTGGGGTGCAGCCCTCTCTGGTTCTCTGTGAGGGATATAAGAGAGGTTATAAAGAAAACCTAGGGACTTCCCTGGTGGTCCAGTGGTTAAGACTCTGTGCTTCCAATGCAGAGGATGTGAGTTCAATCCCTGGTCAGGTAACTAAAATCCCACATGCCATGTTCAGTTCAGTTCAGTCGCTCAGTGATGTCCAACTCTTTGCAAACCCACGGACTGCAGCATGCTAGGCTTCCCTGTCCGTCACCAACTCCTGGAGCCTACTCAAACTCATGTCCATCAAGTCGGTGATGCCATCCAACCATTTCATCCTCTGTTGCCCCCTCCTAATTCCACCTTCAATATTTCCCAGCATCAGGGTCTTTTCAAATGAGTCAGTTCTTCGCATCAGGTGGCCAAAGTATTGGAATTTCAGCTTCAGCATCAGTCTTTCCAAAGAATATTCAGGACTGATTTCCTTTAGGATTGACTGGTTGGATTTCCTTGCAGTCCAAGAGACTATCAAGAGTTTTCTCCAACACCTGCATCAATTCTTTGGGGCTCAGCTTTCTTTATAGTCCAACTTTCACACCCATACATGACCAATGGAAAAACCATAGCCTTGATTAGATGAACTTTTGCTGGCAGAGTAATGTCTCTGCTTTTTAATATGTTGTCTAGGTAGGTCATAGCTTTTCTTCAAGGAGAAGGTGTCTTTTAATTTCATGGCTGCAGTCATGATCTACAGTGATTTGGAGCCCCAAAAAACAAAGTGTCTCATTGTTTCCATTATTTCCCCATCTATTTGCCATGAGGTGATGGAACCAGATACCATGATCTTAGTTTTCTGAATGTTGAATTTTAAGCCAAATTTGTCACTCTACTCTTTAACTTTCATCAAGAGGCTCTTTAGTTCTTCACTTTCTGCCATAAGGGTGGTGTCATCTGCATATCTGAGGTTATTGATATTTCTCCCAGCAATCTTGATTCCAGCTGTGCTTCATCCAGCCTGGAATGTCACATAACATACTCTGCATATAAATTAAATAAGCAGGGTGACAATACACAGCCTTGACATACTCCTTTCCCGGTTTGGAACCAGTCTGTTGTTCCATGTACAGTTCTAACTATTGCTTCTTGATCTGCATACAGATTTCTCAAGAGGCAGGTCAGGTGGTCTGGTGTTGCCATCTCTTTCAGAATTTTCCATAGTTTATTGTGATCTACGCAGTCAAAAGCTTTGGCATAGTCAATAAAGCAGAAGTAGATGTTTTTCTGGAACTTTTGTGCTTTTTCGGTGATCCAACAAATGTTGGCAATTTGATCTCTGGTTCCTCTGCCTTTTCTAAAACCAGCTTGAGCATCTGGAAGTTCACGGTTCACCTACTGTTAAAGTCTGGCTTGGAGAATTTTGAGCATTACTTTACTAGCATGTGAGATGAGTGCAATTGTGTGGTAGTTTGAACATTCTTTGGTATTGCCTTTCTTTGGGATTGGAGTGAAAACTGGCTTTTTCCAGTCCTGTGGCCACTTTTGAGTTTTCCATATTTGCTGGCATATTGAGTACAGCACTTTCACAGCATCATCTTTGAGTATTTGAAATAGCTCAACTGGCATTCCATCACCTCCACTAGCTTTGTTCATAGTGATGCTTCCGAAGGCCCACTTGACTTTGCATTCCAGGATGTCTGACTCTGTGTGACTGATCACACCATCATGGTTATATGTTCAGAAACAAGAAGAAAAATAGAAAACCCGAAAAACCAAATGTGGTGTCATTCTTCAGATTCTGTGCTCCATGTCTAGTCCACATTTGTTCTACTTTCAGAGTTCTTTTACAGGTATCTGTGGAATGATTTTTAGGATATCTAGCTGTAGTTAGAGGGAAGGAACAAGGAAAATTGAGTCTATGTCATCTTTTCCTTGAACACAATGTCATTCTCCTTGTTATTACAAATATAAATAAAGTTTTATTATAACACACTCATGTTCATTCATTCATTCTTTAAGTGATTGTCAGTAGTTTTTGTCATACTATAATGACTGATCTGAGTATCTGCAAACAAATCATAAGACTCCCAAAGTCTATAACAATCTACCTAGCCCTTTATAGAAAATAGTTGATATCCCTGGTTCTAGAAGAAAACTTAGGGATGTTTCATGATCTTGAGACAGGCAAAGATTTCTGAGATAGGACACCAAACACACTGATCATAAAAATAATATAAATTAGACCTAAGCAAAAGAAAACAATTGTGGTCATCAAAAGACATCTACGAAGTAACTGAAAATGCAAACCATGGACTGAGATAAAATATTTACAGTGAAGATATCTGAAAAAAGGCTCATATGCAGACTCAGAAAAAGACATTCCTAAAAACCAATAACAAAAAGACAATTCTTTAACAATATGGACATAAGATTTGACCTGTTTTCATAAAATATGCCATATATTTTTTCTCTGAGCTTACTTTTGGTGTTATGAAAAAGTCAATTTCAGCAGAGGCCAGCAGAATATGTACCCCAAAGGGAAGTTCTCAGGTATGCTGACATCCATAAAAGGAGGCATTTTCATCAGCTGGAGGGAAAGGAGCACAGTTATTATTTTAAACAGAATATGTCACAATTTTACATTTTGAAATGTTTCAAATCAGTTGCCCACTTATGCATAATTATGATACTGCTGTTATTGTAAACTCCAGAAGGGTATAAAAAAAAGTGTTGATGAGAACAAAGAAAAAGGAAGCATGAGTGAGAGAAATAGAGAAAAATATTCTAAAATCTAGGGAAATGTTTTAAAGGTGAAGAATGAATGACAGTTTTAGGAAGCATATTTTTACTTCTACCCTCCAAATTCCAACATACCTTTTTACCCACATTAAAAAAGTGATGTGGGGGGATAAAGGAAAGGGAAATAGTCTTTGTATGTTAAAAGCCAAGGAAAGGAATACTAAATATTTTGGAATAGAAAGCCATAACAAATTTCATTTTTCAAACCATGTTATTAGAAAATCCAAGTTACACGTTGACTTTTGTTCTATAATTTTTGTTGTGAAATATACCCTCTGTGTGTGATAGTTTTTGCAAGACATTTCCTCTAATTCTTTGTATATCATTAGGTTCCAGTGTTATTGTGTTTTTGTGGTAATGATACATGTATATACATTATGTGTGCGTGTGCTCAGTTGCTCAGTAGATCTGACTCCTTTTCTGAACCCGTGGACTGTAGCATGCCAGGCTCCTTCGTCCATGGGATTTTGCAGGCAAGAATACTGGAGTGAGTTGCCATGTCTTTCTCCGTGGGATCTTCCCAATCCAGGGATCGAATGCACATCTCCTGCTTTGGCAGGTGGATTCTTTACCACTGGGCTCAGGAATCCCAGAAGGGTTCCTGAGCACACCTAGGAACCCCAGAAGGATTCTATACATCTTGATAAAACTCTTAAACTCATGGCAAAGATTGTTGATCACAATTTTGTTTTTGTTTATTTGAATCAACTCCATGACCAACAGAGATCAAACATCTATCCATCCAATCTACATTGTTCTTTTTTCATCACTGGAAAGTCACCAGCTGCAAAAATCCCCATCCTAGTTTTGACTGTGGTTCTTGGATCAGCTCACAGAGTCTTTCTGTCCCAGTGGGATATCCCGTCTTGGGATGAGAGCTCAGTGAAGAGTCCATCTTCCCCAGAATTTGGGGTCTCATGATATCCATCTCCCATCATTTGCACATTGACTATCCCTTGCAGCCCCTCTTCTCTTTTTCTGGCCACATTGTGGGGCTTGTGAGATCTTAGTTTCTCCACCAAGGGTTGAATTGGAGCCCTTGGCAGTTAAAACACAGAGCTCCAACCACAAGACCCGCAAGGAATTCCCTCTTGCAGCTCTCAAGTCTATGACTTGGCTCCAGGAACTGCTTGCTATTCCAGAGTTCAGAGCCATACTTCATCCTTATTTCAATGATATTTCCCCCCCCCCTTTTTTTTTAATGTTGTCTATACTTTTTAGGGATTTCCCTGGTGGCTCAGACAGTAAAGAATCTGCCTGCCATTTGGGAGACTCGGGTTTGATCTCTGGGGCAGGAAGCTCTCCTGGAGGAGCGAGTGGCAACCCACTGCAGTATTCTTGCCTGGAGAATTCCATGGACAGAGGAACCACAGGGTCACAAAGAGTCAGACATGACTGACTTTTTGCGAACAACACTTTCACTTTCTATACTTTTTAAAAACTATCTATATCTTTGTGAAAGGATTGCCTTGAATTTGCTTGTTGTTGCTGTAGTTTTGGTTCTCTGACTAGGAAGAGATTTAATTAATTTTTAAGGAAATATTTTTAAAGTTTCTCATTTGAGTATGATGTTAGCTACATTTTTTGAAAGAGTTCTTTTAAGCTTTTTTGTTTTATTTTTTTTGATGTGGACCTTTTAAAAAATATATTGAATTTGTTACAATATTTTTTCTGCTGTTTGCAAGACATGTGTGGGATCTTAGTTTCCCAACCAGGGATTGAACCTGCACCACCTGCATTAGAAGGTGAAGTCTTAACCACTGGACCACCAGTTGAGTCCCCTGTGAAAGAGTCCTTTGAATAGATTAAGGAAGTTTCCTTCTCTCTCTAGTTTGCTGAGGGTATTCATCATATATTCAGTTTCCACTGAATGACTTTTTAGTCTCTTGGAGATGATTCATTTTTTTTTTTTTTTTTTTTTTTTTTTTGAGATGATTCATTTTTGTACTTTTATCTATGAATATAATTCATTTTAGAGATGCTTAACAATCCTAATTAATACTCTGCAGCTTCAGTTAGATCATTTTTAGGTTCATGAATAATATTGTCTTAATTCCCTTTACCCTTTTTAAAATCTCATTTTGATATCAGGATTATATTCAGCTTACAAAATGAGTTGGTGTATGATGTCTCCATTAGCGTCAAAAATACAGACACAATTTCCTCTTTGAATGATTGATACAATTTGCCTATAAAGTTATCTGAGCCTGGGGTTTTCTTGTGGGAAGACACTTACCTACTGACGCAAATGTGTTCATGATTGTAGGACTATGCATGTTTTCCATTTCTTACTGACTTTTTTTTTTAAACCTTACATTTATGTTTGTATTTTACTAGAATAATTTCCATTTTATCTAAGCTTTTTAATTCTCTGGCATAAAATCATTGATAATATTTATTTAAACTCTGCCAAATGTCTAGTTTTATCTCCTTTCTTACCCCTCCTTGTACTGATTCTTAATATAATGGTTGTCACCTTTGCCTCATGCATATAGAGTAGATTTTTTTTCTGTATTTCACAGAAACTCCATTGGGAGGTCATGCACAATTTTCAGTGTTTTGATTTGCTAGATGTTTGTAGTAATATATAAAGTAGCTGATGCTATAACACTACCATTAGTGACAAAAGGAAGATTAAAGGAGAAATATTGACAGTTAGGCCTGCAACACACTACAGCTTCTTGACTTTCAAGGTTAATGTGGGTCATCATCACCCTCCCCAACTAATTCACTTTGCTTAGGGGTGCTTTTACAACAGCTTTGTTAAACAGCTTCTCATGTCTCAGTCATCCTTTAATCAAAGACAGTGCAAATATTTTTTAAGGTAAGGTGATTTATACATTTTTAAATGAATTTACATGGTGCTTTTCAAATACTCTTTAATGTGTTCATCAGAAGCATTAGTGGATTTAAAATTATTGAGATGTGACCATTTGAAATCATATCTAGATATTTTATATTAATTCCTGGGGAAGTAACTAAGTATAGATTGCATTTACCTCATCCCTAATCTCTGAGTATAATGATTACTCTATACAATCATATTTCTTGAGAGGGAACTCTGTAAATAAACACTGCATTGTCAGAATTATAGGACTCATTAGTAAAAACTTCCTACTTATCAATTTGCAAGAAATGTAAGCTGATTTACTTTCTCATTACCTAAGAAATGTTTTTCATTCTCCTGACTCATCTTTGTTCTTCTCTTTGTATAAGCAATGAAGTTATAAGTTCTGTGAAGTAATAGACTGCAAATTATAATGCTTCATTGCATAAGCAAGCAACAGGAAATGAATTACAAAGAACAAAGTCTTTGTTACATAAGCTTCAATAATCCTTAATTTTGAAAGGAACATAGCCAATCAGTTGTTTAAAGTCTTATGAACAAAGTAAGATAACATGCATTTGAATTGTCATTGACTAAGTTTTTATTTCAGTAGAAGGAAGAACTATCCAGAGAATGTGAGAGAAATCATCTTTTTAATAAGTTGTATAAAATATCTATTCACTTCTTTTTAAATCTCTAGGAAAAACTGGTATTCAAACTATAAGATTTCTGTATGCATGGGAAATTATAAAATGTAATTTTCTAAGTGAATTACACCGATATAATTTTAAAAGTTCAAGTATTGTACTAGCTTCCTTAGCAAGAAGATTATGGACATGCACATGGATCAGCATACCTATGTGATATATCTGTAATATTTATAAATACATAAATGTGTGTAGGTAAGTTATGTGCTTTTTTGTGTTTTTGCGTCGTAAAGTATTATCTTTTCATAAAGCTTTGCTTTCCAGCCCTTTTACTCTATCATCAGTTCTTTGTCTGCTTGATCTACACCTTACTGATAGAGCTTATTAAAAACTCCAGTATTGACTGTGAATTCATCAGTTTATTTTTTAATGTTACCTACTTTCTATTTGAAGAGGTTAATTTGTTTAGTTTTAAATTTTATTTTCGTGGTGAAAGTATTACTATGCCAGCTTTCTGTTGATAAAGATTTGGATGGCATATGCATTTTCATCCATTTTAGTCTCTTGCAAGTTTCTTTTCTTTTTCATATCAAGTATCTCTAATTCCATCATAGATCTAAATCATTTAAAAGGCAAATGACAGGTCAGAACTGCTCAAATATTAGGTGTGTATGTGTGCTAGCCACTCAGTCATGTCTGACTCTTTGTGACCCCGCAGACTGTAGCCCACCAGGCTCCTTTGGCCATGGAATTCTCCAGGCAAGAAAACTGGAGAGGGTTGCCATTTCCTTCTCCAGGGGACTCTTCCCAACCTAGGGATCAAACCTACGTCTCCTGCATTGTAGGCAGATTCTTTACCGTCTGAGCCACCGGGGAAGCCCGGAATGTTAGGTAACAGCACTAATTACACAGGTAGCCAGTGGTAGATTCAGAACTCAAGTCCTGAGTCAGTCAGAGGCTGATCCAGCTGCTTTAAGATTGTGCTAAATCAGTTCTGTCATAAACCTCATCACTGTGATAGTTATGACTGAATAATTTCTTTTAGTGCCTATTTTAATAACTGGAATTCAGAAGGCAAAGAAGCATGAAGAAAATTGCTTGGAAATGGAACACAGTCACTGTGTTTGGAGCCTAACCTTGACAAACCTTTGTGACCCGAATGAAAGCCAGGGCCCAGAGGTTGCCTGGCCAAGACCGTCACGAATAGCAAGCAGATATCTAAAGAGGGAAGTTGGGGATAATGGTTTTAAATCGGTTTCCAGTGTGAGATTCAACTGCTGGATCGTTCTTTTAAAATAGATGATTTGCATGGGAAAATGTCCACTGGTGGTTAAATGGGGAGAAAAAAGCATAGGACAGTTTCTGAACAAGAGACCTTTAGTATCTTATATTTATATTTTAGACTCAGCCCATAATAGCTGAATACATGCTTTTCACAGAACAAATGACATCACAGCTCCCCTGCTGTAGGGCTTACTCAAGACATTCCAATAGAGACATAATCCCTTTTGTGCTTCTGAAATTAAAATGAATCATATGCAAAAATAGAGCTAGCCAAGAGGGTCTATGTAGCCCATTATGATTATTATGCTTTGTAGAACTGTACGCTGCGTCTGCAATAGGTAAACGGTGCTAAATAAAGAAAAGCATTGCTCCTCTGTAATAATTACATTTCGACAAATGCTTACTTGCCAGCAAGTGGGTAGAGTGAGAGGAAAAGATTTAGATTCCTATAAAGAAAAGTTTATTTTTGAATAGAAGGCAAAGTTAAAATCAGTCCTCTCCATTAAAACTCAATTCATCCTGGATACTAAAAAAAAGAAGAAGAAGAAAAAGTCTAAATAAATGAGGCAGATGCTGGCAATCTGAGTAGGCCACAAAGCTGCAACCTTAATAACCAAAATTCAAAATGCAGATGGTAGAAACCTCAACAAAACAGAGGAAACACTCCAAGATTTAGAGTATTTCTATGCAGATGGGTAAAATGTCCTTATGACAAAGAGAACATTCTATTACCACTTGAAATACATTTTTTAAATATTTAGAGTGCATTTTAATTTTCTATCAATGCTTGCTAACTCAGAAATACACTAAGGTCAGGATAAAATCTGTTAGGAACTCAAGAAGATTTCCAGACTCAGAAAAATCCAGATGGAAACTCACTGACTTCTTTATGTCTTGCCTTTAAAATATATTAATCTTGTTACAGAAACATTACACACAGGCCTCCTGTCTCCCATGCTCAATCCTGCCTCCTCCCTGACAACAGAAAAATCCTGGGTTTAATAAAACTTGTCCTACTTAAAAGACTCACATGCTTGTCCATTGAGTGGAATGACAAGGTCATTTCACTTTTCAAAATATAATCCCCAGTTATCCTTTCTCACCTCTTCCTTGCTTCCCTCAAGTTTCTCCTAACCAACTTTCTCCTTTGTCACCCTAGTTTTCTCCCATGGCTGTCTCTAAGCTTCTCCCGTATGGGGATTTTGGAATGGCTCCAGGTTATAACCATCTAGCCCATTCCCACTGCCCTAAGAGAGCAAAGATGAAAAGGACATTTGATGGAGGGTCAATATTAGAAAGACTGATGCTGAACAAATAGAAATAGATCATTCCAAGACAGTCACTAACTGACAGGTATTTTGTGGTTTTTTTGCTTTTTGTTTGTTTCTTTTGTCAGTGAGTTAATGCAAACTCTGCTACTCACTCTTGGGCATCCACCTGGAGAACATCATAATTAAAAAAGACATATGCACTCAAATATTCATTGCAGATCTATTTACAATAGTCAGAACATGGAAGCAATCTAAATGTCCATCAACAGAGGAGTGGATAGAGATGTGGTACCTATATACAATGCAATAATACTCAGCCATAAAAAGAATGAGATTGAGTCATTTGTAGAGATGTGAATGGACCTAGAGATGTTATACAGAGTGAAGTAAGTCAGAAAGAAAAATCAAATCTCATATATTAATGCATATATGTGGAATCTAGGAAAATGGTATAGCTGATTTTATTTGCAAAGCAGAATAGAGATACAGATGCACAGAACAAATGTATGGATATGAAGGGGGAAAGGAGGGAGGGTGGGATGAATTGGGAGATTGGGATTGACACATATATACAGTTGACACTATGTATAAAATAGATAACTGTTGAGAACCTACTCTGTTGCACAGGGAACCCTCTACTCAATGCTCTGTTGTGACTTGAAGGAGAAGGAAGACCTAAAGGGAGAGGATTTATGTACATTGATTCATTTTACTATACAGTAGAAACTGACATAACATTTTAAAGCAACTGTACTCCAATAGAAAACTAATTTTAAAAAGTAGAATAAAGTTCATTCTCCACTCAATGGAAATTTTCTGAGACCCTACTTTATGCAGGGCATTTTTATATACCAAGAATACAGAGGAAAAATCCCTACCGTCATACAATATCTATCCCAGTGAAAAAGATATACAAAAATGATATATATGTAAACATTCATAGTTTTGCGTTTTTTATTTTTAGTGATTATCACTTAAGGTGAAAAACAAAGCATAAAGAAATATAAGAAACAAAAATAATATAACATTTCAAGTAATGCACTGAAATGCTAGCATGTGCAGCTTGGGCAGGCCTGGCTGAGGAGCTGACTTTTGAGAACAGACCTGAACAAAGTGAAGAGCTTACTCCATGGGTCTTTGGGCTGTGGAGCTTCCAACAGGGATGGTGGCGCCTAAGACAGCAGTGAGCCTGGTGTTTCAGAAACAGCCTAGATGCTGGAGCAGCCGTGCAAGCGGAAAGTTGGGGAGAGCAGGAGGAACTGGGAGTGTCTGCAACCTGAGAAGCTATGGACTGATAGAGGCATTTCTGTGTGGTTGATAATTGAGGTCTGCTTCTTAGATGAGTGCACCCGAGTTCAGACTAGTACAGACTGGAACAGCATTAAGTGTGCCCTGGAACAGTAGGATGCACAGCAAGGTGACCAGAGGACCTGCATGGAGAAGAGTCTTCACTCTGAAGCAGAAAAGAGAGTCACACGTTCCGAATCTCGATTTTCTTCTCAATTCCTTGAACAGTAACATTCAAGGAAACGTTTGAAAATGAAGACCAGAGTTGGATTTTGGTATCTGCAGACGTTCACACACACAGATGATCTTAAACAACCTTCAGTAGAAGGCCAGTCCAACTCTAGATGTTGATGTATATTTTCTCTTTTAATAACTGATTCAGTTCTAGGAGGTACCACCCATGTCAGGGGACATGGATCTGTATGGATCTGTACCTGGGTTCTCTATCCTGCTTAACTGATCTGCAAGCCCATTCCTTCACCAATACAGTGCTGACTTTTAAAAAAAATGTTTATTTTATATTGGGGTATTGCTGACTAACAATGCCGTGATAGTTTCAGGTGGACAGCAAAGGGACTCAGCAATACGTACACGTGTATCCATTCTCCTCCAAGCCCTCCTCCCATCGGGGCTGCCATTTAGCATTGAGCAGAGTTCCTCGTGCTATACAGTAGGTCCTTTTTGGTTATCCATTTTAAATAAAGCAGAGTGTACATTTTGGTCCCAAACTCCTTAACTATCCCTTACCCCGACCCTTCTCCCTTGATTCTGTATGTCTGTGAGTCTGTCTTGTAAATAAGTTTATTTGTATCATGTCTTTTTGGATCCCAAATATAAAGGATGTCATATGCTATCTCTCCTGTGTCTGACTTACTTCACTCAGTATGACAATCTCTAGGTGTATCCATTTGCTGCAAATGGCATCATTTCATTCTTTGTAATGACTGACACGCCTTTTTATATGGAGAAAGACTGGCTGGGGGTGAGGTGTGGTGGCTGCTGCTGCCGCTGCTAAGTCGCTTCAGTCGTGTCCGACTCTGTGCGACCCCATAGACGGCAGCCCACCAGGCTCCCCCGTCCCTGGGATTCTCCAGGCAAGAACACTGGAGTGGGTTGCCATTTCCTTCTCCAATGCATGAAAGTAAAAGTGAAAGTGAAGTTGCTCAGTCGTGTCTGACTCTTAGCGACCCTATGGACTGCAGCCCACCAGGCTCCTCCGTCCATGGGATTTTCCAGGCAAGAGTACTGGAGTGGGGTGCCATTGCTTTCTCCGGTGTGGTGGCAGAGAGAGAGCAAAATTCAGCCAAGGTGGTCTGGTTTCTCAGGAGTAAAGTCAGGGGACCTGAGCCCACGTTGTCTTTATCTCTCACTTCTGATATGAGCCGTGCTACAAAGAAACTGCCCATTTATTAAGAGGTATCACATAACTAACAGTAATATGCAGAATTCTTCTGTTTTTGTGGGTCCCAAAGGGTTACCTCCTTTTAATTGAACAGTCCGCCTTCTTGGTAATAGACTGTTGAGAATATACGAGTAGACACTTGGGCTCCGCAAGACTATCTGCAAGAAACCCTGTCAGTCCTCATGTAGGTCACATTTTGATCCAAATGTTAATTGACAGTGTCCTTTAATGTGCATTTTGGGGCTCAGGTAATAACAGTGAGGAAAACTCATTATAAGCTCGGCAAGAAGGCAGTGTGCAGACTTGTGACATAGCATCTGATGTTCGAAAGGGGTTTTCACTGACTCCGTGTAGCTCTGCCTGAGGATAAAACCACGCTTCTGCCAGCCAGAGGGAGGAAGGCTGCAGTGGCCTGTGGACGCGCCCTCAGGCAGTGGGGTCCCTGTCACTGGCAGGATCACCCAGGCTTTGAAAAGCACTTCTTTCTCTTTTCTTTAAGGATCTAAACCTTTCGCTCTCATTTTGCCCATCGAGGAAAACTGACGTGCATCATCCTTGTCTCGGGGCTTAAAGTGCCTCCTGTTGGACAGATTTCCTTGTTCTCAGATTAGTGTGGTGAAACGCTACCTCTTGGGAGTCCACATCAATAAAAATCATTTCAGTTTCTTTCTCCAGCTTCTGTGGCAGGGGTGAGCCTGTCAACAATTTCCTGGCTTGTAAATAAATACGAACAACTATATTTTACTTTCCACAGGACCACTCACATTTCAATGAGACAAATTGGTAATTAACTTTCAAAAAATGAGGAAAGTGAATCCAATGATGAGCATGTGACTTTTAAATCATTCCCAAAAGTGGTTCTAATACGTCATCCTTTTTAATTCATAGGCAGCAGATAAACCATTTGAATGACTGCATGTGTAACAAAATAAACAGATGCCTATACAAAAAGTATTTTAATGGACTATTGGGAAGTTTAATTTTTTTTTTAAATTGCATTTATACTCATTTGATTAAACTGATTTTCTTGAGCACTCCCTATTATGGTTTGGGTTCTCCTGGAAGCTGAATCTGAACCATTCAAGCCAAATAGCTTATTGGAGAGGTTATTTCAAGAAATGCTGGTAGGGAATTAGTGATGTGACACAAGGAAGGGAGAGACCAATAAAAAATTCATCATCAATTACCTATCTGGACATTCAGAGTTTTCCTACCTAAGGGCAAGGAGGCTCCAGTATTTACAAAGCAACTCCCTCCACATTGTTCATGCATGCTAAGTTGCTAAGTCATGTCCCGATCATTTGTGACCCTTTGGACTATAGTCCACCACTGTAATCTTGGGATTCTCCAAGCAAGAATACTGGAGCGGGTTGCCATTTCCTTCTCCAGGGGATCTTCCCCATCCAGGGATTGAACCTGCATCTCCTGCATTGGCAGGAGGATTCTTTACCACTGAGCCACCAGGGAAGACCAGTCTCCATGCTGAGCATTGCTAATTTGGAGCACTTTGAGTTTGCTCTCTGCAACTGGCCTGATGTACTTCTTCAGCCAGCAAAAAGCCCTTAGTCAGAGGATGGTGTGGTACCCAAGCCAGCAGCAGCATCATTTGGGAACTTGTTAAAGAGGCAAGTTATCCCTCTACTTCTCTCATGAAGAGATGCATCACACAATACTGTGCTTCCTCTTCCCATCCTTATGGGCTGCTCTCCAGATCTGCTGCCCAGGTTTCATTTCAGAGCAATTTTTTGATGTTTTATTGTGTGAGGACTCAGAATTTCTTAAATCTCAGCTTTCTAGTGTTATGCTCTTTTTGCAAAGAACCTGCTGCAGTCTTTACTAGGAAAGGGTATGCGGGAGGTCAAGCTATTTTTGTCTTTATATGTCTGAAATACACTTGCTTATCTCAAAAATGTTAGTTCAACCAGTACTCTTGTTTTACTGTATGGGTATCTCATTCTAGGCCAAAAGTCTTCTTCCCTCAAAAATTTAAAAGAAATTTTGGATTTGTTTCCAAAACTTACATTAATGCTTCAAAAAATCTAAAGCTGTTCTGATCCCCATTGTTTCCATAGGAGCTATTTGCTCTCTCTTTGGAAGTATTATTTTCATGCTCTGAGTTACCAGTTTATCAATGTCTTCAGTGTTTTAAATCTAGAATCTCATACTCTTTCCCTCTAAAATTCACAGGGAACTGTTCCTCTTTTGTGTTTCATTTTTTTGGGGAGGGGGGTAATTGTCTCTTTTTTTCTAAAATTCCTTGAGTCAGATGCTGCATCACCTCAATTTCCTTCTAATTTTACTACTTTTTTCCTTGTAAAAATTCTTATTTTTGAGTCCAATCTTTCTCATGGATTTCTATTTCAATTATAATATTTTGGTATAGATTTGCCTTTTCACAGCAAAGGCTGTGTGACGCTGGAGCACCTGTAAGGAGATACCCCACGTCCCAGGTCAGAGAAACCCCAGTAAGACGGCAGGCATTGGAGCAGCCGTGAGGAGATACCCCACGTCCAGAGGAAAAGCCCCAGCAAGATGATGAAGTGAAGTGAAGTCGCTCAGTCGTGTCCAACTCTTTGCGACCCCGTGGACTGTAGCCCACTAGGCTCCAACCATGGGATTCTCCAGGCAAGAATACTGGAGTCGGTTGCCATTTCCTTCAGCAAGATGGTAGGAGGGATGAGTCGTGTTTAGAATCAAACCCCATTCCCACCAGACTCGTGAAGAGGGCTCAAACAAACCTTGAGGGCACCAGGACCCAGGGACCCCACAGAGACTGAGCCAGAACTGTGTCAGAACGTCTCCTGGGGAGGTGCGGGTCAGCAGTGGCCTGCCGCAGGGGCAGGCGCTCTGGGTGCAGTGGACCTGGGTGTGGCATGAGCCCCCTTGGAGGAAGTCGCCATTAACCCCACCACAGAGCTGCCAGAACTTACACGGCGGGGGGGGGGGGGGGGGGGGGGGGGGGGGAATAGATTCTTGGAGGGCACAAACAGAACTTTGTGCACCACGACCCAAGAGAGAGGAGCAGTGACCCCACAGGAGACTGACCCAGGCTTGCCCAGGAGTGCCCAGGAGTCTCCAGCAGAGGCGTGGGTCAGTGGTGGCCTGCTGCAGGGCTGGGGGCACTGAGTGTAGCAGTACACACATGGGACCTTTTGAGGGAGGTCACCATTATCTTCACTGCCTCCACCATAGTTTAGCCCCAGGTCAATAGCAGGGAGGGAACACAGCTCCAGCCATCAACAGAAAATTGGATTAAAGATTTACTGAGCATGGCCCTGCCCATCAGAACAAGACCCAGTTTCCCCCTCAGTCAGTCTCTCTCATAAGGAAGATTCCCTAAGCCTCTTATCCTTCTCCATCAGAGGGCAGACAGACTGAAAACCACAATCACAGAAAGTTAACCAATCTAATCACATGGTCACCAGCCTTGTCTAACTCAATGAAACAATGAACCATGCCATGTAGGGTCACACAAGACGGGTTGTGGTGGAGAGGCCTGACAGAATGTGGTCCACTGGAGAGGGGAATGGCAAACCACTTCAGTATTCCTGCCTTGAGAACCCCATGAACAGTATGAAAAGGCAAAAAGATAGGACACTGAAAGATGAACTCCCCAGGTCGGTAGGTGCCCAATATGCTACTGGAGATCAGTGGAGAAATAACTCCAGAAAGAATGAAGAGACAGAGTCAAAGCAAAAACAATACACTTATGGATGTGACTGGTGATGGAAGCAAGGTCCGATGCTGTAAAGATCAATATAGCATAAGAACCTGGAGTGTTAGGTCCATGAATCAAGGCAAATTGGAAGTGGTCAAACAGGAGATGGCAAGAGTGAACATCGACATTTTAGGAATCAGTGAACTAAAATGGACTGGAATGGGTGAATTTAACTCAGATGACCATTATATCTACTACTGTGGGCAGGAATGCCTTAGAAGAAATGGAGCAGCCATCATAGTCAACGAAAGGGTCTGAAATGCAGTACTTGGATGAAATCTCAAAAATGACAATGATCTCTGTTTCTTTCCAAGGCAAACCATTCAATATCACAGTAATCCAAGTCAATGCCCCGACCACTAAAGCTGAAGAAGCTGAAATTGAATGGTTCTTTGAAGACCTACAAGAGCTTCTAGAACTAACACCCAAAAAAGATATCCTTTTCATTATAGGGACTGGAATGCAAAAGTAGCAGGTCAAGAAACAACTGGAGTAACATGCAAATTTGGCAGTGGAGTACAGAATGAAGCAGGGCAAAGGCTAATAGAGTTTTGCCAAGAGAACACACTGGTTATAGCAAACACCCTCTTCCAACAACACAAAAGAAGACTCTACACATGGACATCACCAGATGGTCAACACTGAAATCAAATTGATTATATTTTTTGCTGCCAAAGATGGAGAAGCTCTATACAGTCAGCAAAAACAAGACCTGGAGCTGTATGTGAACCGTGAACTTCCAGATGTTCAAGCTGGATTTAGAAAAGGCAGAGGAACCACAGATCAAATTGCCAGCATCCACTGAATCATTGAAAACGCATGAGACCTCCAGAAAAACATCTACTTCTGCTTTATTGACTACGCCAAAGCCTTTGACTGTGTGGGTCACAATAAACTGTGGAAAATTCTGAAAGAGATGGGAATACCAGATCATCTGACTTGCCTCTTGAGAAACTTGTATGCAGGTCAGAAAGCAACAATTAGAACTGAACATGGAACAGCAGACTGGTTCCAAATAGGAAAAGGAGCATGTCAAGGCTGTATATTGTCACTCTGCTTATTTAACTCATATTCAGAGTACATTATGTAAAATGCCAGGTTGGATGAAGCACAAGCTGGAATCAAAATTTCTGGGAGAAGCATGCAGATGATACCACCCTTATGGCAGAAAGTGAAGAAGAACTAAAGAACCTCTTGATGAAAGTGAAAAAAGAGAGTGAAAAAGTTGACTGAAAGCTCAACATTCAGAAAACTAAGATCATGGCATCTGGTCCTATCACTTTATGGCAAATAGATGGGGAAACAGTGGGAACAGTGGTAGACTTTATTTTTGGGGGCTGCAAAATCACTGCAGATGGTGACTGTAGCCATGAAATTAAAATATGCTTGCTCCTTGGCAGGACAGTTATGACCTACCTAGACAGCATATTAAAAAGCAGAGACATTACTTTGCCAACAAAGGTCCATCTAGTCAAGGCTATGGTTTTTCCAGTGGTCATGTATGGATGTGAGAGTTGGACTATGAAGAAAGCTGAGCACCGAAAAATTGATGCTTTTGAACTGTGGTGTTGGAGAAGACTCTTGAGAGTCCCTTGGACTGCAAGGAGATCCAACCAGCCCATCCTAAAGGAGATTAGTCCTGAGTGTTCACTGGAAGGACTGATGTTGATGCTGAAACTCCAGTACTTTGGCCACTGATGAGAAGAGCTGACTCATTTGAAAAGATCCTGATGCTGGGGAAGTTTGAAGGTGGGAGAAGAAGGGGATGACAGAGGTTGAGATGGTTGGATGGCATCACCAACCCAGTGGACACGAATTTGGGTAAACTCCGGGAGTTGGTGATGGACAGAGAGGCCTACCTAGCATACTGCAGTCTATGGGGTCACAAAGAGTCGGACACGACTGAGCAACTAAACTGAACTGCCTGAACTTTCACAGCAAACCACACTTAATGAACAAAAATTCCACCTAAATAAGCTGACTTTTATCAAGATACTAATTATAGAGAATTTTATTTGAACTTTTCTTCTGCATCTGCTTTATTTTCTGTATTTTTGCATTTTTTCTATTCTCTTCCTAATAATGAGTATTTTCTCAAATGTCCATTAATTATAAAATAAAATAGTAGATATTTAAAAGCTAATTAGCAGTTTTAGGTATATGGATGAAATTGTTAGAATATTATGATATGCAGAATAATGTTGCCCTAAACATTTTCTGGCCCTATGCCCTGGAACCTGTGAATCTGTCACCTTATATAGAAAAATAGACTTTGCAGATATGATGACATTTAAATATATTGAGATGAAAGACCATCCTGGATTATTGAAATAGGCCCAACATAATCACAGGGGTCCCTATTAGAGGGAGATATGTCAGAGTGGGCTTTCCTGGTGGCTCAGTGGTAAAGAACCCGCCTGCCTATGCAGGAGACGCAGGTTCTGTCCTTGTCTGGAAAGATCCCCTGGAGAAGGAAATGTCAACCCACTACAGTATTCTTGCCTGGAAAATCCCATGGATGCCAGAGCCTGACATAGTCCATGGAATCACAGAGTCAGACATGACTGAGTGACTTCACTTCACTTCACTTCACTTCCTTCTTCCCCAAGCTCCCTTCCCATCCAGGCTGCCACATAATATTGAGCAAGGTTCCCTGTGCTGTCCAGTATGTCCTTGCTGTTTATCTATTTTAAATACAGCACTGCGTACATGTCAATCCGAATTCCTATCATAATCATTCCTCCAGAATTTTGAAGAAAGCAAATGAAATAACTGTTCTGATTTTTTTGCTTGAAAATTGTTGGGCACTGTTAAATGTAAGATTTGAAAAGACTGGTATCCATAAGTATGATGAGTTCACGCCATTTCAGTGGAATAATTTGTAATCTGTGATCTATAAGAGCAAGTATAATCTTGCTTATTGTTGCTGTTTAGTTGCTAAGTCATATCTGACTCTTTGAGAACCCATGGACTGTAGCCCACCAGGCTCTTCTGGGAATCTCTGAGGCAAAGAATACTGGAGTAGGTTGCCATTTCCTTCTCCAGGGGATCTTCCCCACCCAGGGATGGAACCCACATCTCCTGCTTTGGCTGGCAAATTGTTTACCACCGAGCCACCAGAGGAGCCCCGATCTTGCTTATGTTAACATTAAAATGTTAGAAAAAAGGGAAAGAATATTACTGAATAGTGAAAGGAAAATGTCATGGCATGCATGTCCAATATTTTCTGAGTAAGTGGTGGGTTATTTTTGGTAACCTTTATTTTGATATAATTTCAAATTGACAAAAAATATGATAGTTGGTTTCCCCAGAATGACCAGTCAATTAGTTTGTCCTATGTGCTTTGTTATTCTATTTCTGCTTCACATCACATATAATAAAGGAGAACATGTAATACTTTCTTCTTCAAATAATTCCTGGTATATTTACACATGATGACAGCATAAAAAGATCATGAAATAAATAAAATAAGACATTTTGTAATCCAGTTGTTCCTGAACTTTGCTGAAGATCAGAATCAGCTAATGGCACTTTAAAAGCAATCTCTCAATGCCGAGGTTACAAACATAGGAATTAAATCAGAATATCTACTGGGACATGCCTGTCTGCTGGGAGCCAGGCAGATAGTATTAATAAATACATAAATAAATCATCTAATCATAAACATGGAAGTGATAGATCAAATCCAGGTAATTTAGGAAATGTAATTAAATTGATGTTATGGGTAGTTTCCATAAAAAAGAACATGGCATAAAACAGGGCAAGCATGCTTGAATTTAGCTGAACCATTACACAAGAAGTAGAGAACTTTATTTTTTTTTAATTTGAAAATAAAATAATTTTTCCCTAAAAAACAGAGTGGAGAGAAATCAGAAAATTCAGTTGGTTTATGGTCCTTCAAGTTCGCATTCACTTTTGAAATACTGGGATGGTTAGCTGGAGGATTACCTAGCACATGCTGGAGCTTCTTGTCAGGGATGTTCTACTCAAGCTCACCATCACCTGCAGAGGCTATGCTGGCAACTGCAGACTCAGGGAGAGTTCATCAGAGAAGGTTTTGTGGGTGTGGATGGAAAGGGAGGGGGCAGTATGTGTGAGAGCATGCATGTGGAGAAAGATTCAGACCCAGGAAGAGCAGAGGTGCTCCCATTCCCTTCAGTCCAACACCCAGTCCATGAACACACACACGTGCGCACACACACACATCAGTAAGCCCTCACTGTTTCTATTCCTTGGTTCCAAGAGGGGAGCATAACCACCAGGGTGTGCGTCTTTCCTGAAACAGAACTAAATGTGCTGATCAAATTTACCATCCACAGCCTTTTTTTGGTCAAGTTCAATGAGAAATTTGTCTGAGTTATTGGTGAATTTCATATAATCATATCTTGCAAAAATATAATATAAATCATATTTTTCTCCAGTCATTCATTTTGGAGCAAAATAATTCAAATGTATTATATTCACATACATAGCAATTGTAATTCTACACATTGCTTTTGTATGAATTACTATATTATATATTGTTGTTGTTCAGTCACTGAGTCATGTCCAACTTTGCAACCCCACGGAAGCCCGCCAGGCTTCCCCATCCTTCTTCATTTCCCAGAATTTGCTCAAACTCATGTCCATTGAGTCAGTGACGCCATCCAACTGTCTCATCCTCTGTCGTTCCTTTCTCCTCCTACTTTCAATCTTTCCCAGCATCAGGGTCTTTTCTAATGAGCCGACTTTTCGCATCAGGTGGCCAAAGTATGGGAGCTTCAGCTTCAGCATCAGCCCTTTCAATGAATATTCAGGGTTGATTTCCTTTAGGATTGACTGTTTTGAATCTCTTTGCCATCCAAAGGATGCTCAGAGTCTTCTCCAGCACCACAGTTCAAAAGTATCAACTCTTCAGCACTCAGCCTTCTTTATGGTCCGACTCTCACATCCATATATGACTACTGGGAAAAACCATAACTTTGCCTTTGTTGGCAAAGTAATGTCTCTGCTTTTAAATATGCTGTCTAACTATAAATAAATATATATAATAATTGTCCTGAGATTAATTTAAGGTCTACTCATCCTTTCCAAGCAAATGTTTAGTACATTTCTCTCAGCATGATAATAAATGCTACAGTTCAGAAAACATAATTTAATACACAACTGAAGTATAAGCTCCTGGGACATTCTAATTCTGTAATGCTTAGAGGAAAGAGATGGTGAGCCCACCCATTCATTACTCATTCAAGATTTATTTTAGACCCTTTTAACCACTAGACACTGTAGCTGGCAAAGTTTGCAAAAATAAAGACACTCCCTCTTCTTTCTAAGATACAAAGAGTCTAAATTTAGTGAATTTGGGTCGGTACATAGATGCCATGGCATGTAAGTGCAGGGGAGGAGCCATATACAATCTAGAGAGAGCAAGAATTCTGAAGATAAAGGTATATCATGAAAGTATCATGGAGCTGACCTTTAAACATGGTCATTAATGATGACTATCACTGACTTAATGGACATGAACATGGGCAAACTCTGGGAGATAGTGAAGGACAGGGAAGCCTGGCTACAGTCCATGGGGTCGCAAAGAATCAGACATGACTTAGTGACTGAATAACAAAATTCTTTGCAGTGGGGAGCTCTCCTGGGCATTGTAGGATATTTAAAAGTATCCTTGGTATCTACACACCAGTAACATCTCCCTCCCAAGCTGTGACAACAACCAAAAACATCTTCAGATATCATCAGACATTCCCTGGGGGACAAAATCACTCCATTACACACCTGACGAAGTCTGCTCTAGGAGGTGGCACTTTGAGAGACCAGCTGAGAAGAGTTCATTCATACAGAGAGAGATGGATATCTACCCTGAATATTCACTGGATGGACTGGCACTGAAGCTGAAGCTCCAATACTATGGTCACCTGATGAGAAGAGCCAACTCACTGGAAAAGAACCCAGTGCTGGGAAAGACTGAAGGCAGGAGGAGAAGGGGGAAGCAGAGGAAGAGGTGGTTAGATAGCATCACTGACTCAGTGGACAGGACTCTGAGGAAACTCTGGGAATTAGTGGAGGACAGACGAGCCTGGTGTGCTGCAGTCAATGGGGTCACAAAGAATTAGACACAACTTAGAGACTCAACAACAGCAACAACAAAGAGATGGAACTTGAAGATACATTCTGAACCAACAATGAAGCCTCACTGGATTTTTTTTTTTTTTTAGCTCATCTGTGGTTTCAGTGTGGAAAGGAAGACAGCTCTTAAACAACTGCCCATCAAAAATGTGTTTATAGCTTCCTACATTAATATATGGATGTGAGAGTTGGACTATAAAGAAAGTTGAGCGCCGAAGAATTGATGTTTTTGAATTGTGGTGTTGGAGAAGACTCTTGAGAGTCCCCTGGACTGCAAGAAGATCCAACCAGTCCACCCTAAAGGAGATCAGTCCTGAGTGTTCATTGGAAGGACTGATGCTGAAGCTGAAACTCCAATACTTTGGCCACTATGTGAAGAACCGACTCATTGGAAAAGACCTTGATACCAGGAAAGATTGAAGGCAGGAGGAGACGGGGAGGACAGAGGATGAGATGGTTGGATGGCATCACCGACTCAGTGGACATGAGTTTGGGTAAACTCCGGGAGTTGGTGATGGACAGGGAGGCCTGGTGTGCTGCAGTCTATGGGGTTGCAAAGAGTTGGACACAACTGAGTGACTGAATTGAACTGAACTGAATGTTAATGAAGATGGCTAAATGTTAAAGTGCTGAATATATAGAATATGCTCTCTATTCCTCTGAGAATACATTAATAGATAACACCTGGGAGTGTTCCATGGGCAGATTGGTTTGGAGTACCCTGGATTGAACAGATAGTTGCTGATGGACTTCTCCAGGCATTTAATATGCTAACGTGTACTACGAATTTACAAACATGGAGCCTATTCTCCAAAGTTATCTGACCAGACTTCAGGAAAATCGACCTAGAATGATATTGGTTAATTTTTATTGTTTTTGGGTCTTATCTTGAAATGCTACTTTACTGAGCAATTCCACACACGTACTTTTATTTTATACTTTAAAGAAGGACATAGTGTGGAGATTAGGCTCCAAATCAAGTCTTTCTGATTCTAGTTTTACAGCACCTTTGATACCAGGGACTCTGTACAGAATACGAATCACTATTTAGTTCTTTAATTCATCATTTTTACTTGTCTTTAATCCAATACTACTTTCACATGTCATATAAACATTCCAAGTGCCCGGTAACCTATCAAGGCAATGTAGATAAAAAATAGACACAGTACTATTATTTTTATCATTATTATTAGCATCCTATTGGTAAACTTCTTGAGACACACATGCAAATATAAACACACCTCCCCCCAGTGGTTATGGAGAAACAAAATAACAAATATCAAATGTTCTTAGAATGGAAAGGTGTGTGGATGTACTCGTGTATTTTGACTTTACAAAGAAGGAGAGGCTCTGAGGAAAACAGATTTTTCTCTCCTTCATGGTCTTTTCCACAGTTCTTTCCTCCTCCTAAAATGATAAATAAATAAATGTTGATTCTCCCTGAATTAGTTTTAGTATATTTACAATATACGTGCGCTCTATTTCAACAGAACATGCAAGTCCCACCTGAAATCACATTTCGTTATCATTTGAAAGAGTATTTCCTCCAAAACTAATAAACAAATAAACAAATCAGTTTGATCTGCTGGGCAGATAATATGGAGAAGGGAACATGTTGTTTTATGAGGCAGAAATTCATTTTAGGCATGGAAGTTCTTGCAGTAGGAGCGCGTGGAGAATTTCTGTGTCCTGTGAGCGGCTCTGAGCTCCTTTCATGTAGCACGTTTCCCTGGCTGAGAGCTAAAAGAGGGTAGAGGGAATCTCAGCGGATCAATTAACAGAGGGACCTGTCCTTCAACAGAGGAAGATCTATTTCAGGATTTGCATATCACTGAAAAAAATTACAAAGCTGAGATAAATACAAGCCCGATAATAACTCACTGCAGACTTGGCTCCATTCCTAGATTTCCTTGGCTGTTTGTCCTAATAAAGTGTCTCCATGGCACTTAGGGTAGGAAGGTTATTAGTAGCTGTCAATCAAAGGGGGGGGAGTAGGCATTCGCAGGAGGAGGAAGAGAAGAGAGGTGACATTCACCCTCTCTTCTCACTGATATTGGGTATAAAAGTCACTCAGAGCAAGTGGTTAAAAAGGGGACAGGTCCCTCTTCATCCCCACGGAAAAAAGAAAAGCTGCCTTGGTTACCAACAATTTAATAATAAAACGAAATACATCAATCATCTTTTTTTCTACCTTATTGATGCCTCAACATCCATTAATTCTGAGGAAATGAAGGACATATGAAAGAGATCTTCATGGGAGACTCTTGACTTAATATTGTTTTCTTATGTTTTCATGCAATGCATACATATTGAGGTTTAAAATTAAAGAAGAAAAATTTCTCCATTATCAGACATCTCTGGGATTTTTTTTTCCTAGTGTTGAAATTTTTCTTATGGCATAACAAGGGAATGCCTAGAAAAAAAAAAAAAAAAATATATATATATATATGGGCAAAACACATTTTCTTAGTTCATTTAAATCAGGTGACACTGATTTTTTGACTTTAACAAGTAGATGCTCCAAAACCTACCTAGATAGCAATTGATTGATAATTTAAAGGTCTTTAATTCACTGTCTATTTTCTTAATTAAAGTATATCTACTGCTTCAGCACATCCAACTCTCTATATGCGTATTTTCATAAGTAACAGAGTCCATAGAGTGCTAATTGATATCCTGGTCTCCAGACAATACTTTACTAAATGAAATGACAATTATAACCAATTAAGATTCACTTTACATCCTCCTTCACCTATTTGGTATGTATTATGCATGAAGACAGAGAGCACATTGCCTCAGTGCTCAGGATTCATGTGTGTCTTAGAAATTGATGGACAGCTTCAGAATCTTCCTTTTAGTGCATTTTTCCCCCTAAACTGGGGGCCACTTGGGGGCTTATCAGAAACGCTATATTTTGGCATTTCTTAGGTTAAAGAGATAATACAAACTGTTATTTGTTACAGAAACAGGCTTTGCTGCCTGTTTGCCTCACGTACATCAAGAGCACTTCTCTGCAGAACTACTCTTGTGATGAGAAGAGACTTTTTCTTTTTTCTGTTGTTTTTGTTTTTGTTTCAGATACACTACTGTCTAATTACCTCTCCAACCTCCAGCATCCAGCAGTAAGATATTCTACACAGCTGCTATGCGCATAACTCTCGATAACGTCTGAACCTGTTGCGCTTTATGTAACTGCACTTTTTTTTTTCTGATTTTTTAAAGCCCTTAATAAATTTGTTACAATATTGCTTCTGTTTTATGTTGGCTTTTTTTTTTTTTTTTTTTTTTTTTGGCTGAGAGGCATGTGAGACCCTAGCTCCCTGACCAGGGATTGAACCCACGCCACTGCACAGGAAGGTGAAATCTTAACAACTGGATTACCAGGGAAGTCCCTAGGTAACCAAACTTTAAATTTTCAGACTTGCACTGTTTTGGCAAGACTGAGGTGCCCTTGAACTATATCAATAGGCATACTGTGTGAAAGGAGAAAGAGCGCACTCTTCGCATTTGCCTGTTTGTTAAAGAAAAAGAATCTCCATTTCCTGTCATTTCTGTTTTTGAAATTTTCAAAGCAGAAATCATCTGGTAAAAAATATATTAAAAAAAACACAGGAGATGTCGGAATTCTGGGACAAAAATAATATTATTCTAAAATAAAGAATGGGTTTCTAAGTTTTGAATAAATATTTCATTTGAATAAATGGCCTATTCTTTTAGGAACTACATTTGCCTGTGCCTTCGCCCTCTTCAATTATTATCTGTCCTGTTGTGAAATGCATGCTGCTTTCTCATAGAAGGATAACGTCCTTTCAAAATTACTTTTTGACTAAAAAATATTATGACGTGAGAAGAAACAGAGTCTGGCTGTCAGCGATGTCATTTCACCATTTTCCTTCTCACAATAAAAGTTCACAGTTTCATAATCTTGATTTTTATTCAGCTACTTGCAAGGCTCTCAGATCCAGCCAACTAATTTCTGAGCAACAAGTGTGCCTTCAATTTTTAAGAAACCATAGGCTTTTAAGGGCAAGAGTTGTCAACCGTTTAGGTCTGAATTATTTTGCAAAAGCAGGAACAATGAAAAATTCGACACAGTTGCAGATCGCTAGTAGGAACATTTTCTTGATTTCGAAAGTTGAACTGCAGCCCTGACAATTATGTTTGCATTTATCTCTTTTTCAACTTTAATAGAAGGTCAGATTAAATATCCAAGAAAAAAAAATCTGGTAATTTGGCCTCAGTTTGTAAAACATTTGCTTCAAAAAAAAATCTGTATTAGAAAATATCTAAATTTAGTCAGCATCTTTATTCAGTCTTGAAGGATATTTTTAGTCTGATTTAAGATTTAAAAAATGATTTCCATTTGCATCATTTTTACTCCAGAACGTTAGATTTCCACAATTATTAAGCAAGCTGCCAACATCATCTAGGATAGAAAAATAACTTTGAAATAGAGCTTTCCAATCAATTTTTTTAGTTCAAGTACAAAATGATGCCAAGTAATTGTACATATAATTGAATAAAGTGCATGTGTTATAAATTAGACTTTATAATCATATTTCCATATTTACATAGATTTTTTTCTTCTCTTTTTCCTTATTTATTTTCTTTCTTTGTTCCTTTCTTCCGAAATAATTCATCTGACATTCTGAACCACAGAATTTAACAAATTATCTGTTAAAAATCTGTCTTGATATAAGGAAAATTCTTGAAAATCACTCTGCATGAGTCATTTTAACCAAACTTCCCGTTGATGTAATACAAATACTACTATTTGTTAGACCTTATTTTATGAACTATTATATTTGATTTGCAGTAAAAAAAAAAAAATACTCTTTTCCTAAAATAATCAACTTCTGCATTTTTCCATCCATTTTAAGTATTTGCATTTTTTACTTTTTGAAATACTAAATATCACAAAATATTCCTCAAGTGGAAAAACCATTATATAATATTTTTTGCAATTCTCAAGACTGATTTTTCATTAAGGTTTTTTTTCTTTTTTTTTTTTCCAGAAATTTTGATTTGAACAGTGAGCTAAGTGCCAATGCAGACAAATGTAACCAATGCTAAGCTGGCCAATAGAACTCAACAACCGCTAAGGTCATTAATATAATTTGCTTTGGCACGGTTACATTTCCTAGTGCTACTCAGAGTAGTTTGCTGGGTACATCAATTTGTTTTCAGCTATTGTGAAATTGGATATCTTGGCTTTCGTCCAAAGCACCCTCTCAATTTGCATATCTTTGTTATCATTTCAGGTTCTCAGAACATACTGTGGACTATCACACCATCTGTACCAAGAGCCTCACATGCAAACACAAATTAAAAATGAAACTGTAAAATTTGCAAGGAAACAATACAGACCTTTTATCTCATTCTCCCTCTGTTCATTTTCAAAAGAGAAACTTGCTTGTAGCCAAGCATAGCAAAAAAGGCTTTTATTAATTGGACTGGCATCAAGCATGCATACATAAAATTGTTTATTTTTTCCCTATAAAGGGGTTGCCTGACATAAAAAGGGCCTTTGAAGATGACATTCAGATTTTGACATTTGCATGATATTGTATAAATATCAGAGGTAGGAGACTTTTCTGACAAACCAGATGGGTCAAAAAAAAAAAGAGAGAGAGGGAAAGAAAGAGAAAGAGAGGCATTGCCATAGAAAGATATTAGTCCTTTACTTACAGAATATTAACTTATCCTCTAAACAGGGACTTATTAGGCAAGAAAAACAAACATATTTGTTACAAACTAGAGTTTTTATTTTTTTTTAAGAGAATTTTGATCCCAGGCAAATATGAAGCTGATTTTTGAGACCTATTCTATATTTCAATGAAGAGCATGTAATGCCGCTGAGTCTTGGCCTTCTCAGTGTTGTAGTAATTCAGGTTTATTGTCGACCTCCTCACTGCTGTACAGTCTTCATTTTGATGGTGGGTTGGACGTTGGAATGTTTTTGAAGGATGGAAGGGCATTCCGGGTCCTCGAATGCATCAACATCTGGATTCTGCAGGCATCACTTTTTTACTCCCCTTGTGATTTCCAAATGCAAATGGAGGCTGGATACAGTTTCTCACAATAATCAGAGTGTCCCTTTCAACCCCCGTCAGTAGATCTGTACATTAAAAAAGAAGAAGAAGAAGAAGGAAAGCCACCTAGATGGCAGTTAGGGGCAAAGGCTGGAGAAAGGGACAGACAGCTGACAAGGGGTTTTGCTGATGGTGTGCTTGTGTATGGATTTCAAATGCCAGCAGAGGGAATCTGCCCCATCTGAGTGTATAATAGAAGAGCACAAATTTGATTAGACTCCTTGACCCTTCTATCAACCAAGAATCAGACAGAGTCAGCAAGTTGTGCACAAAAGTCACTTTATACATTTGGCCTTCAGCAGAGACCATGCATTCTTCAGGCCCCTGTAGCTCACACCTTGATTTTCTGAGTTTTCCAGCCTCAAGATCATCTCTGTTTCTATCATGAACCTCCTGGAGATAGGTTTGCATTTTGTTCTTTGTAAGTCTCACCTTGAAGAAGAACACTCTTTACCTACTCTCTGACTTCCTTGTTGGCTCAGATGGCAATCTGCCTGCAATGCAGGAGACCCAGGTTCAATCCCTGGGGAAGATCCCCTGGAGAAGGGAATGGCAACCTACTCCAGTATTCTTGCCTGGAGAATCCCACAAACAGAGGAGCCTGACAGGCTACAGTCCATGGGGCTGCAAAGAGTCAGAGTTGGACACCACTGAGTGCATACATAATTAGTAGACAGTATGCTGTGGCCAGTGAAATCACATGGGTGGTCGTATCAGGCAACACTACCCCATTAGGATAAGTCCCTCCTTGGACCACCTGGTTGTCTTCCTGATGCGGCAGGTGTGAAGACTTACCTTACAACTAGACCCAGCCAACTTCAGAGCATCACCTGGGTGGATGGACTGGGCTTCAGGTTTCCCACTGCTGTTTGAGATAGAGGAAAAGTATTGTCGGAAAGTTTTCATGTCCTCAGCCCACTCTCTCCCTGTTCTTCCACTAGCGGAGCAGGCTTCTCCCGAGCCATCTTTTTGTTAACGCCTCTTGGCAGTTTTGGTTCGTGGCTCCCACATTACCATGTCCAGGATGTATGGGAGCAATAAAGACACCCAGGGAACCTGTTGCTTGTCATTCCTCAAGTCTAAATGGTCCTACACCATCCATCTTCCTCTTTCCACCTTGCAGAGCCTTCCTTTGCTGGTCTGCTGTGTTATCCCCAGTATTTTGGAGTTCTGAGAAGGAAGACTGTGGGGAGTTGGGGCTACTCTATCTTGGGGTGACTAGCTATCTGGTTTTTCATGCTTGGTGATTTCTGCCACTATATTTGGATTGTTGGATCAGTCATATTATTTTGAATAAACATGCATGGATGGCCCAAAATTACTGGGTGCCAGTTAATCTTTCAAATGATACACGATTTTATATCATATGTGCAGGAGGATAGCTGAAAACCTTCTTTATATGTTCTATTTCCTTTTCCTTCTCCATTTTTTTTTCCTTTCTCTTGCTCCTCCAACCTTTAGTGCTACTTGACCCAGTACTCTTTTCACTGTTGATGATGATCAAGCTACAACATCTCAACTTCTTAAATAATTCCTATCAATTCTATTAATGATGAAGCTCATTTACAGCATGGCCACATAATACCCCAAGTTACAGAAGCAACAAGGTGTCATTTTTGTTAATATTGTGAACATCCAACTTCCTAGACAGCTATAGGATGGAAACTGCATTTAATAATTTTTTTACTGTGTGCCAAGGACTGTATTTATTGTTGTTTCTTCTCCTTCTGACTTAGAAGTCTCTTTCAATTAATGGGAAATTTTACCCTCTGCCATTGCCTGCTATGGAAAATAGAACTTCAGTTTTGTCTCCTAGTTATATGTACTTAAGAAAAGCCATTATCACTAAGACTCTTTAAGCTTTACAACGTATATACTTGGACTCGAAGATCTTTGTGCTTAAGGAAATACCAAAGAAGACTCTATATGGCTGAGTCTATAGTATTTCAAAACAATCATTCCCTGACCATCCAGTGGTTAAGACTCTGTGCTCCGTTTGTAGGGAATGAGGGTTCAATCCCTGGTTGGGGAATTAATCCCACATGCTATACAGGCAGGGTTAAAGATTTTTCTATCGGGATGGGGAATACGTGTAACTCTATGGCTGATTCATATCAATGTATGACAAAACCCACTGAAAAATAAAAAATTTAAAAAAAAAAAGATTTTTCTAAAAAATGTTAAAGAAATACTGCAATACAATCATTTGAAAATGAAAAATTGTATCCAAAGGGTTGATTTTATTTGGTCTGCAAAACACTAAAGCAGAGGTATGAGTCTTTTTTATTCAGCTGTATATAAGAGCCACACATGTAACACAAATGACCTGTGAATGTGCAATCAACAATAATAAAGGAAATGTAACTATACCTCATCAGAAAGTTTGAAAACCTATGCTAATGACAAGATACAGGAGAATGATTGTCAGGCCTACTTTATAAGTGAACATGTAGGATGCTACAGTCCCCATAGAGGAGGATATACACTGGATTGTATATTTACTAAATAACATTGTATTTAGAAATAGTATAATAACTGTGTTATATATATAAAAACACTGAATTGTACATTTCTTAAATAAATAAATGATATATCTGACCTCACTAAGCATGACATAACTAGGCACCATAGGGCTACTATTGGTGGATGCAGTAGACAGTATTTGGCACCAACCATGAGTATTTAGGGGTCACAAAGAATTGGACATGACTGAGCAACTTTCGATTTCACCTTCACTTTTCATGGAGCATTCTTCTCCTCTTTCTAGTACATATTTGAACTTTAATCTGATAGTCTTTGCATCTAACTTCTAATCCACTTATATTTCTGGGATACAGAAACAAGTTAAAGGTCACCATCAAGTAGCAATTAGCTAAATCTAGAATGTGACATATTCTACAGTACAATTGACTATTTCTTCAACAAGTCAGTGAGATGAAAACAAATTAACCATAAGAAAGGGGATAATATTATTAAAAGTTGTTTATAAGTGACTTGAGACTTAACTCTTCAAGTGATCTCACTAGAAAATATTTTAGAAACATTATTTTGTTAGATGTGCTAGTCACCTAAGCATTATAAAGTAAAATAGTGTTTGTTTGTTTTCAGATTCACACTGAAGTCTGTGTTGGGAGTGATTATAATAATATGATGTCTGTGATTTCCTTTTGAATATGTCATGGAAGAAAAGGATGGGAGAGAAATGAGTAGAAATGTGAAACAAACAACAAATACAGCACATATTTTTATGGTTGTTATGCTTGGTTCTTCACACTTTATATTTGTTTCACATAGATTTTCATAATATCTATGAAAGGAAAATAAAAGCAGAACATTGTAGGGAGGAGCCAGTTTGACAGCTGTATTATCCATGCTGCAAAACAAACAAACCGTAAAATAGTAGTGGTATACAAAAATAAGCTAGTTCTGCTTTGCAAATAGGTTCATGGTACCATTTTTCTAGATTCCATATATATGCATTAATATAGGGTATTTATTTTTCTCCTGACTTACTTCATTCTGTATGACATTCTTTAGGTTCATCCATATCTATGCAAATAGCACAATTTTCTTCCTTTTTTATGGCTGAGTAATGCTCCATTGTATATAGGCATCACATCTTCTTAATCCATTTATCTCTTGATGGACATTTAGGTTTTTTCCGTGTCTGCTGTTGAAAATAATGCTGCTATGAACACTGGGGTGCATGTATCTTTTGGAATTATGGTTTTCTCCAGTATATATCCAGGAGTGGGCCTGCTGGGTCATGTGACAGTTCTAATTTTAGCTTTTAAAGGAACCTCCACACTGTTCTCCATAATGGCTGTATCACTTTACATTCCCACCAACATTGCAGGAGGGTTCCCTTTTCTCCACATGCTGCACAGCAGAAATTAACACAACAGTGTAAAGCAGATACACTCCAATAATTTTTTCTTTAAAGGAAAAAAAAAATAAGTTACTTCTCAGACTTGCTGTTTTGGAGTAAGCTAGGACAGCTCTGGAGAGGGTAATGGCATCCCACTCCAGCGCTCTTGCCTAGAGAATCCCAGGGACGGGGGAGCCTGGTGGGCTGCAGTCCATGGGGTCGCTAAGAGTCAGACACGACTGAGCGACTTCACTTTCACTTTTCTCTTTCATGCGTTGGAGAAGGAAATGGCAACCCACTCCAGTGTTCTTGCCTAGAGAATCCCAGGGACGGGGGAGCCTGGTGGGCTGCCGTCTCTGGGGTCACAGAGAGTCGGACACGAGTGAAGCGAGTTAGCAGCAGCAGCAGGACAGCTGTGCTCCATGAGTTTTTCCTAGGGTTGGGGTGGAGTGGCAGCAACTACCTGGGGCACAATCCTCCCGTAAAAGAAGAGAGAAACGCTGGGAAAAACAAGCAAAGCCATTCAATGCCTTCCTGATCCCACCGGGAACTGGTGCTCTCACTTCTTCCACACCCATTGGCCAAAGCGAGATGCGTGCCCGACGGAAACCAACCCTTGGTGAGGGACCTTCACTCTCCCTGGGAAGCCCGAGCAAAGAGGAGACCTGGAGGAGTAGGGAGGGAGGGAAAACTTGCTGAGAAACCATAGGTCTCAGGGAATAAGATTCAGAATTTGATCCTAGGCATGTCCTCAGCCCAAGTGTAGGAAGAAAAGGGTGCTCAGTTGTTCAGTTCTGTCCTACTGACTCTTTTGTGATCCTATGGACTGTATGTAGTCTGCCAGGCTCTTCCATCCATGGGATTCTCCAGGCAAGAATACTGGAGTGGGTTGCCATTTCCTACTCTAGGGGATCTTTCTGACCCAGGGATCGAACCTGAGTCTCTTTTGTCTCCTGCATTGGCAAGTGAATTATTTACCACTGAACCACCTGGGAAGCCCTAGGGAGAAAAGTAGACAGTTAAATATAGGAGTCGGCTTCAAGGGAGAGTTTGGGACGGAGATGGGATTTTTAATATCAGTTTACTATTGCTTTCACTTGAATTGCCTGGATATTTTGGTATTAAATATTAAAAAAGCATATTGGCAAGACTAATCATGGGAATTTTCCAAATCTTGATTAGAAATTGTGTAAAGAGGTTTATATAAAATAGTAGAATTCAGATGAAATACAAATAGATCTGCAAATAATTTTTCAAGGCTAAATGATTCCATTAGATGATTTTAATCCTAGCTTATCTTTCTAATTTTCCAAAATACCAAACTGGCAACCAGAAAAATGCTGGAGAATGGCAGATTTAGCAGGACTTAAGATATCATATAAGTCCTGGGTGTTCTTTGGAAGGACTGATGCTGAAGCTGAAACTCCAATACTTTGGCCACCTCATGTGAAGAGTTGACTCATTGGAAAAGACTGTGATGCTGGGAGGGATTGGGGGCAGGAGGAGAAGGGGACGATAGGATGAGATGGCTGGATGGCATCACCAAATCGATGGGCATGAATTTGAGTAAACTCCAGGAGTTTGTGAGGGACAGGGAAGCCTGGCGTGCTGCAATTGATGGGGTCTCAAAGAGTCAGACACGACTGAGCAACTGAACTGAACTGAACTGAAGGTATCATATGGGTTTAAACCCTGATCAGGGCTTCCCTGGTGGCTCAGATGGTAAAGAATCTGTCTGCCATGCAGAAGACCTGGGTTTCATGGGGTCACAAAGAGTCAGACACAACTGAAGCCACTTAACACACCCATGCACCAAAGATATTTAGATATTTGAATTGTTATAAGTTCCTCAGATGATTCCAAAGCACGGGTCCCCAAACCCCAGGACCTAATGCTTGATGGTTTGAGGTGGAAATGATATAATAATAATAGAAATAAAGTGCACAAAAAATGGTTATATGCTTGAATCATCCGGAAACCATCCCCTCTCCCTGGTCCATGGATAACTTGTCTTTCACAAAACTAGTCCCTGGTGTCAAAAAAGTTGGGGATGGCTCTTATGGAACAGTCAAACTGAGAACCACTGGTTTAGGGATATGAACTATTTAAAGTGGATGAATGATTATTCCCTTAACCATCATCTCTCTCAGGGCTAAAATTTCCTATTGACTTTAAGTCAAAAGAGCTGTTTTTCCTGGAGCATCAAGTCCTCTTTCAGAGAAAAAGGGTCTGTTGGGAAAACATAAATGATAATATAAAGGGAATTGCATGGAAATCCATGGAGAAGTAGCACAGTAGCACTGGTCTTCTTAAAGGCCGGGGCTGGAATTTGCTTCCGGAGTCAGGGCAGCTGGGTCAATGCTCCAGTTCACGAGTTCTCAAAGTTCAGCATGCGTCGGAATTATCCTGGGGGCTTGTTAGGCAGTTTGCTGGGTGCTGGTCTCAGAGTTTTCCCCTCAGTGTCCTTCACCGTTGAGCCTAAGATTTTGAATTTCTAATAAGACCCAGTGATGTTGCCACAGCTCACATGGTGCCCACACTTTGAAGATGCCATGCTGGTTATCTGCTCTTTTGGACATCTATGAATCTGCTTTTATCTGTCAGTCCCTTCTTCTGCTCTCCCGTTCCTTCAGTGGTTCTCGAGTCTGTATTGTGAAGCTCTCCAGATGGTTCTGCAGCAAGATGGAGTGTGAGAAGCCCTTTACGTGGATTTGGTCTCCTGGATGTGATTTGACCTCCCTCGGGATTTGCCATCACCCATCCCTGCTAATGGTCCAAATCCCAGAGAAGAAGTCAGTAGACTCAGTCTATTTTTCACTTCACATCTTAGGCCACTGGTCACTGGTCGGTTTAGTTGGCCATATACTCAATCAGCCATGGTAAAGGTGAACCTTCCTCCTAAAGACTTTAATTCATGAAGTCTGATGTGCAGCCAGCCTTAAGAATTCTGTCATACTGAGTGAAGTAAGTCAGACAGAAAAGGAGTGATATCGTATGACATCCCTTATTTGTGGAATCTGAAAAGAAATGATACAAATGAATTGCAGAATAGAGACTCACAGACTTAGAGAACCAGCTTATGGTTGCGGGGCATGAAGGGGAGGTGGGGGAAGGGCTAGTTAGGGACTTTGGGGTGGACATGCACACACTGCTGTATTTAAAATGGATCACCAACAGGGACCTATTGTACAGCACAGGGCACTCTGCTCAATGTTACGAGGCAGCCTGGAAGGGAGGGGAGTTTGGGGAAGAATAGATACATGTGTATGCATGGCTGAGTCCCTTTGCTTTCCACCTGAAATTATCACAACATGGTTAATTGACTATACTCCAATATAAAATAAAAAGGTTTCCCCCCCCCCCTCCCAAAAAAGAATTGTTGCTCTACAACGTGTTCTTAAGGGGAGTCATTGGGCCTATATCAAGAGCATTACCTAGGAACTAGATGGAAATACAAATTCTCAAGCTGTACTCAGGACTTCTGAATCAGAAATTCAGGGTGAGGCCTGGCAACCTGTGTTCTAACAAACCCTGCAGGGGGTGTGGCTGAATGCTGAAGTAACAATTACTGCTACAGAAAAATAGCACTTCAGCTCCCTGAATTCATGTATTACTTTATCTCACCTCCAACCGCATATGCCAGGTTGATGGCAAGATTTATAAAATACTTCTAAAAATACAAAATCTTGCCAGTAATTTGTACTTCTCCAAACTCCCATTTTTACAAGGTCTATGATATCCGCTCCTAAAAGAGATATTTCAAAAGAATAAGGTCAGTCTGATTTTGAGACCCCCACCCCCAACCCCATCACCAGATTTCTCTCCTGTCTATAGCAGAAACCTTATATAAACAACCTGGCTTCAGTTTATAATTGCGGAATCCACTAGGGTCACATTGGCAATAAAATACCCTACAACTTCTACGGCAGTGAACATCTGGTATGTAATTTTACATAAACAAATTCTACTTTGATGAAACTTAAACCTTTGAAATTTAAACAAAATGGCGTTAGGGCCAAATCCCAAAAGAAAAAAGAAAGGAATTTGGGTTTCTGTTTTTCCTTTTTTGAAACCCAGGTGCACATTAAAGTTAGTGCCAGGAGAGCACACTTGTGTACCTTGGCTCAGGTGCAGGTTTTCCTGTCTCAGGGCATCCGACCAGCTACATCAAAATAACCACAGGCCTCAAAAAGGGTGCAGTGAGCCCCATCCTTCCAGTGGGAGAGAGGAGGGAACACGCCCAGGTAGCCACCACGCTCAGTGACACCATAGCCTTCAACTTGATGCCAGTGGAAATGGCAAAGGAGAACGTGCTTTCTGCTTTGGACAGAACTTCCTATGCAGCCACTCAGTTCAGGAATCTGGTTCGGGTATACTTTTAGTTCAGATGCTGCAGAACCGCATGCCAACACAATACCCTTCATCTTCTTTATAAACTAATTGAAAAAAAAAAGATGGCTATGACCCTCCTTTTCAACTCCTATAGTATACAATCTGTAGCAATGAGATTAGGCTGTTAGATTCACAAAAAAGCATTTTTTTCTGAAGCATGTTATCTTCAGCTATAAAGTCTTCATTAAGGAGTGAAACATACATTTGCAGATTTAGAACTCAAACTCTTATGTTTAGTGAGCTAGAAGGAAGGCATCCAACAACAGTAGGATGGTGCCTTTCAATATTGTGCCTTTCAGTTCATATTTGGGCTTCCCATGCAGCTCCGTGGTAAAGAATCTGCCTGACAAAGAAGGAGATGCAGGAGATGCGGGTTCGATCTCTGGGTTGGGAAGATCCCCTAGAGTAGGAAATGGCGACCCACTCCAGTATTCTTGCCTGGGAAATCCCATGGACAGAGGAGCCTGGCAGGCTACAGTCCATGGGGTCGCAAAAGAGTCAGACACAATTGAGCAACTAAGTCCACATTTAGTTAGTTAGTCCACAAACAAGTACACATTTAAGTAGTCACATTGTGCCTTTAAACAATATGTCAGCTCAACTTCTGTGAACCTTGTAAAATCTCCTAAGGATCTTTCAGGACATCCCACCAGCGAGCTTGGAATTCTCCAGTATTTGTGGTGCGCTTCTGTCTGGATCCACATTCTTTTCTGCCATTTTAAAGATTACTTTTTATTGGAGTATAATTGCTTCAAAATGTTGTGTTAATTTCTACTGTACAACAGAGTGACTCGGCTGTATGTTTGTATACATGTATGTCCTCCTTTTTTTGATATCCTATGCATTTAGGTCACCACAGACTCTGAGTAGAGTTCCATGTGCTTTATAGGGGGTTCTTATTGTTGCTGTTGTTCATTCACTCAGTTGTGTCCAACTCTTTGCAACCCCAACAACTGCAGCAGGCCAGGTTCCCCTGTCCTCCACTATCTCCTAGAATTCGCTCAAACTCATGTCCTTTGACTCGTTGAGGCCATCCCACCATCTCATCCTCTGCCGCCCCCTTCTTGCACCTCAGTCTTTCCCAGCATCACGATCTTCTCCAGTGAGCTGGCTCTTCACATCAGGTGGCCAAAGTATTGGTGCTTCCGCTTCCACAGTAGTCCTACCAATGAATATTCAGGATTGATTTCCTTTAGGAAGGACTGGTTTGATCTCCTTAGTGTCCAAGGGACTCTCAAAAATCTTCTCCAACACCACAGTTCAAAAGCATCAATTCTTTCAGGCCCCTTTTTTTGACTTCTGGATGAATATCTTCTCTCTATGTCTCTATACATTGTCTTCCCTCTTTGGGTAATTCCCTCTGTGTACAAATTTCCATTTTCTTGTAAGGTCATCAGTCCCATTGAAGTCAAGCCCATCACAACAATCTCACTTTAATTTGATGACCTCTGTCAAGACCCTGTCTCTATCTAGAAAGTCATATTTGAGAGGCCTGAGGGCTAGAAAGTCAAGATACAAATTTGGCAGGAATACAATTCAACCCATAACATTCAGCAAAATGATTACAAGTCATTTTTATGCATTAATATGGTATAAGGAATCAAATTAGGGCAAAGAAAAGTATGACTATGGAATTCTTGTAGAGCTTGGATAAATTTAATACATATAATAAATATGGTCAGTGGGGTACCAAGCAGGGGTGGGAGAGATTAGAGAGTACAGTGATTATAATGCTCAGCCAAGATGCAAATAAGAGAAGATGCATTTTCTGTACAGAGTTTAAAATCAAGGACAAAGCAGAAAAAAGTCACTTGTCGATCAAAATTCTAACAACTGCTGCAGTTACTTTTAAGTTTTAAAAACGTATGTCGATTTCAAATTTGTATATTGTCATTTCTCATCTTAAATGAATATGGTCATGCACCTGAACACCAACTTGGAAAAGTCCTAATTAATGCCCTAACTCTACCAAGTGGAAAGAGGTGCATACATTTATTACATTCATTTTGAAAATAAGTACATGATGGTTGGAGTTATCTAAGTTCATTTTAGGCACAGATCTTGTCTTTCATGCCTTTGTTCCTATATTTCCCTCTACTTAACAGAAGATTTAAAATTAAGTAGGGACTTCCTTGGCTGTCCAGTGGTTAAGAGGCCATGCTTCCAATGCAGGGGGCGGGGGTTCAATCCTGATCTAGGAACTAAGATCTCACATGCTATGCAGTGTAGTAAAAAAGAAAAAGAAAAAAAAGATTATTGAGCTGGTCACTCTGCACTAGGAAAAATCACCATTCTGACTTAAAAAGTGTGTGCAAAAGAGGCCACAAATAAAAAGTACAAAAATCTTTTAAAAATAAAATAAAATATGCAAGAGCATACTAGTACTACATTTGGAAGACAGAAATTGGATTAATTCAATTCTAAATTTCCTTTTGAGTTTTTATTTGTGTTTAAAATGTGAAACAGTGAAACAGGGTGAGAACTGCAAGGTGTAATATTTTTGTTTAGAAGTGCAAATTGTTTGTACACAAGTACGGAATGTGAAGATCTTTAAACTTAAATTCTCTTATTTTTAAACTAGTATTTTATTGTCAAAGAAAACATTGAGAAAATAATAAATTTTGCCTTATTTTTACTGAATCTTTTTTATAGAGGAAACGTATTAGAAATGATCCACTACAGGTGTCAAATATGCAAGACACATTACTGCGTAAAGTCCTAGAAGGCTACTAGGAAAGAAGTCAATATTTATTTCTGAACTTATTAACAGCCACCATGAAAGAAAATAGAATTGGTAAATATTTTTGCATGCTTTGGGGAAAAGAAATGAATTTGCTGAACTGCATTGTTTTTCCTGGTGTAACCAGTAGATACTTCCCTCATGGGTCATCATTAATAACTATAAAGTCTTTCAATAGTGGACAGAGATGAAAAAATCCTGTGAAGATTTGCATAGCAAGCATCGTGGGTTTATTTTCAATAATGCCTTTCTGTAAGCATGAAAACTTAGCAAAGTTATTAATATTTTCAATGGACAAAATGAAATATTCTATATAGAGAGCTTTTTGAAAAAAAGAAAAAAACATTATTGGGGTAAAAGTCCCTTGGCCAGCAAGGAGATCATACCAGTCAATCCTAAAGGAAACCAACCCTGAATATGCACTGGAAAGACTGATGCTGAAGCTGAAGCTCCGATACTTTGGCCACCTGATGCGAAGAGCTGACTCATTGGAAAAAAGGCTCTAGGAAAGACTGAGGGCAAAGGAAAGACTGATGCTGAGAAAGACTGAAGGCAAACGGAGAAGGGGGCAGGAGGATGAGATGGTTGGATGGCATCACGGACTCAACGGACATGAGTTTGGCCAAATTCTGGGAGATGGTGAAGGACAGGGAAGCCTGGCATGCTATAGTCCATAGGGTCATAAAGAGTCAGACATGACTTAGCAACTGAACAACAACAACCAAAGTCCCATAAAATAAAGCAAAATAGTTTAACCATCTGTAACTGTACAGGTCTGTACGTTGACACTGTTGTGCAATTTTCACCATCATCCACCTTGCTAAACTGAAACTGTCCTCATTACATGCTAAATCCCCATTCTCCTCCCCAGCCTCCCAGTCCCTGGCCCCTGTCATCTACCAATATACTTTCTGACTCTATAAATTTGACTATTCTAGGCATCTCGTGTAAGTGGAATCTTTGCCTGAACCAATGGAAAAATTGTTTCCCAAAGTGTCTTACAGGCAACACTGCTCCACCAAATGCCTCTTAGAGTCAATCGCCTGCTGTTGAACAACTTTGGGAAAGGTGGCATTCTCCATCACCACTCCCACTGCCTGAAGATTTACACAGCATATTAGCACATTGGCCCGACTCAGTGGACATGAGTTTGAGCAAGCTTTGGGAATGGTAAAGGACAGGGAAGGCTGGCATGCTTCAGTCCATGCTGTCACAAAGAGTCAGATACAACTGAGCAACTGAAGAACAGCAATTAGCACACTGGAAGCTCACAAAGTCATTGGACTAAAGGACCTTCTTGAACTTATATTCAGTGTTTCCCATATTTACTTTGAAATAACTCCTATTTTCCCAGGCTTCCCAGGTGGTGCTAGTGGTTAAGAACCTTTCTGCCAAGGCAGGAGTGAAAAGAGGCTTGGGTTTGATCCCTGGGTCAGGAAGTTCCCCTGGAGGAGGTCATGGCAACCCACTCCAGTACTCTTGCCTGGAGAATCCCATGGACAGAGGAGCCTGGGGGCTACAATCCATGGGGCTGAAAAGAGTTGGACATGTGCAACTTTGCACACATCCCTGTTTTTCCAAAGTAGGACCCCTTAGAACTTTTATTTCCTAGAAAACACTTTGAAAATGAAGGTATCCCATAGTCTTCAGGAATCACTCCAAATTACTCTCCCTAATCTTCATAAAGCATGACAGAAAGTCTCTGCTAACAATCACACAGATAAGATCTAAAAATCCACATATCTGACTAAGGGACCCACCTGCTGTAATGCTAGCTTTGGGGAAAAAAAAAAAAAAATCAAAGTTGCCCTTACCAATAGGACTACACTGCCCTCCAATTTTGTGGTGATACCAATTTTATCCAAGGAAGGCTCCATACTTCCTTCCAAAAGAGAAACTCTCCTATAATCAAAGTAGAAAGTCACATTTAGTAAGACGTTTTCTTTTCCCCTTCATTCAGAAGGAAAGCTTCATTTTTGCCAATGGTGTACCATTTATACAAAGAAGATTTCTGAAGAAAGCTACCCAAAGGAGAGACAGTGAACGTACCAAGTAACAGGAAAAATTGTAAAACAGAGAGATTAGAGATGTTTTCATCATGATGGAAAAGCAGAACTATTTCCATCAGCTGTATATCTCTGAGGAGAGGGCTTATAAAGAGAAGACACTTGTTCTTAGCAGATTAGAAATGTCCCCCAAATTACAAAATGTATGATTCAAATACACAGCTCCTTTTCATGTATCAATGTATCATGAGAAGATTTATCATTGTGTGCTCATTTGATGAAATCTAGGACAAAAACTTGTCAGGAAAAAAAAGCTAAGGAGAAGGGGAATAAAAGGTTCAAATGTAGTTAAAATATTCTCCAGAGGAAGTTCCAGAGTTAAAAGAAGTAGTCAGTCTACCAGGTGCCTAGGATTCAGGCAGAAAACTGCTAAAATTTCACAAATGACAAAGTTGGATATTGTTACAGGCTTTAATGGCGACTAAAAGAAAGTATTAGCAGGATTTATAGATGTGTCACTCAACAGCCCGCATGTCAGCAGTAGGAGGAACAGCCCTGGCCTGGCTGGCGCACAGGCTTAGGGTTGAAGTTGGATGGAGTCAGCTCTCCTCCCAAGATTACCTAAGGGAAGATGAAGATGCTGCTGGTAGAGGAGACAGGATATAGGAGGAACTTCTGGGAAGCTGGGAGGGCCCAAAAGGATTTGGAAAAAAAAGGGGAAGGACAGTCTGACAGATATTCCAACCCAAGCTGTTGCTAAGCAGCCTAATTTTCAAGTTCCACAACCTTCCGCCTAATTTGAACTAGCCATACATAGTTGAAAGGAGAAAACATAATAGTGGAACTTCCCTGGTGTTCCAGTGGTTAAGAATATGCCTGTTGATGCAGAGGACTCAGGTTACATCCCTGGTCCAGGAAGATTCTACATGCTATGGAGCAACTAAGCCCACGCACCAAAACTAGAGAGCAACCTCCAATGCTGCAACTAGAGAAATCCCACATGTAGCAACAAAGACTCAACATGGTCAAAAATAAAATAAATAATTTTTTTAAAAAAACCTAGTAGAGAATGGAAGCCAATGATTAGAAAAAAATCCCTTAGGTCACGGAGTGGAGTAAGGGAAGAAAAAGAAATGTTATTGTGTCCTGCCGAGAAAGGACACTGTCTAGTGAGAAAACCCAAGTTTAAATTCCAGCTACACCTCTGTACTAGCTGTATGACCTTGGGCAGTTTATTTAATCTTTCTAATCTTAGTCTCCATACCAGTAAGATGGGAATAATAATACCATCTCCTTCTCAGAACTGTGAAAGTATATTGGAAGTGTTTAATACAATGTCTGGCACTTAGAGTCCCCTTGCTTTTAATCTTTTTAAGATATAATTTAAAGATATTTATTTATTTATTTTGGGGGCTGTGTTAGGTCTTAGTTGTGGCATGTGGGATCTAGTTCCCTAACCAGGGGTTGAACCCAGGCCCCTTATACTGGAAGCACAAATTCTTACACACTAGATCACCAGGGAAGTTCCTTCTTTTTTTTTTCTTTTCTTTTTTGAGCAACTAATAATCAGAAAAAAGTAAGAACTTTACCAAAGAGTGAAATCAACTAAAATTTTCAAAGTAATCTAAACACCAAATTTTATTTTCGCTTAATTTTTTTTTATTACGGTGAGAACACTTAAGGTTTACCTTAAACAACATTTTTAGGTGCACTATATAGTGCTGTTATATACATGTATAGTTACATATATGTATGTATGTGCCATATGTGTGTTATACATATATATGTCCTATATAGTGCTAAAAGATGATGTTGTTAAAGCACTGACTCAATATGCCAGCAAATCTGGAAAACTCAGAAGTGGACATACGGCTGGAAAAGGTCAATTTTCATTCCAATCCCAAAGAAAGGCAATGGCAAAGAATGTTCAAACTACCACACAGTTGCACTCATATCTCACATGCTAGCAAAGTAATGCTCAAAATTCTCCAAGCCAGGCTTCAACAGAACGTGAACCATGAACTTCCAGATGTTCAAGCTGGATTTAGAAAAGGCAGAGGAACCAGAGATCAAATTGCCAACATCAGCTGGATCATCAAAAAGGCATAAAAGTTCCAGAAAAACATTTACTTCTGCTTCATTGACTATGCCAAAGCCTTTGATTGTGTAGATCACAACAAACTGTGGAAAATGCTTCAAGAGATGGGAATACCAACCACCTAACCTGCCTCTTGAGAAATCTGTATGCAGGTCAAGAAGCAACAATTAGAACCGGACAAGGGACAACAGACTATTTCCAAATTGGGAAAAGAGTACGTCAAGACTGTATATTGTCACCCTGCTTATTTAATTTATATGCAGAGTACATCATGTGAAACACCGGACTGAATGAAGCACAAGCTGGAATCAGGTTGCTGGGAGTAGTATCAGTAACCTCACATATGCAGATGACACCACCCTTATGGCAGAAAGTGAAGAAGAACTAAAGAGTCTCTTGATGAAAGTGAAAGAATAGAATGAAAATGCTAGCTTAAAACTCAACATTCAAAAAGCAAAGATCATGGCATCCAGTCCCATCACTTCATGGCAAATAGATGGGGAAACAATGGAAACAGTGAGAGACTTTATTTTTTTAAACTCTAAAATCACTGCAGGCAGTGACTGCAGCCATGAATTTAAAACATGCTTGTTCTTTGGAAGAAAAGCTCTGAACAACCTGGACAGCATATTAAAAAGCAGAGACATTACTTTGCCAACAAATGTATGTCTAGTCAAAGCTATGGTTTTTCTAGTAGTCATGTATGGATGTGAGAGGTGGACTATAAAGAAAGCTGAGTGCCTACGAATTGATGCTTTTGAACTGTGGTGTTGGAGAAGACTCTTGAGAGTCCCTTGGACTGCAAGGAGATCAAACCAGTCAGTCCTAAAGGAGATCAGTCCTGAATATTCATTGGAAGGGCTGATGCTGAAGCTGAAACTCCAATATCTTGGCCACATGAATCGAAGAACTGACTCCTTGGAAAAGACCCTGATACTGGGAAAGATTGAAGGCAGAAGGAGAAGGGGATAACAGAGGATGAGATGGTTGGATGGCACCGCCGACTCGATGGACATGAGTTTGAACAAGCTCTGGGATTTGGTGAAGGACAGGGAGGCCTGGCGTGCTGCAGTCCATGGAGTCGCATAGAGAGAGACACAACTGAGTGACTGAGCTAAACTGAGATGCTGTTAAATAGGGGCACCATGTTTAGGGCAGCTCTAAGGGGAACTTATTTGTATAATGGAAACTTTATGTCCATGGAACTCCATCTCAGGACTTCCCTGGTTGTCCAGTGGTTAGGGCTCCACATTTCCACTGCAGGGGGGCCTGGGTTCAATCTCTGTTTGGGAACTAATATCCTGCATGCCACATGGCACAGCTTAAAAAAAAGAAGAAAGGAAGAAATAACGAAAGCATGAACTACGTCTTTCCATTTCTCCCTGCTCCCAATCCCTGGCAAAAACCATTCTACTCTCCACCTCCACATCACAGCATCATTTACAATAGACAATATGGAAACAGACTTACCCATTGACAGATGAGTGGATACAGAAAATGTGGCATATTGTGGGTTGGCCAAAAACTTCTTCAGGTTTTTCTATGTTACAGAAAACCCAAACAAACTTTTTGGCCAACCCAATACATAGAAAAAAATATTATCCAGCCTTAGAAAAGAAGAAAATCATGTCATATTCAACAACATGGATGAACCCTGAGGATGTTACACTAAGTCAGAGAAGCCAGCCATGGAAAAAGTATATGATTCCACTTTAATGAAGTATCTAAACCAAATTTAAATTCAACTTCTGTGGGCCTTTCAACCATGCATAAAGGGTATTTCAGTTCAGTTCAGTTCAGTTCCTCAGTCATGTCTGACTCTTTGTGACCCCCATGGACTGCAGCATGCCAGGACTCCCTGTCCATCACCAACTCCTGGAGTTTACTCAGACTCATGTCCATCGAGTCGGTGATGCCATCCAGCCATCTCATCCTCTGTCATCCCCTTCTCCCCCTGCCCTCAATCTTTCCCAGCATCAGGGTCTTTTCAAATGAGTCAGTTCTTCTTATCAGTATTGGCCAAAGTATTGGAGTTTCAGCTTCAACATCAGTCCTGCCAATGAACACCCAGGACTGATCCCTGTAGGATGGACTGGTTGGATCTCCTTGCAGTCCAAGGGACTCTCAAGAGTCTTCTCCAACACCACAGTTCAAAAGCATCAATTCTTCGGTGCTCAGCTTTCTTCACCATCCAACTTTCACATCCATACATGACCACTGGAAAAACAATAGCTTTGACTAGATGGACCTTTGTTGGCAAAGTAATGTCTCTGCTTTTTAATATGCTGTCCAGGTTGGTCATAACTTTTCTTCGAAGGAGTAAGCGTCTTTTAATTTCATGGCTGCAATCACCATTTGCAGTGATTTTGGAGCCCAGAAAAATAAAGTCAGCCACTGTTTCCACTGTTTCCCTATCTACTTGCCATGAAGTGATGGGACTGGGTGCCATGATCTTAGTTTTCTGAATGTTGAGCTTTAAGCCAACTTTTTCACTCTCCTCTTTCACTTTCATCTAGAGGTTCTTTAGTTCCTCTTCATTTTCTGCCATAAGGGTAGTGTCGTCTGCATATCTGAGGTTATTGATATTTTTCCCGGCAATCTTGATTCCAGCTTGTGCTTCATCCAGCCAGCATTTCTCATGATGTACTCTGCATATAAGTTAAATAAGCAGGGTGACAAGGGCATTTATTTCAGTATTGTCTTGTTTTGTGTGATACAGATATTAGGAGAGTAGTATTGAAACATATACATCACCATATGTAAAATAAATAGACAGTGCAAATTTGGGATATTATGCAGGGAGCTCAATACCAGTGCTCTGTGACAACCTAGACAGGTAAGATGGGGTGGGGGGTGGGAGGTGGGAGAAAGGTTCAAGAGGAAGGAGACATATGTATATCTATGGCTGATTCATGTTAATATATGGCAGAAACCAACACAATATTGTAAAGCAATTATCATCCAATTAAAAATAAATGTTAAAACACACAAAAAATAATAATTATAATAATTTGTAGCAGAAAGAAGTTTAAAATGCTTTTAAAAACAGAGGAAAACCAAATCCTAACCATTTTCAACCTGAAAAATCTAAATAAGGAAGAATCTTATGAGAGAGCACCTTGCTTTGACATTTTTGCTCTTTTGTTTTGCAGAAGAGAAGTTAAGGAAAACACTTGGATCTTAGACTGAGCCAACATGAACTGAGTCATCTGGTAGTAAAGTTAATCTGCTAGTACGTGCCATTAGCTCCAAGCCTGTCACCCCCACAGAAGGAGAGGCGTATTCAGACTGAAGCACACAGAATCCAAACATCTGAGTTATACATTTTCCTAGTATAACATAGCTTTTCTCTATATGGACCCAGATGTTACACGAGTCAATCCAAGAAAAACAAAACAAAACAGCAATATTGTGTGCAGTGAGGAGAGTATTAAACTCCTGGGCAGCTGATACAGCTTGTCTCCACTTAGAGGGCTGGAACATGCTGGGTTTTCCTAATCGAATCTTGAGCTGGAGGTCCCCGTTCCCTTCCAGAAGGTGACTTGATTATGAGCAAGCCCCATATCGGTGCATTGTCGGTGCATTGTTGGTAATCCATTCATTCAGAAAATATTCTTCGCCCACCTTTGCCATCGTATGGATGAAACCCTGCCGTGTTGCACTCACAGAGTTTATATTCTCTCACAGGAAGACAGACAATACACTGGGAAACAAGTAAGATCATTCCAGATAAGCATAAGTTTCAGGAAGAAGTAAAACACAGTAATGAGACACAGAATAGGCTGTCAAGACATTTTTGTGGAATGAAAGAAGAAAAACAGTTCCCCTACAAATGTCACTTGGCAATCCCTCCAGGCAACACAGATGCCCTCTTCCTTAGGTTACTGATGGTGAATTTTCTTCCTCACAAGCTATGCAATAAAAGTCCATAAAGAGTTCCCTGCCCCCATATTGGCTTTCCCCCACCATCCCACAGCCCCACCCAACACACACAAGTTTCATCATAGAAGCCACTTTGGCAGTTCTTGGAAAAACTCTCCATCAGATCCTCAGTGTGATTAGACATAAAATCTTTTGAGAGCTCTCTATAATCCAGACATCAACTCCAACCTGTAATTATTTATTCTCATTCAACACACGTGATAGCATTAGAATCTAGGTAATATTTGTATCCCCTTTATCATAAATGAGAATGTTAAGGCACAGAGAAATTTAACAACTTGCTGAAAGTCTTATATCTGTTAAATGGTGGAGTAGAGATTTTGCTGTTGCTATTGTTGTTTAGTCGCTCAGTCGTGTCTGACTCTTTTACAACCTCATGGACTATAGCCTGCCAGGCTCCTCTGTCCGTGGGATTTCCCAGGCAAGAATACTAGAGTGGGATGCCATTTCCTTCTCTATGGGATCTTCCTGACTCAGGGATCAAAACTGCGTCTCCTGCATTGGCAGGCGATTCTTAATCTCTGAGCCACCAGGGAAGACTCTGAGTCGAGATTTAAACCAAAGCAATTTGGCTTCAGAGTTGAGCTCGTCCCTTCATGCGAAAATGAAAGAGCTGTTATATTATGATAAAGATAAGGCATTTTCCTCCCCATCCCTCTCCTCAACATGTGTGAAGGGTTCCTCACCAGGTCTCTGAGTGCAAAATTTTATTTGCAAGAAGAACAGGGGAGAGAGTAATTCTGGGGAAACCTGAGCATCGTACCTGCAAGGGAGACATTCATCTTTTCTCCTTTCCCTGTGTTCCTCAAATATTTCCTTTCAAGAATCAAACTGACTCATGACTTTCTGATATCTCGTGTCTCTGGACTTCAAGAAAACACCAGGGCTATGGCTTTGGTGGCAGGTACTTTCCAGGTCGCACTAGTGGCAAAGAACCCACCTGCCAGTGCAGGAGATGCAGGTTCAACCCCTGGGTGGGAGGATCCCCTGGAGAAGGAAATGACAACCCACTCCAGTATTCTTGCCTGGGAAATCACAGAGGAGCCTGACGGGCTAACATCCATAGGGTCGCAGTTGGGCGTGACTGAAGTGATTTAGTATGCAAGCAAACATGCCTTTGGGGAGATGACATTTTGTTACATGAAATTATACTTTTATTTGTCACTGAACTAGAAACGGCTAGAGGGCATGGCTTATTGCTTGCTTTGTATTTTATCCCCAGCATTTACCAAAGCTCTGGAAACATAAGGTTCTTTATAAAGCACACAGGAAGTGAGTGAATGAGTGATGAGACTGCAACCCCAAACCTACATGTACTGAGTTCTTGCTTGGTTTTCCCTCTTCCCCGGTGGAATAGTCATTTTTTCAGAGAGCATCATGCCACTAAGCAGTAAGATGCGCCTGCTCTCAACCAGACCATCAATGTCAGTGACTGAAAAACTCAGAGAATGAAAATAAGTGTTGCTTTGAACACTCCTCAGCTGAGGAAACTTGATTTAGATCCTCTTCTAAAATAATTATCTTTTTATAAACATGCATTTGATCTCATCCACTCGTTCACGAGTTATTCCTGTGTTTGGTGCTCTGTTTTGACTCCAAGCTCCCTTCTGGGCCCCCCATCTGTCAATAACGAAGTGTTACAATTATAACTTCCCCTCCGTCAAATCTGCTCGTTTTCTCCTGCTCAGTTGCTATAGCACTTCAGCTTCCCTCTAAAAATCCTTGTGTTTAATACTGCACATTTTCCTCTCCTCTTCATTTACTTACACCCTTTCACAGATTTTTGTCGACAAGTGACTGACTTTGACACTTGACAGTTTTCTGACGCTTTTGCTAAGTAAATTGAAAATGGGGCTAGGACAACAGGAATTCAGTTCATATCAGTACAGGCTGTACTTTCATATTACATCATCTGAAATCCCACTGAAGTCACCTCTTCCCCACAGAGGAAGGATCTATCTCCATTCGGTATGAGTGCACCATATTTGTTTACTACTGTCATTGGTAGGACTTTCAATTGTCTACATTTGAAAACTTGGCTGAAGTGAAAATAAAAAAAGCAACAGAGTGGGAGAAAATATTTGAAAGTCATACATCTGATAAGAAGACCTGTGTATCCAGAATATATGGAGAACTTTTACAACTCTACAACAAAAAGCCACATAACCCTATTAAATGAAGAAGAGGATTAGAATAAACAGTTTTCCGAAGAAGACATACAAATGGCCAAGATCCTATGAAAAGATGGTCACCATTATGGAAACGCAAATCAGAAACACACTATACAGCTTCAGGCTGGCTACTGTCAAAAAATAAAAACAATAACAACAGTTGTCAGGAATGTGGAGAAATTAGAACTCTCATAGTTTGCTGATGGAGGTATAAAAGAATATAGCAACTTGAAAAACTGTAGGTTCTCAAAAAGTTAAATATAGAATCACCATGTGACCCAGGGACTTCCATGGTGACTCAGCTGGTAAAGAATCTGCCCGCAATGCAGGAGACCCCACTTTGATTCCTGGAGTGGGAAGATCCGCTGCAGAAGAGAACAGATACCCACTCCAGTGGTCCTGCCTGGAGAATCCCATGGACAGAGGAGCCTGGCAGGCTCCAGTCCATGGGGCCTCAAAGAGGTGGACACAACTGAGTGACTGCCACTTTTATGTGACCCATTGATTCCATTCAGAGATAAATATCCAAGAGAAGTGGAAATTATGTCCTATAAATACAGATATTAATGCTCATAGCAGTGCTATTGCTAACTTTTTCAAAATGTGAAAATAGCCCAATGTCCACCAGCTGGTAAATGGAGAAGCAAAAGGAGTATTATTCTTCCATAGGAAAGAACGCAGTATTGATACACGCTATAATGTGGTGAGTGTGCATACTCAGAGATTTATTCATGTCTAACTCTTTTGACCCCATGGACTCCAGACTCCTCTGTCTTTTACAGGCAAGAATACTGGAGTGGGTTGCCATTTCCTACTCCAGGGGATCTTCCTGATCCTGAGATCGAACCCATGTCCCCTGTGTCTCATGCATTGGCAGGCAGGTTCTTTACCACTAGCGCCACATGATATAATGAGGGATAATGTGGATGAATCTTAAAAATATGAAGCTAATGAAAGAACTCAGACGAAAAGTATCATACATTTGATAGTAATACATTGCCTTATATATGAATGTCAGGAATAGGCAAATCCATAGAAACAGAAAGACAGAAGAGCAGTTTAACAGTTCAGAGGGAAGAGGGAGAGACTGGTTATGGATATGGGGTTTCTTTTAAGGAAGATGAAAATGTTTTAAAATTAGAGTATGAAAAAAATTTTTTTAATTAGATTATGGTGGAACTTCCCTAGCAGTCAAGTGGTTAAGACTCTGCCTTCCAATGCAGGGGGTGTGGGTTCAATCTCTGGCTGGGGAGCTAAGATTCAACATGTCTTGTGACCAAAAACCCGAAACATAAGATAGAAGCAGTATTGTAACAAATTTCATAAAGACTTCAAAAAATGGTCCATCATCAAAAATTAAACTCTAGTTAAAAAAAACAACAACAACTAGATTATGGAGATAGGTACACAATCCTGTGAATATACTAAAAAACATGAATTTGTACAATCTAAATAGTTGTATTTTATTATATGTAAATTAGATCTCAATGAATCTGTTAAAAAAAAAAATTAAGAGAATCCTATAGCCCTCCAAGCCTCCTGACACGAATTATCCTGACAAGCACCCTCTTCAGAGGGCTTTCCTGATGGCTTAGCAGGTAAAGAATCCACCTGCAATGCAGGAGACACAGGAGATGCAGCTTTAATTCCTGGGTTATGAAGACACTCCAGAGGAGGAAATGGCAACTCGCTCCAGTATTCTTGCCTGGAATTCCATGGACAGAGGAGCCTGGCAGGCAACAGTTCATGGGGTCAGAAAGATTTGGACATGAGTGAGCAGCTGAGTATACACACAAATTCTTTGGAAAAGGTTGAAAGGGCAAAATTATTTCACAAACTGAGTTATCAGTGAGTACACGAGAGAGTGATTACTATCTTTCCAGGACACAAGAACACACACTTAGACATAAGTGCTAGAAAAGTGTTTGTCAGAATATATAAGTTCTGCATTTTCTTTTGTACTAATGCATCTCATTAAGTAATGCATTTTTAAAATACTTTTTTTGATGTGGGACATTTAAAAAATATTTATTGAATTTGTTAGAGTATTGCATCTATCTTATGTTTTGGATTTTTGGCCACGAGGCATATTGAGATCTTAATTCTCTGACCAGGAATCAAACCTGCACCCCCTGCATTGTAAGGTAAAGTCTTAACCAGTGGCCCACCAGGGAAGTCAGTTATTAAGCAACACATATTTTAAAATGCACATATATCAGGAAAAAACTGATAACATTCTAAACAAGTTTTAATTTAAAATAGCAAAAAAGGGATGAGTTATTGTAGGAAATTAGTATTTTTCATTCTCTAGACCCTTTGCTTCCTGAAGAGTAATACAGGTGTTTTTCACTAAGGGTAGAAAATGTGTTGATTTTGTTTAGATCTGTGGATTTTGACCTAATTCATTCCACATCTGTGACTCTGGGTATGGCAATCATCACTGAGAAGAAGCATCATTGCTTCTCTTACATTTTGTCTCCCCTGTACATTTTCCTATTGGAATGTTTTCTCTAAAATAATAAGGTCCCGAGAGATCACAAAGAGCAGGCACGTCATTTATGGTGTCATGTGGATTACCAAATGAGTGCATGGTTTTCTGGTGCGTATTTTTCTGTGTGTGTGCGCGCATGTGTGCGTGTGTGTTCATAGCCCCAGAAGATTTAATACCTCATTTCAAATTGTTAAATTGCATAGGAAGGTGATTCTATATATCAAGACGTTAACTCTCTTTATAATGAAGAAATGAAACTAGGGTATTTAATTTTAGAATCAGATTTTAGTAAGAGAAACTTGATTTCTATTGACTCAGTAGATTCTTGTCATATCAAATTTATTGCTGTTGAGTTTTGTGGAAGCAAACATATATAAATGTATAAGTTTCACGTATAATTGGGAAGCATAGATAAAAATAATTTGACATTAAAATTTATACTTAAGAAATTGTGCACTTCGTCACAATCAATTTTTCATTATGCTGTTGAGATCAATAGCTACAAATAAGATATAAAAACTCTATTATTGATGGGGAATGTGTCAGTATAAAATGTGCAGTTTTCTATAGCATTTCAGGAGTAGAAAATTGTATTATACAGTTTCCAATGATATTCATATTGCTCTGTAGAGAATGCCTATTAAAATCAATGTACAGTGAGTCAACATGGGGATATTTTATAACACTGAGAAAGGGCACAGTGCATATAAAAAAAGACACAACTGCTTTTAAAATATTATCCTAAATTCTTTGGTAAGGAGTTGGTTAAGACAGTAAGGATGCATGAGTTTCTTACTATTGAAAAACTAATCCAACTTGATCATTATCATGTCTGCTTACCACAGAAACTGTTTGCTTATCATAGTTACTAAATAAAATATGAATATCCTTCCCCCCAAAATACTTGACATCAATGAAAATGCTGTAGAATAGCTACAGACCAGGCAGTTGTGAAAAGGGTGTAGGGGGCAGTTAGCAAAGAATGCAGAAAATCTTAGGACTCCAAAGAAACATGTTGCACATGCTATTGGTCCTGGTATTTCAGATCCTAAAACTGACCACATGCCCTATAACCCTATTCACTTAGAAAATAAATATGATCTTAGCAATGAATGTAGTAAGAAATATTTCAGTGATTGATAGCTAAAGAATGGTGGACTTAGCTGAGAATATTTACTTCCTTTTAAAATTCCTGATTTATTTAGTTCACATTACATGTGATCTTTTTTTATGAATAAAACAATAGGTCACAAAGTTCTCAGATTTATTTTAATAGCCAGACTGTTTCTAAATTACTTTACTCAATCACTTCTGCATCAAAGATAATCCATTTGGCAATAATATAAATACATTTTAATCTATGACAAATTGTGTCTATCTGCCCAATTTGAAACTGTACCAGTTTTTTACTTCTTGTCATGGAAAGAAGTGGAGAAGGCAATGGCCACCCAACTCCAGTATTCTTCCCTGGAGAATCCCAGGGATGTGGGTGCCTGGTGGGCTGCTGTCTCTGGGGTCGCACAGAGATGGACATGACTGAAGCGACTTAGCAGCAGCAGCAGCATGGAAAGAAGACCTGATGGAACAAATAACTTCACAATGAGACTGGTTTCAAAAAGGCTCACATTATATTTATAGTCAAATAATATTTATTCATTATGTGGACAAACGTGGCTCTCTGGGGACACCTACACCTACTTATAAAGCATAAATGGAGGTGAAATTCACCCGAAATACTGATACTCACATTCTGAAAGATATACAAATGCATGCTCAGTTGCATGGTTGTATTGGACTCTGTGTGATCTTATGGACTGTAGTCTGCCAGGCTCCTCTGTCCATGGGATTCTCCAGGCAAGAATACTGTAATGGGTTGCCATTTCCTTCCCAACCCAGAGATCGAATTCTAGTCTCTTATGTCTCCTGCATTGGCAGGTGGATTCTTTACCACTAAGTCACCTGGGAATCCCTGAATGATATGTATTTCTAATTTAAAGGATAATTTATTTCCAAGTAAAGTGATTATAAATAGGCAATATTTATCATTTAAGAAAGGATAAAAAATATGACTTACTGGGTGATATGAAAGTCTATGTGTGTGTGTATCAAATAGTCATCACTGATAAAATTCTCTTATTACACCAATATTTAGTAGATCACACCCTCCCCCAGGAACCCTGGAAGACTCAAAGGCTGTATAATTAAGAAGCCTTTAGTTTCATAAAGGAGTTGTATGGGTCTGTTAGTAATGTCATAAAAAAATCATATTGAATGGCTTAGACAAGAGGAACTTATTCTCTTAGAGTTCTTCAGGCTTGAAATCTAAAATCAAGATATCAGCAAAGTTGACTTCGAGAAATACCTCCTTGACTCTCAGATGTTTGCCTTCTCACTGGCTCCTCACACTGCCTTTCCGCTGTGTGCCTGCTGTTGGGGTCTTTTCCTCTTCTTATGTGGACACCAATCCTACTGGATTAGGACTCCACCCTGATGACCTCATTTAACCTTAACTACCTCTTTAGCCACCAAGTCCTGCTGTCTGACTCTTTCTGACCCCATGAACTGCAGCCCAGAGGCTCCTCTGTCCATGGGGTTTCCCAGGCAAGAATACTGGAGTGGGTGGCCATTTCATTCTCTGAGGACCTTCCTGACTCAGGGGACTGAACCTGGGTCTCTTGCTTGACAGGTGGCTTCTTCAGGACCTCATTTCCAAGTACAGCCACACTGGGGATTAGGGTTTCAGCATTCGAATTTTGGTGGGATACAGTTCAGTCCATACCATGAGCCAGAAAATGTGCACAAATGTCTTCAGTCTACCGAGAGGGTGTCCTAAAAACGCTTTGGGATTGAGGTGAGGGAAACAGTCTTCAAACCTTTCAGGGTCTGAACATCAGTGCTGTCCTCAATAAGATGAAGTGGGGATGGCCTAGATGAGATCTATGAACGACTCAATTCAAAACTGTCAAGAATCATTGAAACTGTGATCAAAGTAGCCGTCATCTGTCTGACAACCTGCAGGACCTGAGAGCAGGCAGGTTTTACTTACCACCAGGAGAAAGTGCAACATACCATCTACTTTGGGCACAGCCCTGGCAGAGCAGAGGGGGACCTGGCAGCCATGCTCAGAGAATCATGAGCCGGGCCTTTTGCTGAGAATACAGAGGACCTGCAGGGAGCAAGGAGGGTGATGCCTAAATTAGGAAGCAGAGAGTTTCCAAAGTCAGTGACAGCATGTTTGGATTAGGTGCCAATGACAGCATTTGTAGCTTTTGAGCATGAAAGTAAGTACACTTAGAGTGAGCCTCAAAGACCCTTTCCCTTACAGAGGAAAGGAACATGGATAGAAGGTGAATTAGTGGAAGAGGGGAGACAGGAGCCCACTGACTCTATCAGGATGCAGCCATAGCATCATGGTCATTCTCAGGCTTCAAACCTACCTTGCTTTTTGGGGGGACTTACCTGGTGGCTCAGGGGTAAAGAATCTGCCTGCAATATGAGAGATAGGGGTTCAACTCCTGGGTCAGGAAGATCCCTGGAGAAGTGACTTGGCTATCTACTCCAGTATTCTCGCCTGGAGAATTCCATGGACAGAGGAGTCAGACAGACTCCAGTCCATGGGATCTTAGAGTCAGACATGACTGAGCAACTAAACTAACACTTTCCAGTTTTTTAAGAAATCTCCACACTGTTTTCCATAGTGGCTGTACTAGTTTGCATTCCCACCAACAGTGTAAGAGGGTTCCCTTTTCTCCACACCCTCTCCAGCATTTATTGCTTGTAGACATTTGGATAGCAGCCATCCTGACTGGCGTGTAATGGTATATGACCCAGCAATCCCACTTCTGGGCATACACACTGAGGAATCCAGATCTGAAAGAGACACGTGCACCCCAATGTTCATTGCAGCACTGTTTATAATAGCCAGGACATGGAAGCAACCTAGATGCCCATCAGCAGATGAATGGATAAGAAAGCTGTGGTACATATACACCATGGAATATTACTCAGCCGTTAAAAAGAATTCATTTGAATCAGTTCTAATGAGATGGATGAAACTGGAGCCCATTATACAGAGTGAAGTAAGCCAGAAAGATAAAGAACATTACAGCATACTAACACATATATATGGAATTTAGAAAGATGGTAACGATGGCCCTATATGCAAAACAGAAAAAGAGACACAGAAGTACAGAACAGACTTTTGAACTCTGTGGGAGAAGGTGAGGGTGGGATGTTTCGAAAGAACAGCATGTATATTATCTGTGGTGAAACAGACCACAAGCCCAGGTGGGATGCATGAGTCAAGTGCTCGGGCCTGGTGGGCTGGGAAGACCCAGAGGAATCGGGTGGAGAGGGAGGTGGGAGGGGGGACCGGGATGGAGAATACGTGTAACTCTATGGCTGATTCATATCAATGTATGACAAAACCCACTGAAAAATAAAAAAATTTTTAAATTTTAATAAATAAATAAACTAACACTTTCATTTGCTTCTAGTTATGATACATTTGGAGTTTCTTTGTTTTTTGTTTTTTTACAAAAGAAAAAGATTTCCTGAAAGGGCAGGAAGGAACCAAAGATTACTGAGTGGCTCACCCATGCCAATGGCTCCACATTTATCTTATTTAACTCTCAAAATGAAACTATGAGATGGGAAATGTCATCATTTCATGAGATTGTTAAGCAAGGCTGGGGAGCCCAAGGTCACCACACTATTTATGAGGAATCCATACAGGTTGTCGATCCTGTCGGCTCCCCAGAGGGAGTTTTTGCAAAGCCTGATGCAGAGTCCTAGTCTTCTGACGTGAAGAAGTTGAACAAGAATTGGTATATAATGAAGGAAATGACAGATTAGGAGGAAGATGGTGGCCTGACAAGTTGGGCTGAATATGAAGCAAGGTCTGGGATGTAGGAGGACTTAGGGAACACTGAGGGGCTTTGGAGACAGGCAGATATTGAGACAAAAAGCTCACAACACAATGTCACACCCTCTCTTGCATCAGACTTGTGGGTTTTCAGTCCTGACATCTACGAGTGTAGCAGAAGATCAGAGTAGAATATCATGGTGAGTTCTGTGACTCACTGAATTAGGAGGTTATGTTAAGAAGAGAAATAAAAGAGCAAAGGAAAGCTGGCTGTTCTTATTTGAATTTAAATCAAGACAATGAAAAATGGAAACTGCCTCAATGTCCATTGATGGATGAATAGATAAAGAAGATGGAATATTATCTGGCTCTAAGAAAGAAGGGAATCCTGTCATTTGCAACAACATGGATGAAACCAGAGGGCATTATGCTAAGCGAAGATAGCCAAAGAAAGACATATACTATATAATTTCACTTATATGTGAATTATAGAAAAAAAGTCAATCTCATAGAAACAGAGTAAGTGATGATTATTACCAGGAGCTGGAGTTAAAAGATGGGCTGATGCTAGTCAAAGGGTACAAGACTTTAGGTATAAGAGAATAAGCCTTGAGGGTCTAATAAGAAAACCATAGTGACTATAGTTAATAATGAGGTGTCATGTACTTGAAATTTTCTAAGAGAGCCGACTTTAACCATTCTCATCACACACACAAAAGTGTTAACTGTGAGAGTTGATAGATGTGTTAATTAACCTGATTGTGGTCGTCATTTCACAAAGAATACATATGTAAAATCATCATAGTGTACACCTTAAATATATGCAATTCTTTTGTCAATTAGATCTCCATAACATTGAAAAAAAAATTGAATGAAGAAATGACAACTGAAAAACAATTCAATATAATACTTTTTTAAAGACACAAAAAATGTTTGAAGCCCAAAGAACTGCAAAAGGCAAAAAACATATATTTTTATTACTTTCTCTTTTCCTTTTACAACATTATTTCTTACAATTGAAAGAATCAAATAAGTAAAAGGCAATAATCACTGCTACTGTCTTATCATGAAGTTGAAGGACATCTACAAAATGACACTGACCGTCCTCCAGTTTTCTAATCTCTTCTGAGTTGGCTCATCAATCATAAGACCACAGATTTTTTAAGATGAAAGAACCAGAGAAATTGTCTCGTACACTTTTTTTTAATCTCCTCCAGCAATTTGTGAAGACAACATCGGCTTCCTCATAATTGCATTAATGTTCTAAAGCAGAAGCTCGTGGATTGAGCATGTCCTACTCAGTAATTAGCCCTAAATAGTAATTAGCATTACTATTATATTGTATCACAATAATATAATGGCACCATATTCTGGCATCATGAGATATTTTAAGTTTACCTGGACTACAGGTGTAATACATTTCATTAAGTTTAAACAATCGTTATTAGATCAATCCATGATTCAACCTTTACTGAATTCTTACTATGTGCTAGACGCTGTGTGTCTGTGCTCAGTCACTTAGTCGTGTCTGACTCTTTGAGACCCCATGGGCTGCAGTCCACCAGGCTCCTCCACCCATGGGATTTCCCAGGCAAGAATACTAGAGTGGGTTGCCATGTCCTCCTCCAGGGGAATATCCCGATCCAGGGATCAAACCCACATCTCTTGAGTCTCATGCATTGGCAGGTGAATTTTTACCACTAGTGCCATCTGGGAAGCCCATGTTGGACACTAAGAATGGAAACAATGAGTAATCTACAGCTCTCATGTTCAAGCTGAATGCACTCTGAATGGTGAATATGAAGGTATTAAGAGACAATCATAACACAACATGATGATAGTGGTACGGTAATAGAATGGCAGAGGTGTGCACAAGGAGATCACAGCCTTCCTGATGCTCACGGAGGGAAACTGTGTGCCAGGCGCTGCTCTTAGCGCTTCATGTGGACCAATAATTCAATCCTCAGTGAGACTCCAAGAGGGAGGTGCTGTGTTTGAGTCTCCCTTTGTGGGTAAAGGCATGAAGGGACAAAGCTGTCAGGTGGCCTGCCCTCCATGACACAGCACTTAACACGCCAGAGCCAGGATTCAAACATGGGCAGTCTTGCTCTGGAGCTTTCCCAGAAGAGCAAAGGGCAGCCCCTAAGCCAGGTGAGGGGAGCCTTTCATTTGGAGGGGCCCACACAGGATGTGGGGGACAAGCGTTTCACATAGAAAATACACAGACAGTGGAGCCCAGCTGCTGGTATGGTCAGAGGATGCAAGCCAGCACAGCTGAAGGGTAAGGTGCAAGGCAGAGATGGAGGCTGAGCGGGGAGCGTGGGGCTAGGACTGCCCTGCCAAAGCACGAGAGCCCTTTTCCCTGCAGGGCAGAGCCTCCTACACCCTTCTCCCTGGTTGTTGCTCCGTAAAAGGGTTCTGTATTTAAAGAATCCTAGGAAACTGTTAAACACATTTTAAGCAGGGTCCTTTTCAGCAGGGCTTGGCAGAGTCCTTAAATTGCTAGCATGTATTGTGAATCTCTGGGTGGGGGGCCTTTCAGCTTTCCCCCTAGTTTCCGGATCATTGAAACATTTTGTTGAACAGCATCTCGTGGGACTGTGACTGTCCCTCAGAACCCACTGTGGGAAGAACTGTGCAGGAAAATAGGACTTGCTTACTGAACTGAGCAAATAAGTCTGAATATCAGGGACGCCCTTGTGCTGAAATTCTGGAACCTGCGGAGGATTTGGGTTTGACAAAGCCAAAACAGGAAGTACAGAGACTAAAGTGCTGTGTCTATGCTGGTAAAACTCTTTAATGTATTTGTACTTCTTAAGAGTAGTTCTTTTCAGACTTGTTGGTGGTCTAGTGGTTAAGAATTTGCCTACCAATGCATGGGACATGGGTTCGGTCCCTGGTCCAGAAAGATCCCGCATGTCATGGAGCAATTAAACTCCTGAGCTACAACTGCTGAAGCCCACACACCCTAGAGCCAGTGCATGCAGCAAGAGAAGCCATTGCAAGGAGAAGACCACTCAGTGTAACAAGAGACTAGTTTCCACTTTCTGCAGCTAAATAAGCCCATGGGCAGCAATGAAGACACAATAGAGCCAAATAAATAAACAGTATTTTAAAAATCAGAAATAAAGCCAAAATATGTTTTAAAAAGAGTCAGCCCCCATCCCTTCTGTAGCTTCCTCCATCCTTCCTCAAATTCAGGACATTTTTGTGTTTGACCATTATTCTTAGCTAAATCATGAACAATATCTAGCACTGTATCTAGAATTGGGGGAATAAGAGTTCTGATACAAGAGTGTCATGTTGGAGTAGGGGACTACTGAATATATCTTTTAATATGGACTCTGTGGTCAGTCACCTCAGTCATGTTGAACTCTTTGCAACCTTATGGACTGTAGCCGGCCTCTGTCCATGGGATTCTCCAGGCAAGAACACTGGAGTGGGTTGCCATTTCCTTCTCCAGGGAATTTTCCCAACCCAGTGCAGACAAATTCTTTAACCACTGAGCTACTTGGTAGGGCCCCAAAAGGGGCTGTGGAAATCTAAAATATCCTCAAGATCCAAAACAGTAAAGTGCAGTGGTGGAAAGGTTGGCAGAGAGATTGCTACCTTGGGAAAACAGCAAATAACTCCTGGTGCAGAAATACCTGCTGAGCCTGGCGAGAGGACTGTCCTCATATTGGATAAACTTCATGTGGATGAGCTCCATTAAGGCTCTGTTTCTTTACCACTCTGTAGTGTGGAATATTAGAATTGCAATAAAGGCTGTATGGCCAGTGGTTTGGTTCTAAGAGCAGTATTCTACAGGAAAGAAGAGAAAGTAAAGGGCAGAAACTAAATATCCAGCTTAGAGTTAAGAAAAACATGCCATTCTAGACCTTGTGGGCGTTAACATTAATGATGAAATATGGTAGCCATTCCAGTCTTTACTCAGTTCTTGAGAGTAAGGACAGTGGTACCCAGAGGAAATAGCTATAGGGGACTGGAATGCAAAAGTAGGAAGTCAAGAAACATCTGGAGTAACAGGTAAATTTGGCCTTGGAGTACGGAATGAGGCAGGGCAAAGTCTAATAGAGTTTTGCCAAGAGAATGCACTGGTCATACCAAACACCCTCTTCCAACAACACAAGAGAAGACTCTACACATGGACATCACCAGATGGTCAACACTGAAATCAGATTGATCATATTCTTTGCAGCCAAAGATGGAGAAGCACTATATAGCCAGCAAAAACAAGACTGGGAGCTGACTGTGGCTCAGATAATGAACTCCTTATTGCCAAATTCAGACTTAAATTGAAGAAGGTAGGGAAAACCACTAGACCATTCAGGTATGACTTAAATCAAATCCCTTATGACTATACAGTGGAAGTGAGAAATAGATTTAAGGGACTAGATCTGATAGACAGAGAGCCTGATGAACTATGGATGGAGGTTCATGACATTGTACAGGAGACAGGGATCAAGATCATCTCCATGGAAAAGAAATGTAAAAAGGCAAAATGATTGTCTGAGGAGGCTTTACAAATAGCTGTGAAAAGAAGAGAAGCAGAAAGCAAAGGAGAAAAGGAAAGACATTCCCATTTGAATGCAGAGTTCCAAAGAATAGCAAGCAGAGATAAGAAAGCCTTCCTCAGTGATCAATGCAAAGAAATAGAGGAAAACAACAGAACGGGAAAGACTAGAGATCTCTTCAAGAAAATTAGAGATACCAAGGGAATATTTCATGCAAAGATGGGTTTGATAAAGGACAGAAATGGTATGGACCTAACAGAAGCAGAAGATATTAAGAAGAGGTGGCAAGGATACACAGAAGAACTGTACAAAAGAGATCTTCACAACACAGATAATCATGATGGTGTGATCACTCACCTAGAGCCAGACATCCTGGAATGTGAAGTCAAGTGGGCCTTAGAAGCCATCACTACGAACAAAGCTAGTGGATGTGATGGAATTCCAGTTGAGCTATTTCAAATCCTGAAAGGTGATGCTGTGCAAGTGCTGCACTCAATATGCCAACAAATTTGGAAAACTCAGCAGTGGCCACAGGACTGGAAAAGGTCACTTTTCATTCCAGTCCCAAAGAAAGGCAATGCCAGAAAATGCTCAAACTACTGCTCAATTGCACTCATCTCACACGCTAGTAGAGTGATGCTTAAAATTCTCCAAGCCAGGCTTCAGCGATACGTGAACCATGAACTTGCAGATGTTCAAGCTGGTTTTAGAAAAGGCAGAGGAACCAGAGATCAAATTGCCAACATCTGCTGGATCATCAAAAAAGCAAGAGAGTTCCAGAAAAACATCTATTTTTGCTTTATTGACTATGCCAAAGCCTTCGACTGTGTGGATCATAATAAACTGCGGAAAATTCTGAAAGAGATGGAAATACCTGACCACCTGATCTGCCTCTTGAGAAACCTATATGCAGGTCAGGAAGCAACTGGACATGGAACAACAGACTGGTTCCAAATAGGAAAAGGAGTACGTCAAGGCTGTGTATTGTCACTCTGCTTATTTAACTTATATGCAGAGTACATCATGAGAAACGATGGGCTGGAAGAAGCACAAGCTGGAATCAAGATTGCCAGGAGAAATATCAATAACCTCAGATATGCAGATGACACCATCCTTATGGCACAAAGTGAAGAGGAACTAAAAAGCCTCTTGATGAAAATGAAAGAGGAGAGTGAAAAAGTTGGCTTAAAGCTCAACATTCAGAAAACTAACATCATGGCATCTGGTCCCATCACTTCATTGCAAATAGATGGGGAAACAGTGGAAACAGTGGCTGACTTTATTTTTCTGGGCTCCAAAATCACTGCAAATGGTGATTGCAGCCATGAAATTAAAAGACTCTTACTCCTTGGAAGGAAAATTGTGACCAACCTAGACAGCATATTAAATGGCAGAGACATTACTTTGCCAACAAAGGTCTGTCTAGTCAAGGCTATGGTTTTTCCAGTATTCAAGTATGGCTGTTAGAGTTGGACTGTAAGGAAAGCTGAGCACTGATAGATTGATGCTTTTGAACTGTGGTGTTGGAGAAGACTCTTGAGAGTCCCTTGGGCTGCAAAGAGATCCAACCAGTCCATCCTAAAGGAGATCAGTCCTGGGTGTTCATTGGAAGGACAGATGCTGAAGCTGAAACTCCAATACTTTGGCCACCTCATTCGAAGAGTTGACTCATTGGAAAAGACCCGATGCTGGGAAAGATTGAGGGCATGAGGAGAAGGGGACGACTGAGGATGAGATGGCTGGATGGCATCACGGACTCGATGGGCATGAGTTTGAGTAAGCTCCAGGAGTTGGTGATGGATAGGGAGGCCTGGTGTGCTGAGGTTCATGGAGTCGCAAAGCGTCGGACACGACTGAGCGACTGAACTGAACTGAACTGAACTGAATTGAGTGAAATAGTTGTTTATCAGCAAATATATGTTAGCATGAGAAATCACCAAAAATTTCTAGTGTGTGTAAGACTCTTAAGGTCAACACTTATGGTAGCATAATTGTATACACGAAAATAGAGGACAAATAAAGATCTCACATCTCAATAATTAGGAAATTGGTTTCATTTTATTCTAAAACTTTTTTTTTCATTTCAAGAAAAGCTTAACATTTCCTGAAAGAGAAGTCACTCGTCTTGCATTTTTACTGAAGCAGTCACCTTATTTCAGCAGTAGGAGCTTCAACCCAGAGACTTTCTTCCACTGTCAGTTTTGGCTTTAGGCATTTCAAAATTAATAGACTGGGTCATATAAGGGGCATATTTGCAGCCTATGTTGGATGAAAGTGAAGATAAATATGCTTCTACTAAATGACCCTGAGAAAACATTTATAAGGAGATAATTTTTTTTAATTCCTGGGACAATAAAGTAATTGGATTGAATCTGAGAAAATGTATGCTGCCTCTCACAGTTGAGAGCAGGCTTTATTTTTGTTTTATGTTACGTGACTTTATTTCTGGGCTAACTACATGCACTGCCTGCTTTGCTGGGCTCTTAGCAACACCACTGATGTGATGGCACTCCAGCCATGAGAGGCTCCCAGCGGCTTATATTAATTTATGTATGAGAGCATAAATGCTTCCGGTAGATATTATCAAGGGACAATTATTTTGACAACTTTTTAAAAATTGCTGGCTGTAGCGGGACATTGATCTGAACAAAACAGGATAAAGAGCAATTGGCCACATGGATGCTCACAGGTGTTTCCACATGAAGCTCTTAACTGGTTTTAAAACATCACAGCACTTGAATAATCTGAAGAAATAAGTGCTATCAAGCTCGTACCTCCATCCACTGTAAAAATATAAATTGTGTTGTTAGATATATTTCTCTATGTATTCACCGAGGAGAAAGTTGAGAAACTTGAAACAGTTGACCTAGACTCCCAAATCATTTTCAAGAAGAACATTGCAATTTTTTAGGTTCTTTCTTTTCCCCCAAAACATGAAGAAGCATGTGCATTAGAAGCATGGTCAGCTTCCAGGGCTCCATGCTCAGAAGAGAGACCCAAACTAGGTTTCATGCTCTGTGAACTCCATCTTAAAATTCTTAACAATTTAACTTTGAATTTGTGCTTTATTTTTAAAATTAATTTTTATTGGAGTCTAGTTGCTTTACAGTGTTGTGTTAGCTTCTGCTGTGCAGCAAAGTGAATCAGTCACAGACATACACACCCCTCCTCTCTTTGGGGTTTTCTTCCCATTTAGTCAGCACAGAGCGCTGAGTGGAGTGCCCTGGCCTCTACAGCAGGTCTTCATTAGTCATTTATTTTATACATAGTACCAACGGTCTACACATATCAATCCCAATCTTCAGATTTGTCCCACCACCCTTGTTATCCATAAATTTGTTCTCTCCATCTATGTCTCCATTTCTGGAGCCATTTCTGGTCCATTTGCAAATAGGACCATCTATTCCATTTTTCAACATACATTTATTAATATATGATATTTGTTTTTCTCTTTCTGACTTACTTCAGTCTGTATGAAAGTCTCTAGTTCCATCCATGTCACTACAAATGACATTATTTTGTTCTTTTTATGGCTGAATAATATTCCACTGTATACAGTTGCCATTCCCTTCTCTGTATACAGTGGAATATTATTCAGCCATAAAAAGAACAAAATAATGTCATTTATTTTGTTATATACAAAATATATATCTATACATATGTATATGTATATATATATGTATGTATCACATCTTTATCCATTCATCTGTTGATGGACATCTAGGTTGCTTCCATGTCCTGGCTATTGTAAATAGTGCTGCGATGAACACTGGGGCATTCTTAAGTGAAATGGACAAAAAATATACATGGGGTTTGGAGTCTCCCCTTATATGTGGCTTCACCTCCCGAGAATAGGTTCTTGCCCACTAACCTCTCTGCCCCCACCCAGTGACCTCTGCCTCCTTCTGCCCTAGCAGGGTCTGGGCATACAGAGGGTGGGACCCCTAGCGTCTGTGATGGACTGCTCTCACCCTAAAACTACCCCTGTGTCCAAGGAATTGTGGTTGGGAATACCAAATAAAAAATGTGACAGAGAGAGAAGAAAAAATTGGCCATGGGCATAAGAGAAGTATATATTTTTTCTTTTTTGAACAAAGGGTCATACATTTTCATTTTGCACAGGGCCCTACAAATTATGTAGCTGACCCCAAATTAGGATACTGCTTATATGAACAAATTATGACAAGTCTTAGGATATAATAATGCCCCCACTGAGTCAGTCACCATCTATGTGTGGTAAATGAGTGATGCTGAGTAACAGATGACCTTGGCATGGTGTCATCAGTGGGTGGAGAGGAAGGACAAGCTACAACGACTTTCAGCCAGTACTTAAGACTTTCTCACGGCGGCCCCGGGAACCTGAATCCCCTCAGTCCAGGGTGACAAATCAAGCCAATGACTGCTTCCCTGAATCCACTCTTTGGCTCAGGCTCTGTGGAGGCTCCCACATGACTGTGAGCATGGTAGATGGTAGTGGTCCCCCTGTACCTGCTGAGTGAGTTTTCTTTGGTCCAAGAATAAAGGGGAAAGTGGTAGAGAAGAAAAATAAGTCCAGTCTCTTCTTCAATTTTCATAAATGAAAAAAATACATGTACCCCAATGTTCATTGCAGCACTACTTATAATAGCTAGGGCATGGAAGCAGCCTAGATGTCCACTGACAGATGGATAAAGAAGTTGTGATATGTGTGTGTGTGATAGTTGCTTAGACATGTCCCACTCTTTGTGAACCCATGGGCTGTAGCCTGCCAGGCTCCTCTGTCCATGGAATTCTCCAGGCAAGAATACAAGAGTGAGTTGCCATTAACTTCTCTAGGGAATCTTCCTGACCCAGGGATTGAACTCAGGTGTCCTGGATTGCAGGCAGATGCTTTACTATCTGAGCCATATATACAATGGAATATTAGCTATAAAAAGGAACACTGAGTCAGTCCTAATGAGGTAGATGAACCTAGAGCCTATTATACAGAGTGAAGTAAGTCAGAAAGAGAAAGGCAAATACAATATATTAATGAATACATATGGCATCTAGAAAGATGGTACTGATGAACCTATTTGCAGGGCAGCAATGGAAATGCAGCCATAATGAACAGACCTGTGGACACAGTGGGAGAAGGAGAGAATGGGATGAACTGAGAGAGTAGCGTGGAAACACACACTCTACCATATGTAAAATAGACAGCCAGTGGGAATTTGCTGTTTGACACAGGGGGCTCAAATCTGGGGCTCTGTGACCATGAAGAGGGGTGGGAAGGGCCGGGAGGTGGGAGGGAGGCTCAAGAGGGCGGGGACATACGTACGCCTGGGGCTGATTCATGTTGATGTATGGCAGAAATCAAAACAACATTGTAAAGCAATTATCCTTGAATTAAAAATAAATAATTTTTTTTTAAATGAGAAGGTCTTTTTTTTTTCTTTCAGTTTTATTTTTGAGCTGTAATACTGATTCGAGACTCAAGATATGGGCCTTCCTCGGGCAAATTCCTGTGGGCATGGTACTATCTTCTGAAATGAATTTGATGGCTTCCATTCATGTGGCCTTACTTTTCCCCATTTCATGGGTTCCCGCTGAGAGATTTTAGCCTGGCTGACCTGTTTCCTATGAGGACTCTCTCTGTCGCTTCTGTCTTGTGTCTTCCAACCCTTGCTGGTCACCTAGAAAGTGAAACTGAACATCGCTCAGTCGAGTACAACTCTTTGTGACCACATGGACTATACAGTCCCTGGAATTCTCCAGGCCAGAATCCTGGAGTGGGTAGCCTTTCCCTTCCAGACGATCTTCCCAACCCAGGGATTGAACCCTGAATTGCAGGCAGATTCTCTACCAACTGAGTCACAAGGGAAGCCCTGCTGGTCATCTTAGAAGGTGACTGAACCTTTCAAAACTTCGCTACTCTGTTATCTCTCACTTGTTTCTCTTTTTTCTTCATTTGTAGCCATTTCCCTTTGTTTCAATGGTATTACTAGATTCCAGGATCCAGTGAACAGTAACATCTGATGCTATCTCACATATTACTCCTTACGTGTCACTTAATCTGATTACTTCATAGCACAGTAAAAATTAAAGTAGCATTTTATTCATGAAAGACCTAGTTATCCATCGATTTCTCTTTGCCAAAGCAGACTAATCATTAAGCATTCCTAGAGTTCTAGGTTCTTTGTCTTAAGTTTTCTGGGAGACAGAAGTCTGCCAAGATATTTTTCATAGCCTGTGGTTTCGTTAATATTGATGTTAAGCATTTATGCTCTTACTGAATTATTCCATGTCATTTATTTGAAGTTCAAATGATCATAACCATAATGGAATGAATCTACTGTTTGTTATTTCAATAACTATTCCCTTCTGGGGCTACGTAGGCAGAGGACAAAGTTCTACCACATCGGGGGTGTGTGTGTGTGTGTGTGTGTGTGTGTGTGTGCACATTTACTCGCTACATTTTTTTTCTTCCCAGCTGCGGCATGCAAGATCTTAGTTCCTGGACCAGGGATCAAACCTGCACCCCCTATATTGGAAACAATGAATCTTTTTGTTGTTGTTGTTGTTGTTGTTGTTCTTTAATTGATTTTATTTTTTACATAAAAAGTTCAGTAAAAATTGGATAAAGTAAAGTGATTTAAGCAGTAGATCAATCTTATCAACATAGCACAAGGCTGGCTGAAACCACAAGGCAGCCTGCTTTGGAATATTCACATGATAACAAATTAAACCTTGCAGGAGAACTTAAACCATCCTTACAAAGTCTTCTGTGATCCTAGCACATACACTGAATCTTAAGCAGTGGCCCACCACTTTGTTTCTTCTTTAACGTAGCGTAACGTAGCGTCAGCAATACAGGCTCCCTTCCCTGCAGGCTGCTTTCTGCTGAACCTCAGTTCAGGGATCTACAGGAGAACAGGGTCATCCAACCATCAGTTCTTATCAAATTCAGCAACCTAAGGTCCTTGAGCTGCCGCACTGGGAAAGAAAGAAAAATAATTCAGAAGCCCCTCCCCCACCTCTGGATCCTGTCCTTCGTGCCCCATGCAAAGGCAGGAAGTCTTGGTTCTGATTTCACATTTTTATCCATAGACCCAAATTTCACTGCAATTCCTGGGGCATCTCAGTGAGTGGTTACTGCTGTGTCTAGATACCTAGGCTCAGCAACTAAGAGAATCTTGAGGAAATATGAAGCTGTGTTGATATAATACACCCTAGACTCTGTATTGGACAATAAAGACCAACATTTACAGGAGTATTTTTAAAATTTCCTGATTCACCTGCATAGTTCATGCCTCGCTCAAATGATGCATAATTTAACAGGAAGCATATGTCCAACCAGGAAAAACAGTTCTCTGAAAATTCCACTGTCTTCCTCTTGATCGCTTCCTATATATAAATAAGAATGTCTTGCACAATACCTGTGACCTGTTCAAACATCTGAGGTCTTAAAAGCCTCATAATTTTATACCTTTGGCTTGAAACCTGAATGAATCTGGAGCATAGAATCCTGGCTCCCTTTATTGATGGCTGGCAGGATTTGCTTGTCACTTTTGGGAGGGGGGGCGGATTTCTATTCTTCGTAGAATATTCCCACACATGTCTGTGTCTATTTCTCAGAGCAGTGCCACAAAAGATGTGACCTCTTTGCTCCCAGTCACCTTTCATGGTGCTGAATTGCCTCGGACGCTGGGGCCAGTCAGCGCGATTTGATTTGCCATGGTCGGAATAAGATTATATCTAAGAACGGTGTCATTTCCAGGTTCAATAGGCACAGATTTAAAACTAGTCCTCTCTTTGACCCTCTGGGTTCCTTGAACTCTTGCACCTTCTTTGACAGTGTTTGTGAATGAGTGAATTCATGAGAATTCAAGGTTATTTTAATGATAATAGCCCGGCAGTGACAAAGAGGGGGAGGAAAGGCCAGTGTCCGGGCTCTGATGTTCCTTCTCTGGATCGACTTCCTTCCTGACAGACTGACTGCGGAGTGAATTCCCGCCGATGGTCAAAAGCTGAGAGCCGTTGTGTGTCTGCAACCGTGCCGCTGCTACTGATCTCTGAACATGACATGCCTGAGAATATCGCGTCGCCATGGCAACAACAAACATGGGGCTAAATTCCATTAGCTGCAGGGATTCAGTGAGTCAAACAGATAATGTGCTGGGTGGGGGGTGGGGTGGGGGCGCCAAGTGCCCACCGAGGCTGATGGGAAAGTTGTCATGATTAACTTCAGCCTGTTATGACTACTTGGGTATATGAATTCTCTTGTTGGTTACTTAAGCCTGTATGTTCTATGATGTTTGCTACCAAAATATACTTAAAAACCCATGAAACAGTCCACTCCCAGGAATGCACATGAAGGGTTATTTTCTGTTTGTTTAAAATACCCACCATTTTCACCACTACATCTTTTTTATTTCTTCCGTTACTCGAGATTCATTTCTTTACCTTTTTTGTTCCCTAAAAAAAGATGAGTGACGGGGAGTTAAAAAAATTGACATTGCACTTATCTTCAAATGATTTTCTTTGAAACATCTAGAATGAGTTTGACAACTTTTTTCATTAAGGTCAATGACACTAAGATTTTTTTAAGGAGAAAGTTCTTAAGTCAAAAGGAGAAAAAAGTTGAGTCCTTTGATATATTCAGTGCAGTTGAGGGACAGTGGGTTCTAGATAAGATGAAAGAATGCAGACATTTTCAGAATAACTTTGAATGTGGGAAATTAATAGCTTTATACTATCTTATATTAGTGGCCTGTTAATATCCTAAACTCAAAAGAGATATGATCCTTCTTAAAGGAAAAATTTGATTGATTGAATAAATATCTAGCCTTTTTTTTATAACTAAGTAGTTTTTTGGTTGTTTTTTTTTTGTATAACTAAGGAGAAGAAAAAAAGAGGAAGAAAAAGCCTGCTGTAACTCATAACAATATGCCCTGCTGCCTTTTTATGCCAGGCCCAAGTATTCTCTGGGCTTCCTTGGTGACTCTGATGGTGAAGAATCCACCTGCAACGCAGGAGGCCTGGGTTCGATCCCTGGGTCAGAAAGATCCCCTGGAGAAGGGAATGGCCACCCACTCCAGTATTCTTGCTACAGAAAGAGGCGCCTGGCGGACGGCAGTCCATGCGGTCAGAAAGAGTGGGACACACGACTGAGCTCCTGACACTTTCAGGTGTTCTCATCTGTGCTTCCCTGCCCTTGTGCCTACCTCTGTCTGCAGGTGCCTCCTGTCCTGCCAGCTTCCTCTGCAATATACCCACAGGATATCCATCCATTTGCTAAGAGACAAGGATGGGATTATATATTATTTTTTTAAATAAAAAAGTACTATTTAGATGCTAAATTTAATTGTTTAAAATATTAAATTTTCCTCTTTGGAAATGTTTTAATGGCCTAAGTGATTATATTATATATAAAATCAACTTTTCTTTTTTTTAATGTTTATTTTTAATTGGAGAATGATTGCTTTAAAATGTGTTGGTTTTTACCCATACAACATCGTGGATCAGTCGTAAGTATACATATGTCCTCTCCCTCTTCAGCCTCCCACCCTCCACCCTCTGCCCCACCCCACCCCTCTAGGTTGTCACAGAGTATCCTCTCTGCTCCCTGCGCTCTTCAACAACTTCCCGCTAGCTACCTATTTTACATATGGTAATGTATATGTTTCAGTGCTACCCTCTCAATTCTCTTCACCCTCCTGTTGCCCCACTGTGTCCACAAGTCCATTCTCTACATATGCGCTCTATTCCTGCCCTGCAAATAAGTTCATCGGTACCATTTTTCTAGATTCCATATATATATACATTAATATATGAGATTTGTTTTCTCTTTCTGACTTACTTCATTCTGTATAACAGGCTCTAGGTTCAGAGGATCCTATATTATTATTAACTAGATGAGAAATCAGGGTATTCAGTCTCTGCTACCAAAGAATGATGTGGCTGATGGACCTCAGGGAGTATCTACTTCTGTAATTTAGACAAAAAGTATAAACTCAACCTCTTAGTTAATCTTTTTTAATTATGCTATAATCTGCCTCACAACTGTGAATAAGAATCTTAACCAGGAGAATTTTGAGTAATTATAAACATATACATTACTGGTTTTGCCCAGAAATCTTTTTAATAAACAAAGTTAAATCACTCACACACATACACACAGAGTTTTCTTCTTAGAGCCAAATGTATATTCCTTTTGCAAAAAAATTTATTGGAGTATGGTTGATTGACATAAAGATATATTTCTTAAATCCCCTTCTTGTTTTTCCCAAGAAAGCAATAGAGACCATCTAAGCTCTTGTAAGATCTCAAGTGTTTTGTTAAAAATATTTATTTATTCACTTACTTGGCTGTGCCAGGTCTTACTTGCAGCATGTGGGGTCTTTCCTTGTGGTATGCAGACTTCTCTCTCCTTAGGACACACAGACTTAGTTGCCCCATGGTATCTGGGATCTTAGTTCCCCTGACCAGGGATCAAACCTTCATCCTCTGCATTGGAAGTGGATTCTTTTTTTAATTTTTCATTTATTTTTATTAGTTGAAGGCTAATTACTTTACAATATTGTAGTGGTTTTTGTCATACATTGACATGAATCAGCCATGGATTTACATGTGTTCCCCTCCCACCTCCCTCTCCACCCGATCCCTCTGGCTTTTCCCAGTGCACCAGGCCCAAGCACTTGTCTCATGCATCCAGCCTGGGCTGATGATCTGTTTCACCCTTGATAATATACATGTTTCGATGCTGTTCTCTCAAAACATCCCACCCTCGCCTTCTCCCACAGAGTCCAAAATTCTGTTCTGTACATCTGTATCTCTTTTTCTGTTTTGCACATAGGGTTATCGTTACCATCTTTCTAAATTCCATATATATGCATTCATATACTATATTGGTCTTTAACTTTCTGGCTTACTTCACTCTGTATAATGGGCTCCAGTTTCATCCATCTCATTAGAACTGATTCAAATGAATTCTTTTTAATGGCTGAGTAATATTCCATGGTGTATATATAACACAATTTCCTTATCCATTCGTCTGCTGATGGGCATCTAGGTTGCTTCCATGTCCTGGCTATTATAAACAGTGCTGTGATGAACATTGGGGTGCACGTGTCTCTTTCAGATCTGATTTCCTTGGTGTGTATGCCCAGAAGTGGGATTGCTGGGTCAAATGGCAGTTCTAATTCCAGTTTTTAAAGAAATCTACACACTGTTCTCCATAGCGGCTGTACTAGTTTGCATCCCCACCAACAGTGTAAGAGGGTTCCCTTTTCTCCACACCCTCTCCAGCATTTATTGCTTGTAGACTTTTGGATAGCAGCCATCCTGACTGGCGTGTAATGGTACCTCATTGTGGTTTTGATTTGCATTTCTCTGATAATGAGTGATGTTGAGCATCTTTTCATGTGTTTGTTAGCCAGCTGTATGTCTTCTTTGGAGAAATATCTGTTTAGTTCTTTGACCCATTTTTTGATTGGGTCATTTATTTTTCTGGAGTTGAGCTTTAGGAGTTGCTTGTATATTTTTGAGATTAATCCTTTGTCTGTTGCTTCATTTGTTATTATTTTCTCCCAATCTGAGGGCTGTCTTTTCACCTTGCTTATAGTTTCCTTTGTTGTGCAAAAGCTTTTAAATTTCATTAGGTCCCATTTGTTTATTTTTGCTTTTATTTCCAATATTCTAGGAGGTGGGTCATAGAGGATCCTGCTGTGATTTATGTCAGAGTGTTTTGCCTATGTTGTCCTCCAGGAGTTTTATAGTTTCTGGTCTTACATTTAGATCTTTAATCCATTTTGAGTTTATTTTTGTGTATGGTGTTCAAAAGTGTTCTAGTTTCATTCTTTTACAAGTGGTTGACCAGTTTTCCCAGCACCACTTGTTAAAGACGTTGTCTTTTTTCCATTGTATATTCTTGCCTCCTTTGTCAAAGATAAGGTGTCCATAGATTCGTGGATTTATCTCTGGGCTTTCTATTCTGTTCCATTGATCTATATTTCTGTCTTTGTGCCAGTACCATACTGTCTTGATGACTGTGGCTTTGTAGTATAGTCTGAAGTCAGGCAGGTTGATTCCTCCAGTTCCATTCTTCTTTCTCAAGATTACTTTGGCTATTCAAGGTTTTTTATATTTCCATACAAATTGTGAAATTATTTGTTCTAGTTCTGTGAAAAATACCATTGGTAGCTTGATAGGGATTGCATTGAATCTATAGAATGCTTTGGGTAGTATAGCCATTTTGACAATATTGATTCTTCCAATCCATGAACACGGTATGTTTCTCCATCTGTTTGTGTCCTCTTTGATTTCTTTCATCAGTGTTTTGCAGTTTTCTATGTATAGGTCTTTTGTTTCTTTAGGTAGATATACTTCTAAGTATTTTATTCTTTTTGTTGCAATGGTGAATGGTATTGTTCCCTAGAAACTCTCGCTGTTTGCAGATGACATGATCCTCTACACAGAAAACCCTGAAGATTCTACCAGAAAATTACTAGAGCTAATCAACAAATATAGTAAAGTTGCAGGATGTAAAATTAACACACAGAAATCCCTTGCATTCCTATACACTAACAATGGAAGGGGATTCTTAACCACTGGACCACTAGGGGCATCCTGAGATGTCATACAGTTTATATTGCTCTCTCTATCCAATATCTATCTTCTTTTTAGGCATCTATATTTGTGTGTGTGTGTGTGTGTGTAAGCCATGGGAAGAAGTGGAAGGACCATGCCCAGGGTCCTGAGTGGTCTTCCTGGACTGTGTGGATTGTGTTAAGGACAGGAGGACTGGGAGGGAGAGGCCCTCGTTTTCTCTGTGAGCGAACGAAGGAACTGAGGAATTAAGGACTAAGTAGGACAATGCTAGGATGAAAATAATGCTTGAAGATAATTTAGGAGTTACAGTAACCAAAAAAAGGGGGTCAACTTGATCATTTTTATCATCTAGTCATGGAGTGCTACAGTTGAATACAACTGGAAAGGAACTGACTGGTATGAAAGAAACTGCAAATTAAATAGTTTTGCTGTTGGCTTTTATGGCTGTGACTTTGATACACCTTTTTCTGATGAAAGCAATAATAATAATTATTTTCTATATGTATTTAAAATGTTTGAATGCAATGATTCTACCAGGGAATCCTTGAAAATATCAGGACATCACTTTGGAAAGGTCTGCTTTTATCAGACAAATAGTGAAAATTCTTCACAAAACCTTGGTTATTTTAAAGCATGAAACACAAACTCTACATTTATTTGGAATCTTTTCTTTTTCTTTAGAGAAACAAAGTTACAATTGAGTCTTTTACTGATTGAATATTTTAATAGGGCTCCCTCTCCTTACAGTCTTGCAACAATATAGAAAAAATGCTGAATTTATGAACTATTTCTTATATAAACAGTAGAATCAAGGACTTCCCTAGTGGTCCAGTGGTTAGGACCCTGAGTTTCCACTGTGGGGGGCATGTGTTTGATCCCTGATCAAGGAACTAAGACCCCACAGGCCTCGAAGACAGGACAATTTTTTTTTAATTAAAAATAAATAAATCTCAAGATTCATGTTTTTAAAAAAGTAGAGTCACAGTATCTCAAACTAATTAAGGGAGAGCAATCTGAGCCAATTAATGTTTTAATATGAAATTGAATTAAGATAAAGCAGTATTATTTTCAAGCTCCTTATGCTATTTCAACATAAGGCATTCATTTTTCCCATAGAGATTGTTATGGACTGTTCAGTAGTAAATAGATAACAGTTATTTGCCCATTTATTAATAAGAGCGAGTACATAGTGTTTCAGGATGTACAATTTGTCCTGTTAAATGTTTCAAATATTCCCTTCCCTCATATTCTCATTACAAAGTGTTAGAAGGTGAGCCTCAGTGAAAGCTTCTTTTTTATATAATTTAAATTCTAAATAAGATTTGGGAATGGTTGAGACTTTTCCATACTGAAAATAATCAATACTCATTAACATTCAAAAGCTTTTATTTATCATTAAGGTCACTGCCCATTTCCCATCTCCTTGAGCCCTAAGACCCTGCTATGATGAGTTACGGTTTTCAAGGAAGTCCCTTAGTGATTAAGACCGATCCTTTGCAAAAAAAAAAAAACAAAAAACACCAATTCTTTGCAATATGGTATCTTTAATAAGCCGTAAGCCCCAGCCTCATAATTCCTTCTGTTGGAGGTTGAGAGGGGCCGCAAGGTGAACTTCTTGCCATCTTCAATTTGTTCCTAGTTTCTCTGTGCATGGGGGCCTCCCATCAGCATTGTAATAACTCTAACAGGTCAAGATGTAAGAACCTCTGCCCTACGTTCTTGCGTAGCTGTTGTGTTTTCAGCTCTTCCTCAACTCTCTGCTGCGCTCCTGTTACTTTGTATTATTGCCAGTTCCTTTGATGCATCCCCACCTGCCCTCCCATCAGTCTCAATGTCAACACACATACCAGGTGACACCATGATCAGCAAGGTCAGCATCAGCACCCCTACACAGTCGTGTCAGCAGCTGACCCCATGCTGCTTCACAGCATTATTTTAAATTCAAATTCATCTATTTCATGCTGGGATTTTACTGATATTTAGAGGAAATTTTATCTACTCATGTGGAAAGGGAGATGCAGACACCTTTTCATTTTTTGTGGGGGATGAAGCTCTTGTTCTTCGAAAGGATTGATGTATAATCCTCATGCTTTCTCTCTGGGCTCTTCTAACATGTCTGGTGATATCTATTCCTAGGAATCACTTTCTTTATGTTTATTTCATATAAAGTTTAGGATCTTTTGGCTAGGTTGTCCTTAAAGACTACCAAAAAACACAACAGCTACGCAAAGACTCACAAAAGCTGTGAGTTTTAAAATCCTTATTTGCACCAAGGCTCTTAATAGACTGGCCGCCCCCTCCCTTTTTGTTTTTTTCCCCAGCTAATGCTTTACAGTAAAATGGGGATGTTCTTAGTGTTATGAGATTATCTGTCAAAGAGATGACCTTCTTGTGCATGAGTAATGTTAAAGATTCTTTTGTATGTTCCTCTAGTATAATCATAAGAAGTTCTCAGATGATTATCTCGGTACAGATGGTTTTTATCTGACCATAAGGACGCCTGTCCTTCAAGAAGACACCATGAAATGTGTCTCCTCACTCCTATCCCACTCAGCTTTTCTTCCCGACATCTCCACAACTTGCTGCATCTCACCTCATTTCCAGGAAGACCTGGAGGGTGGCTCAGACGGTCAAAAATTTTCCCCAAATTTTCCCCAGGTTTGATCCCTGGGTTGAGAAGCTCTCCATGGCAACTCACTCCAGTATTCTTGCCTGGAGAATTTCATGGACAGACGAGCCTGGCAGGCTTTAGTCCATGGGGTCACAAAGAGTTATTCACAGAGGAATAGTCTTTTCCTATATTAATGTAGACTTTTCCTATATGAATGAGCCTTTTAAAAGAGAGGGCAATGCAGAAATTCCAGTCCCAAAAGTTAAAGAGAGCAAAGAGGTCATTTTCAAGATCAAAATGAAAATCAGTTAAAGAAAGAGCTGCTCATAAAAACTAGATCATGCCTGTCAACAACTGATACAAGCTTTCTGAAAATAATTTTTATGAGAATATGCTGTCTACTGAGCCAGTTTGGATAGTTTTATTTACCTGGAACATACTTTGCAAGTATCTAAATCAGCTATTTTTTTTTTTAATTAAAGATCACTTTATGTCCTGGACCCTGAGAACAGAAGTATTATATAAATATCATAGGACTTACATTCAACAGGAGCTTCCCTGGTGGCTTAGACGATAAAGAATCTACCTGTAATGCGGGAGACCCAGGTTCAAACCCTGGTTTGGGAAGAACCTTTGGAGGATGATATGACAACCCACTTGTATTCTTGCCTGAATAATTCCATGGACGGAGGAACCTGGTGGGCTACAGCCCCTAGGGTCGCAGAGTCAGACACAATTTAGCAACTAATTTTCATCCAAGAAGTGTGTCATTTAATAGAAGGGACAGAGGACAGACACAAGGCACTGCACTTCACTGAGCATCAGCGTGTCATGGGAGCATCAGGGATGACGCGCCCGAGATGCAAGCAGGGAGGTCGGCAGAGCAGCAGCACAGGTGAACGCCAGGGATTTGCTGGGTCCTGCAAGCCCAGGTAGCCAGGTCCGACCAGAGAAGCACTTACAAACCAGAGATGGCAAAAGTTAGGCTGGATGTCTGCTGAGAATGTGTTATTTTATCCTGAAAGACCTTGAGCAGGAGAGAAACAAGATCAAATTTGCATTTTAGAAAGGGCACTGTGGCAGAAGTGTGCAAGATAAACCAGAACAAGCAAAGACTAGAGATGGAGAGAGGAGGCAGAGATAATAAGGGCATGAACTTGCAGGGCAGCGCTTCTGTGGTGCTTCTGAAACTGGCATTTTACCCTCTTAATGTCTCTCCCTCTGCATGCGCGTGCGCACACACACACACACACACACACACACACACACACATGCACACAATTTTGTCACATTTATTTCTAACCAGTCCTCTTCATAAATAAAATCTCAGAACCTTTCATTACATTGACCACACAGTGTGGTTCACAAACATATTTTAGAAAAGCATTTTTTCACGCAACACCTAATAATATGCATTGCATTTCTAAAACTGCTGGGTGAGTATAATGGCGGGATTATAATGAAACAGAGAAGAATGCCTTATTTGATTGAATACCTTTATAATATTTAAACCATACATACAGAATGAACTTGTGGACACAGTGGGAGAGAGAGAGGGTGGGACCAATTCAGAGAGGAGCACTGACATGTAAACACAGCCGTGTATAAAACAGGTAGCTAGTGGGAAGCTGCTGCATAGCACGGGGTCCTTAGCCTGCTGCTCTGTGATGACATAGAGGGGTGGGATGTTGGGGGGGTGGGGGGGAGCACAGGAGCGAGGGGATAAATGTATACTCATAGCCGACTCATGTTGTCGTACACCTGAAACCAACACAAAATTGTAAAGCAACTACACTTCAATAAAAAATTTAAAAAGGAAAAAAGAAACACACATATCAGGGCCCATGAGTAGACTAGTCATTAAAAATGAATAAGATGCACCACAACTGGCTGGAAGAGAAGACAACCCTAGGGTCCTCTCCCCACCATGTTCTCTGCCTGCCTTTTGTCTGTGGAGAATTTTAGTCAAAAATAAGTTTAATCGGGGAAATGAGAATGTGTGGAGACAAAGGAAAACAGTCAAAGGAGACCAAATAATAATAATGCAGTCATTAAGCAAAGTCAAGAACCTTTAGTTCCTTGTCAAGGGCTAATATATGGCATTCTCAGCCATATTCTGTGAACTGTCTTATAGAGACTGAAACCCAGACGGGAGAAATTTAACTACATGATGACCAGACTGTACTCACGACATAAGCTGCTGCAATTCCAAGAGCTGGCCTCCAAAAACTGGGAAAAAATGGCCCCTGGAACTGATAATTAACTGTACCTACAACAGTCAAGATGACACTGGTCAGGTCACAGGTGATCAATTTGAAGATGACTGTCAGAGACGACTGTGCTGTTTCTGCGTGTAGCCCCCCTCCTGTGTGTAAAATCTCTCACCCCCTGCTTGTCATGGGGTGGGGGAGGTGGAGGCAGGAGAGTCTGCCTTTGGACAGATGTCCATCTTCCTCCTCAGAAGCCTGCATCTGAAACAAAGTCAACTTTCCTCTCCACCAACCTGGCCAGTTTATTGGCTTTTGGGTGGTGAGCAGCTGGACCCCATACCTTTTGGTAACATAGTGTGTGGAAAGCAAGTTTGTCATGAGAGGAAAAGACAGGCTTTGGAATGTTTACCCAGTGGGTGGCTGATCTGCCAGAAGGGCCAGAAGGTGGGGAGAGTGCTGACGGCTGTAAAGATCACAAGGTGTGGTGAGCTTCCATGGCATAAAGACACTAGCATCCCCTCTGAGCACCAGGCCTGAAGTCACACAAGCCATTACTTCATCATGGCCTTACCTTTGCCCCTCACACTGTCTGATCACAATCCACGAGAACCTGACAGTCAGGAGTTCCATCCTGGGAAGGAATCAAGCCTAGGTTTTTCAAAATGCCTCCTCCAGAATCATAATCATGACTCTGTCAGCCATCACCAAGTCATATCCCATCACCAGTTGCCTGGTGTAAAGCATCAAATGAAGGAGACATCTCTTGTGTGCTTGTTGGATCACATTGGGGGCATGATACCACTCTAATGGCAGAAAGTGAAGAGGAACTAAAGAGCCTCTTGATAAGGGTGGAAAACGGAAAGTGAAATAGCTGGCTTAAAACTCAAATTTCAAAAAATGAAGATCATGGCATTCAGTCCCACCACTCTATGTCAAATAGATGAGGAAACAATGGAAACAGAGACAGACTTTATTTTCTTAGGCTCCAAAAATAACTATGGACAGTGAATGCAGCCATGAAATTAAAAGACACTTGCACCTTGGAAGAAAAGCTATTACAAATCTAGATAGTGAATTAAAAAGCAAAGACATCACTTTGCCAACAAAGGCCCATCTAGTAAAATCTCTGCTTTTCCAGTAGTCATGTATGGCTGTGAGAGTTGGACCATAAAGAAGGTTGAGCACCGAAGAACAGATGTTTCAAATTGTGGTGTTGGAAAAGACTCTTGAGAGTCCCTTGGACAGCAAAGAGATCAAATCAGTCATTCCTAAAGGAAATTAACCCTGAATATTCATTGGAAAGACTAATGCTGAAGCTGAAATCCAATACCACCTGATGTGAGGAGCTAACTCACTGGGAAAGATCCTGATGCTGGGAAAGATTGAGGGCAGGAGGAGAAGGGGGCTACGGAGGATGAAATGGTTGGATGGCATCACTGACTCAGTGGACATGAATTTGAGCAAACTCCAGGAGATAATGGAGGACTGAGGAGCCTGGTGTGCTGTAGTCCACGGGGTCACAAAGAGTCAGACATGATTTAGTGACTGAACAACATTAACAAATTACTCCTCAGATGTACACAGAGGGAGAGCGTTATCATTGTTGGGTGTGATTTCCACTATACTGAATACTTGGCACACAGTTATGAGAGCATTGTGTCTGAGAGGTCAAGCATAGTTTCTTGAAAAGCACTGTAAATCAGAACATGAAGGAACTTAGAGGGATGAATATAGAAGTGGTTCAAGGAATCAGTCCCATGAGAATACTGACTTGCTCTTATTGGATAAAGGAAAGCTATGCAATCATGCTGTTTTTCAAAGTTGAAATATATATTCTTAACAAAAGTTGCATGTGGGACTTCCCTGGTGGTCTAGTGGTTAAAACTCCATGCTTCCACTGAAGGGGGCAAGGGTTCAATCCAAGGTCAGAGAGGTAGGTTCAATCCAAGATCAGAGAAGTTAAATCCCACATATTGAGTAGCCAAAATAAATAAATAAATAAATAAAGTTGCATATAAATATATTATTAGTCCTGCACCTATGATTATAACATAGAATGTGCTCACATTAAATAACTGCCTTTAAAAAAATAAATGACTAAGTGGATAGTTACTTATTTGGACAGTAGTTTAGGAATGAACTGGAAGATCTCCAGAAAATTGTTTCTGTGGTGTTCTTGCGTGCTGAGTTGCTTCAGTCGTGTCTAACTCTTTGCAGTCCTACAGACTGTAGCCCTCCAGGTTCCTCTGTCCATGGGATTTTCCAGGCAAGAATCCTGGAGTGGGTTGCCATGTCCTTCTCCAGAGGATCTTCCTGACTCAGGAATCAAACCCGTGTCTCTTACGTCTCCTGCGTTGGCCGGAGGATTCCTTATCACTAGTGCCACCTGGGTTTTGGATCATGCTAATTGACTTTTTCCATTTATGCTACTCACATTTTAAAATGTACCTGCCTTTAATAGTAAATGTTGTTCAATTAACCTGCTTCTTCTCCAACTTTTATCCTTGAATAGGCTTTCCAAGTGATGCAGTGGTAAAGAATCCGCCTGCCAATGCAGGAGACACAGGAGACACAGGTTTGATTCCTGATTCAAGGAGATTCCCGGGTGAAGGAAATGGAAATCCACTCCAGTATTCTCGCCTGGGAAATCGCACGGACAGATGAGCCTGGCGGGCTAGAGTCCATGGGGTCACAAAGAGTCAGATACAACTGAGCGACTGAGCACACATACAGCATCCTTGAATGTATGAAGATTTCCAACAGACTTTAAAGAGATAAAATTTAAAGGAATTAGGTATTATGTACTTTTACATCTAATAAAATAATTCTTTTCCTGAATGAAGAGATTATCTTTTATTTGTTTACACTTGTGTTTGTGTATAGGTGAGAGTTTTATTGATTCTTAATGTTAAAAATCGCTTTCAAAAATTATGGTGCTAACTTTGCCTAGAGACATAGCTAAGGAAAAAGTCTCACATGCAACAGAAGCAAATAGACCATTATATTTTATAGCCGCAAATAATTCCTCTAGCCTCCTATTCAAAAATGATACAGTGATAGTCATCACTTAGCTGTGTGTTTACTATATAGCAATCCAGAAAATTTTAGTTTGGGCAAATATGTCAATGTATTATTATTACATTATGCTAAACAAATTATTAGTAAATGTGGACAAATATCTTACAAAAATATTGATGGTATCAACCATTATATATAATAATTATATAAATGAGTATGTAAAATAGATTTTCCACAAAGATATTTACTGTATCTGTATCACACTAATTATGTTTCTGTTTAAATAAAGATAAGTTCAATGCAATCTACAGAATTTGCTAATTTATCTCAAATGAGAAAAATAAAAAATAGCACATACATGAAAATAAAATATACTTTTGTACAAAATTATTATGTACTTCTTAAAATAGAAACATTTAAATTCTACATGCAATTTAGGACATACTTCACTTTAAATATTTAATGAAATAATTAAGTCTTGCTAAGTTAACATCCTTTATTTTAAAATTATAGATCCTTAGAAACTCTTATACTTTTCATTTTTATTGAATAATTCATTAGCTATAATTATTTCACACAAATTTTGACTAACAGTATATGAATATCAACTCTTCAAAATTAAGAATTTTATTTTGTCTTGTAGTCTTTTAAATCCAGCATTATTCATATTTTATATTTATTGTCTTCCATTTATCTGTGAAGATAATGTCAAGATGTTTGTAGCAAAATTGTTTATAATTCTTATATTGAAATCCTCTGAGTTAAACTAATCAGAAATGGTTTCTTTCTCCAATAATCACCCCTTGAATGCTGAATTTATGGCCAAAGAAACTTAAAATTTATTTGAGAAAAGAGAAAGCTTTCTTTCATTGTGTGTGACTGTGTACATGTAGCTTTATCTCACATACACACACATATCACGAGACTGAAAAGTGTACTCTTTCATTTGGCTCCTGTGTTTCTGTCCTCTGTTTTCTCACTTAACATTCTAAGGTACTTTTTCTAAATCATCAGGAGACGAGCCATCTAGTTCAGCCATTTTCTGTGAACATTTGGAGCTTAATTATATTTCATTAACATGCTTTTAACTTAAACAGACTTTATCATTTTTTGTAAAAACATTAATGGCAAGAAGCTTTCATGCTCATATCTTTAATACTACATAAAAACTGAGGAAGCAGAAACAGACTTTTTATCAAATGCATATTATATATTTTAAATTATCAAATACATATTGAACATGAATATTTCTTGTTGATGACAACAAAACAAACACAGTGATAAAAGCAAAAAAAAAAAAAAAATCATGGCCAACCAACTGAAGAACTCCTGGTGAGACTGACAATCCCACATGAAATTGATGGAAAGTTCAACAAGAACCTCGATGAGCAAGTCACTAAGCGTTGCCAGACCACACAGAGAAGGTAACTAATCTAGAGGAAGGGATTTTGAAGGGCTTCCCGGAGGTGGTGGCTTTGAGGACACACCACATGGGCTAGGAGTAGCTAAGTGCTGAGCACTAGGGATGAACTAGGGTGGGCATCACAGTTCACATGCAAAAATGCCTGGACCTGGAGCACCTTCTTAGGAAATAAGAATTTGGTGATGCTCCTTCTATAATCTGTTCAGATTTTCCAGAAAAACAAACAAACAACAGCAAAAATAGGCTGCCTGACCATGTAGAGATATTTCAGAAATCAAAACTAGAAAGTCTAGAACTGTTGCTACTGGTTTTCATCTCCCCAGCCCTTTGTCTGTCAAGGGGGCACATGACCACAGTGAAGCACATGAGCCTGAGTGGATGACAAGTTAAGTGGAATATCATGGGGAAAAAATAAACAAAAACTATTATTTTAAATCAGTGCCCAAGTGCACACACTACCTCTCTGAGGACAGTGATCACAAAGGGAAAAGTCAGGCATGAACAGAGCAGCTTAGAAAACACCTGGGTTGAGACTTCCCTGGTGGTCCAGTGGTTAAGAATCTGCCTTCAAAGGGGATGTGGGTTCAATCCCTAGTCGGGGAACTAAGATCCCACATGCTGCGGAGCAACTAAGTCCTTGTGTCTTAATTAGAGAAGCCCGCATGCCACCTCAAAGACCCAGCACAGCCAAACAATAAATAAATAAAATTAATTAGTTAAACTGATTCCTGTTTTGTTTTTTATTTTTTATTTTAAAGGAACACGAGCTGAGCCCTCACAGCAGGACACAGTCCCTCCTCTGGTTGTCAGAATTGGCTGAATGCTGCTGGGCAGGACTGTGTCTGTGTCATTTGTTCTTTTCCAAGTCCTGCATGGGGTCGTGAACAGATGGACAGAGATGCGTATGCTTGATGACTGTGCAGACGATTACTTAGTCCTTACATATCAGGAAGGAGTAAGGATGCAAAATTCCCTGGAGACTTTCAACTGGGAATTTGATCTTTCATTAGCAGTAGAAATAGTTAGGTGAAATGATTTTAAAAAAAAAAAAAAAAAAAACACTTCCCAAACATCAGAAATGAGGTCACCCTGATTCTGGATGATAGCATATTACCTGTTACAGAAACATATTTTTTCATCATTTCCGTCTGCACTTTCTTGATGGGGAACTGAAAAGGCTGCCAGGCCTAGAGATGACAATTCTCTGAAGAGTTAGATGAAGGTCAAGAGACACAAATATCCCAGCTGCTGATCTCATTCTCTTGCATGCTGAGTGAGGACCATGTTCCTATGCTGAAAATTGGGAACGTAGCCAGGAAAAGCCAGTATGAATTAATCCTATGCAAAATGCTCTATTAGGGAAGTGCTCTCACTCAGAGTGAGTAAGCCAAGTGAAGTGAAAGAAGAGGGCACAGGGTTCGGGAGAACTTTCTCAGCAGAAGAGTAAACATATGGAATGTTCCAGAAACTTGAAGTGTTTGCCTATGGATAGAGCAATGCATACAGTGAGCTGCAAAACAGGTGTGGGTCCTTCATGGAGGCTGTGATGGGCCGTTCTCACTGTCAGCCATCACTCTTCATCCCACAGACAACCTGAAACCATGGAAAGGGGGTGTCATGGACCACTTAGAAGGCCAGACAGCTGTTCCATCATTTGTCATTTCCTGACAACAATCTCAGATCTACATACACTTAGGCATCCAATGTGTGGGAGTTGAAATCATTTTTTATGTCCACATAGAGGATTACACAACATTCAACAGATGCGTGTACCATTTTATATGTGTGTTCAGTTTCTCAACTGTGTCTGACTCTTTGCAACCCCGTGGACTATAGCCTGCCAGATTCCTCTGTTCAAGGAATTCTCCAGGCAAGAATACTGGAGCAGGTTGCCATTTTATCCAGAAAGTGAAAGTGAAGTTGTTCAGTCATGTTTGACTGTTGCGACCCCATGGACTGTAGTCCACAAGGCTCCTCCATCCATGGAATTTTTCAGACAAGAGTACTGGAGCGGGTTTCCTTTTCCTTCTCCAGGGGATCTTCCTGATTCAGGGATTTTATCCAGAGGACCTTCCCAACCCAGGGATCAAACCCACCTGTGTATTTCTTGCATTGGCAGGCAAACTTTTTCACAACTAGTGCCACCTGGGAAGCCCATACCATTTTATAGGACAGGTGATATGGGTGGAGTATGAAATATAAAAAATAAAAACAAGAATTCAATTCAAACAGCCAGCCACGATGTCATCATGGTGACCTAGATGGGTTGGATGGGGCATGGAGGTGGGAGGGAGATTCAAGAGGGAGGGGACATGTGTATACCTATGGCTGATTTAGGAAATCAACCCTGAATATTCATTGGAAGGATTGATGCTGAAGCTGAAGCTTCAATACTTTGGCCACATGGTGAAATGAGCCGACTCATTGGAAAAGACCCTGATTCTGGGAAAGATCAAAGGCAAGAGGAGGAGGGAACAACAGAGAGTGAGATGGTTAGATGGCATCACCCACTCAGTGGATACGAGTTTGAGCAAGCTCCAGGAAATGACGAAGGACAGGGAAGCCTGGCATGCTGCAGTCCATGATGTTGCAGAGAGTCAGACATGACTGAGCAACTGAACTGAACTGAATGGCTGATCATAGAGCAGCCATTGTACAGTAGAAGTTAACACAGCACTGTGAAGCACCGATAACCCAATTAAAAATAAAGTGATAAATTATTTCTATAAAAAGTGTCTGATAACTGGAAATCTGTGATAAATATTATACACTGTATTAGTGAGAGGAAAAAAATTTCAAACTTAAGGAAGGGATATGCTAAAACTCAGTATATTTACAATAGAAATATTTCCAAAATATTAGGCAAATAAATTCTAATCTAAGTGCTATCTTGCAATGATTTTTGATGAATGGCATATAGGATCATCCAAAACAATGAAGTATTAAAAACTAGTACTTTTTTTTAGTACTAAAAACTCAGATCGCAATTTGTTAGTCACTTGTGACATTTTCATTTGGTCAAAATGAGTCATAGTTACTACACCACTTAAGTAAGATTTTCTGAGCATTATTTTTAAAAATAAAACAATAAACTAATTCTAAGTAGACATTTTTAGAAAAATTTCTTTGAGGTAATTCTGTTTTCCCAATTATTTCATGAAGCATATGATCAATGGAAAAATTTGCAGAATATCAAAGAACTGCAGTCTTTATACTTAGTACTTTAATACATAATTATTTAGATTAGTTGTATGCATATTATATTTACCTATACTGATAATGTATTTTATTAATATATAGCTGCCACCATAAATTTTGTAAGGTATTTTAAGCATTTATAATTATTTATGTCATATACTATTTAACCCTGTAAATATCTACCTACTCACATATATATGTATGCATACACACATATACATATATATGTACATATATATACGCACATATACATATATATATACACATATATACACAAGTTTGTATGCATTAAAATACATTTAGACACAACAGTTCAGTTCAGTCACATACCCCTAATTTAATCAAAAATTTTTCATAACTCAAAGATGTGATTTTATACTTTTTTATTGCAGATTCCACAAGTACATGCAAGTGATCTTATTTAAACTACTACTGTTTGGGATATGGAAAATATGAATTGACTTTAAATTTCCCAAGAGAACGTTCATTTTTAACGTCTCACAAGTATGTTCCAAAGATATTACATTACAAATTATCTTCAGAAACAATAAAAGCCAATTTTAGTAAGGCCTTGGGTATTGTTCCCAGGAAATTTGCTAATGTATATAATCAAACCAAATAATGAGCTGTAACACAGTGAGCATGCTGTTTTGTTTGAAAGGTATTCAAAGGAAATCTTGGTCTGTACTTCATATTTAGTGAGAAAATTAGTAATAATTCAACAAAGAAAGTTCAGTGAAGAGATGCCCCATGAAGGGTAAATATTTCCCTTTAAAACCTGCAATAAAAACAGTACACGTACACATGCACGCATGCACAAATGCACACACACACAACATGGGGAGGAGAAACCTGTTAAAACTGTCAGGAGGGAAAAACCTAGAACGAACAGAGCTTTTCTAATCATGACATTAAATATATTTGCAGCAAGGTCAGCGAAGGAAAGAGAGAACTATCTGTAAAGAGTATAAAGCGGTGGTTAGAGGACTTAAAGAAGTTGACATAAATTGCTCTCTCGCTAAATTGTGTTTCACTAAATTGAATCAGAGAGGCCATCCAACCATCTCATTCTCTGTTGCCTCCTTCTCCTGCCCTCGGTCTTTCCCAGCACCAGGGTCTTTTCAAGTGAGTCTGTTCTTCACATCAGGTGGCCAAAGTATTGGAGCTTCAGCTTCAGCATCAGTCCTTCATAAGTGATCAAGTCTAATTTTGTATGCCTTTTCCATTAGGGAAAATGACTTCCTTGATCTAAAGAATGAAATAAGAGTATAGTTGCTGTCTTTTTTTTTCTTCCCAGCCATGTAAGAACAACAGGTAGTAGTTTTTGCTCCTGTGTTAAAAAAAATAACACTGGGAAGAAATATATAAACAACAGAATTTCAGTGATTTGATGACTTGGCAGACTAGCATAGCCATTCTGGAGACCAGAGCCCTATGATGACCCATGGGCTGCATGGAGGAAATCTCCAGTGCATGGTGCAGAGGTAGAGTGTTCAGGCAGAAGCTAGCACTCCCCATTAAAGGAAAAGACACAGATCAGGTTACAGACAGACCCAGGTAGCTAGAATGTGAAGGGCCAATTACAGACACGAGGGGATTCCAGAGAGAAAATCCTTGGGAGATTTACAGAGGGTTTCTTCTCCTAGGCATTTACAGAAGAGAACTAGAACACACATCCACATGAAGATTTTTACACAAATGTTCAGGCAATTTTTTTTCCCCAATAGCCATAAATTGAAAGTGAAAGTCAAAGTTGCTCAGTTGTGTTCGACTCTTGTTGGTTTATAATAAATGAGATGGCTGGATGGCATCACTTACTCAATGAACAGGAGTCTGAGCAAACACCAGGAAATAGCGAAGGACAGGGAAGCCTGGCCACTGCAGTCCATGGGGTTGCAAAGAGTCAGACATGACACAGCGACTGAACAACAATTAATTGGATACACTCTATATTAATTATCAATTTTTTAAAGATATTTTTAGGTTCTTAAGCTATAACATGGATTGGGTTTCACATCAGCTTTATAGTTTCTGCTCATCTTTTTATTCTCTGAATTTTATTGTTACCTTTGCTATTCAAGTTACTGTCATTGTACTAAGGGTGAAACAGAGTTATTCATGGATTGTTCTCACTTCCTCCTTTTTTCTTTTTGAATTGTTCTTTCGCTCGACTATCAATATTCTCTTTTCAGCTCTGATTGATGACAGCTTTCAAGAGAAAAAAATCAATCACCTATATGAATGACAGAGATCAGGTATCATTTAGACAAATGTGTGCTTTCTATAATCAGCAAATCTATTTATAGGAAAAGACAACTTTATTAACCATTTGGTACATGCTCGGTGGTAAGATTCTCCTTAGTTCTCTCTCAAATTTTAAAGTTACACATGTAGTAAGTTAAGTGTCATACATTAGTGACTTGAGATATTAATGTCCTTCACCCTCCAAAGCAACAGTTACCAGATTTTTAGATAGCTTCAAAGCCACTAAAGGTGACATACTGTGGAAAAAAATGCAGTTTTGTAGATTTCATTGTCTCTCAATCAAGGATGGTTTTTCTGATTATTCTTTCCTAAAGTATACTTCATGGCTCAATAAATGACTCAAACATTTTAAGCATAATGTTGTCTTTATAGAGCATACCTAATTGTACTCATTTTTGCTTAAAGTGTAGCTTAAGAGGCATATTCAGAGGGCAGAAGTAAGTGCCAAGAAATCATCAGGTTTTACCTCTATCACCAGATTTTAAAAAAAATACAGGAACTTTTGTCCTGCCAAGAAACAGTACTTAATTTTGATTCCTAAAGTCAAATGACTAGGCAGTCTTGCCTAGTCATTGACCATGGATTCTATCTCAATATTCCAAATGCATAAGCAATTACTCTAGGAAGCAAGCATTACTGTAGGAAGTAAGCAAGTGAATGAATCCTATTTTTATGAGCAAAGGCTCAACAATCCAATTTTTTCACTCCATATATTAAATATTTCACAAAATAGTTTATCAAATATTATAGTAAGGAATCACTAGAAATGAAATATTTAGAAACAGACACTAGAGGAAATAAAGCATTGCTATTCATGCAAGTACTGAGAAGTATATCAGCATGAAATAAAATGACACAAAATACTGAACAGCTCCATATGCCCTGTCATAATTTAGTATTCTTATTTTCAATATAAATTTCTGGTTTTGATCTGGTCGCTGCTTATTTATGGACTATATTTTTAAAAAACTATCAACTCACTATTTAATTCCCACTTCTACTTACCCAACGATGCTCCAGCTCCTCAGCCAAGATTTTAATTGATTTTTGTAGTAGCCAGTTGTTAATAGGATAATTTGTCAATACAATAATAAGACAATTGTCTCAATGGCTCTCGTTGCTCAGTTCATCAGATAACAAAGTTGAGTTTTGTTTCATTAATTGAATGCAGGTGTAGGATTTGTGGGATGAAAGATATAAATCCCTGTGGAATGGTGGAAATCTGGGTCAGAGATCACAGAAAAATTAGTTAAGCATGCTGGGTCAAGAGAGACCCAGACAGGTGTCCCGGCTCTGTTTCTCTGTGTCACTTCCTGTTTCTCTGTGTCACACTGGTCTGTTGATCTCAGGCACACAGGTCAACACATGTATTTCTGAATCTGTAGTAAATTAGAAACCAGACTAGGATTCCTTATATTCACAAACACGTGACCCCAAACACCCAAACAGTATTAACCTCTCAGGATAAAAATATTTCACTGTACGTCTAGTGTTTTCAAAGACGGTAGTGAGATATTATTTTTCTCCTTCAAGATGAGTGATAACTGTAAAAGGGATGCAAATAATTTTCCTTTCTCAAAAAAATAAAGAATAATTAAACAGAAGACATCCATTTATACCCAAAAGGAACTGAGAAGGGAACCTTGGCTCCAACCATTCAATATAGCCTCCCCAGATCTCTTGGATGAAGTTACATAAACTTCATTCTAAACATTTCTCTCATTTCTTTAGTTTTTAGACCAGATTCAGGCCAGAGCCACACCAGGACTGTCTCTTTACACATGAATGTCTCCCTTCTGGTTAAGGAGATGGCTTTACGGGGCAGTCAGGAAATCACCCATCTCTAACTCAGCAGCTCAAAGGCCAAGCAAAAGGAATCCCAGGCCAACCTCCCCTCACTCCCTGAAAATCTGCTGTGGCTCAGCTGCAAAAGCGGGGGACTGAGTCACCTAATTACCCCATGGGAGACAGAAGAGGAGATTGCATTTGAATGCTGCGGACTGATCCCATAAGCTCCATTATTTATTTTAGTAAAACATGGTTGTGTTTGTTTAAAAAAAATTCTCCAGTTAACCTATCACTATGCCACTCACAGTTCTTTTTCATTCTGTCATTTTCTTATGCTTTTAAAAGATGCCACTTATGATTCCTTTCTATATCCTATTACTAGTCTCAATGACAACACAGTAGAGCTATTCTCAATTATCTACAGAATAGAATTCAGATTGAATGTAAACTATGGAATTAGACACTTAGAAGAACTCTACTGTAAAGGCTCTTTCTGAACACAGACTCATTAAATGAGCAGGTACACACAGACACTATAGCTTAACTGTGGCCTTATTTATGACATTACTACCTAACACACATGTGCACATACACACACACACACACACACACACACACACACATACCATGTATCATTTCTTCTCACTAAAAAAAGACTTTTTCATAAGTTTAAGAATTGCTATATCCAAAAAGAAGCCTGGAAAGATGGTACTGATGATCCCATTTGCAGGGTAGCTATGGAGAGGCCGACATAAAGAACAGACTTGTGGATACAGCTGGGGAAGGAGAAGGTGGGATGAATTGAGAGAGTAGGATGGAAACACACACACTAACATATGTAAGATAGATAGCCAGTAGGAATTTACTGTATGACTCAGGGAACTCAAAATTGCCTGTGACAACCTAGGGGGGTGGGATGGGGTGGGATATGGGAGGGAAGTTCAAGAGGGAGGGGACGTATGTGTACCTATGGCAGATTCATGTTGATGTATGGCAGAAACCAATACAATATTGTGAAGCAACTGTCCTTCAATCAAAAATAAAATAAAATAAGGAAGTAAGCCTAACTCAGATAATTTTAATTAGATCTGAATAATTTAGAAAAAGGATTGGGGAAAAAAAGTTTGGCCTAAATTACTCATATTGGCCAATAAGATTGTAAATATTCACCAGCTAACACAAATGTCTACCTCCCTAAATGACTCAAGAAATATGTAGCTGGACCTTGTAGGGAGCCTCCTCCCAAGGAATCTGCTCAGCTTATAACCACCCTGCTGCCCCTCCTTCCTCATCAGGCTACGTTTCCAACTCTACTCGAGGTGTAAGAGTACTTTGGTGTGTATTTTGCTTCTGTGCTTTTGCTGTAACAGAAATTAGTTCAAGTTAGACCTGCTGAAGGTCTCTCATGGTTTGAAAGAATTCCTGGCAATTTAGAAAGATGATGCCACCCTCTTTGGTGACAATAATCTCATGTAAATAAAGCTTTTTCTTTTTTTAATTAAATTTTTTCATCAAAATTTGTCCAGCAAAATATTTCCAACTTTCTCATTTTCAATGCCAAGCAAGAGCCTTGGTTGGGATTCCCACAGGCTGCACAGAGAGAGATGTGACCAAAAGACACATCTCTTAGTACAAAAAAAAAAGAAAGAAAGATCCAACCTTACCGAAGGGGTACAATAATACTTAAACTATTTTTTATCTACTATTATTTTACCATTAATTCCTTTTGAAAGCTAATTTTAGAATAAAGTAGATATCCATGTACAGAAGACTTTTTAAAAAAGAAAGAAGGAAATCTCTAAACAGAACAATTTCCAGTTTAAAATAAAGAAAATAAAATTGCTCACAAAACTTTAACATACCAGCTGGCCCCAATACAATTACCCAAGTAGAATACATTTAAAAATTATGTATCACAATTTGAAGCAATTTTACATTTTTATACTTTTAGAGTTGGCAAATGAATAAATGTCATAGTTTTTCTACTGTTTAAAATTAAATAAATGCTTCATTTTGCAGGTAAGCTCTGCAATCTGACGCCAAACTATAATTGCCAAGTGCATATCAGATAGTGCCAGGATGTCATTTATTTTTATTGGATTATGAAATGACTAGAGAAGGTGTCTTTCCAATTCTCCCTGGTTATTCCCTTAGGGTTCTCATTGCCCATGTCCAAGTTTCACTGCCAAGGACACAGGTTCAATCCCTGGTCAGGGAACTAATAATTCGAAGCCTTGCAGCAGGGCCCAAAAAAAAGAATAGAATGAATACAAAAAGTTACCTTTTGTTTCTCAACAACCAAGTAAGCATATAGCCTCATTGCAGGTTAAAAGAAAGTCTTGCTTAGCAGGACATGAGCTGGTAAATAGCCTAATGAAGACAGTGCCACTCTTGGCAGTTCACTAAAGACAAGCCATAAGTACAGGGACAGTTAAGAGAAGAAACATTTCACAAATTTCTAGAAAATTCCCAGAAGTATGTAAAAATTTTTCTATAGCAAGAAAAGAAAAATAGGATTCAATTACATCAAAATTATTATTCAACCATATTGGTCAAATCTCTGTTTTACATGTGTTTTATTTTTCGTTCTAGTCACAGATCATTTAAACCACAAGCAAGTCTGAAAGACCCCTTCTGCTTGCCTTGTTTAAATTATTTTTTCCTTGGACTCTATTGTGTGTGTGCTCAGTCGTGTCAGACTCTTTTGGAGACCCCCTGGACTGCAGCCCTCCAGGCTCCTCTGTCTGTGGGATTTTTCAGGCAACAACACTAGAGCAGTTTGCCATTTCCTGCTCCAGGGGATCTCCTCAACCTAGAGATCAAGCAACCTACGAATATCCTTTCTTTTTCATATCATGGATTCAGAGTTAAAGCCATTAAATCAGGCTCGTTGGTTTGAGATTGTTTGAGAAAAATGTTCAGACACATTAAATACTTATCTTGGGTAGTTAACATTATAAATAATTATTACACACACTGCAAATATTCCATCTCATTAACAAACACATAGATACACAGATAAGTACTGTAAGTACTATAACATGTAAGTATAGAGGAATTTGGTCCCTGGAATTCTAGCCTGCCGCTGCTGCTGCTGCTAAGTCGCTTCAGTCGTGTCCGACTCTGTGCGACCCCATAGACGGCAGCCCACCAGGCTCCCCCGTCCCTGGGATTCTCCAGGCAAGAACACTGGAGTGGGTTGCCATTTCCTTCCCCAATGCATGAGAGTGAAAAGTGAAAGTGAAGTCACTCAGTTGTGTCCGACTCTTAGCGACCCCATGGACTGCAGCCTACCAGGCACCTCTGTCCATGGGATTTTCCAGGCAAGAATACCGGAGTGGGGTGTCATTGCCTTCTCCAGAATACCAGCTTAGTCACTTATTTTTATGTTAAATTATAAAGCTTCTTAACAAACTTGGAGTTGCACTTCTCACCTGTAAAATGGGGACATTCAGTACCAAAGTCAGAGAATATAGTTGATTGATTAAACATTAGAATGAAGCAAGACATCTAAAGTCCATAAAACTGGAACCATCACTGTGTCTACTATCAAAATTATAAAGTCACATGGGGTTATACCTGGGAAAATATAGCTTTTGGCAGATCTTCCGTGTCAATGCATCTAACATAAATTTTAATTAAAATGTATTTTTAACCTAAATGTAATGACTATATTTGCAATGCTTCTGTGGTTATACAAAACCATTAAGAGATATGGTAATTTGGAACAACCAAAAAGTTGTATGCATGCATGTTCAGTCATGTCCAACTCTGCAGCCCCATGGGCTATAACCCTCCAGGCACCTTTGTCCATGGGATTTTTCAGGCAAGAATACTGGAGCGGGTTGCCATTTCCTCCTGAAGGGGATCTTTCAGACCCAGGAACTGAACCCGTGTCTCCTGTGTCTCCTGCATTGCAGACAGTTTCTTTACTTTGAGCCACCAGGGAAGCCCAAAAAGATGTGCATATTTTAGTAATAACAATTTCATGCAAACCATGGCCCTCAAAATTTTCAATATGAGGTGAAGTGAAAATCACTCAGTCCTCTTTGCAACCTCATGGACTACAGCCCTACTGCAGGACCTCATGGACCTAGAGTCCATGGAATTCTCCAGGAGTGGGTAGCCTTTCCCTTCTCCAAGGGATCTTCCCAACCCAGGGATCAAATCCAGGTCTCCCACATTGAAGGTGGATTCTCTACCAGCTGAGCCACAGGGAAGCCCAAGAATACTGTTGTAGATAGCTTATCCATTCTTCAGCTGATCTTCCCAAGCCAGAAATCGAACTCAGGTCTCCTGCATTGAAGGCAGATTCTTTACCAACTGAGCTATCAGGGAAGCCCTATAGAACCTTCTTTTTTACATTAGTAAATATTTGAGAATATGTTCCTATAAATTACAGCTTGTCTTTATATCTATCATGTGTTTCCCAAACCAAATGTGGGTGTTCTGAGTGGATCTTCAAAACCTTCATGAGAAGAAAAATAGCCTTCCAGAATTTTTAGCTGTTTTCATGGTAAAGTTGCACAGTCAGGTCTTGAGGGAAAATGCTTTGGGGCTGTTTACTTAAATACATTCAGGTGTGAATATCTGGACTTTTGTTAAAGCGATAGCTGATAATACTGAAAAATCGTGTGGACAACATGTGGAGGCACACACACGCACACACACACATATATATATGTAAAATTGTATTTTTCTCTTAAGGCTGCATAGGGCATACGTTGTTTTCAAGCACGCCTGGACTCCTGCAGCTCCAGCTGTCATCTGTAATTAAACATTTGGCCTCTACAATTACTCTACACTGTACATATGCCAGCATTTCAAGCCTGGAATATGCATTTCAAAGAAGAATAATTCCCTGGAAATCCTAAATTGACAGGAGCAAAGACAGCCTGAAGGAAAGTAGTCAGCGAAAACTGTAAGGTCGGGATCTGATGATTAAAAAAGAAACTTCAAGAAGAACTTCAACCCTTAACTAAACCAATGGGAAAAGGAACGCCAGTTGGCAGGCAGACTTCTGCACAGGGATTCTGACTGGGGACCTCTCAGGGTAACTCACTATTATCAGTGTGCTTCACCTTGCTAGATGCTGCCTTACCATCAATATCATTTAAACAGATCTTTTTTTTTTTTTTTTTTAAAGCTCATTTGGCATCACTTATTGCTTCATGAATCTTTAAAATATTAAAAGTGATGATTCATGTTGAGTCTGTAGTTGATTTCTCAGAAAGCAGGCCTCTCCTCTTCTTCCTCCTTAGTTTCTCCACTATGGATGATTTTATTTAGAAGTAGATAGTAGAGTCTAAGGGGGTGTGTGTGTGTGTGTGTGTGTGTGTGTGTATACTGCTGAGTTGACATTACCAGTGCTGAAATTATTTGTAGCAATTTGCCTCAATTCCATTTCCAATTACATGGGAATAAAACTGGGCACTGAGCTTGTCACTAAAATGCAACTTTTGTTTTTAATGTTAAGCATCTGAGTCAACTGATGTATTGCAAAAACAGTCATTTAGTGTCAGGCTGATCTCTTGTGTCAGTCTTATGTTTATTACTTTCAGGAAGTGCATAAAATATTTTTCAGGTAGAGGAAATGGGAAACTTCAAAAATGACTATGACGAAGTAAAAGAATAGAACACTCAGCTTTCTTTTCCAACCTCCTCTGTGTAGCTAAACACTCACAGTGCCCAGTTCAGTTGCTCAGTCGTGTCTGACTCTTTGAGACCCCATGGACTGCAGCATGCCAGGCTTCCCTGTCCATCATCAACTCCTGGAGCTTGCTCGGACTCATGTCCATCGAGTTGGTGATGCCATTCAACCATCTCATCCTCTGGCAGCCCTTTCTCCTCCTGCCTTCAATCTTTCCCAGCATCAGGGTCAAGTCACTATGAGATAGTCCACATTTTATTCAACAGTCTTCGGTTTGAGGATTTACTAGAAAGCCTATGAAAAAACGTTCAGAAAATTCTAATTTTATGACTTGCCATGCTGTTGACAAGGCACATCTAAAAATTTTTGTCCAGAATTATTTTATGCAATGTTTTATTGCACCATTTGTTTCATAGGTCCACTAGTGCAGAAAAAGAATATCACATTATTCTTTAAATACTTATGCATCCAAAATTTTTTATCATTAAACATACCTAGAACTAATAAAACTTCCAAACCCCACCCTCACATCCCGCCCCAGACCAAGAAAACTTAACATCATTTAAATCATTACTCAATGTTTGAGGAAATGACAGATGAAACTTACAAATTCTTTTCAAAATTAGAAGAGATATTTTTGACAGCCTGAAGTAATCTGTACATGAGATAGTAATAATCTCCAAAGTTTCCATTTTCATAAAGGTAAGTAAACTAAAAACAATCTGATTTTCCTTATCTTGGTAGATTTTTGAGGATTTATCTAAGCTTTAAACTGGTCTATGTTATTATAATTGAGTCAGATAAATTTAATATTAATGTTGCATTTCCCATAAAGGAAGCAGAACTCATTTCAGTAACCTAGGATAAGGAATTTGAACTACCCCTGCAACACATAGGTGGATACACAAACAAGTAAGGAAAATAAAGAACAATTTTCAGATAAACTGATAACATCCTTAAGTCATTGATCCAATTATATGTATCTGATAAAACAAATCTAAAGATTTAGCACCTGGATTATCTCAACTTGCTGGATTTAGTCTGTCCCTGTGTGCTTTTTGAATAAACAGACTGCTTCATTAAAGATGAAATAAAGCACTCTCTTGACAGTTTTGAATATTCACCTTGAAGATTCGTGACAAGCTGTTCTTTGCAACTTGCTGAAGTATCTATTAAAACCCCACCCACTCTGCACTGCAACTGATGTGAAGATAAAAGATTATCCAGGGACACAGAGTATGGATATCTTGTGGATGTTCTCTTCATCTTGTGGATTTCACAGTGTGTATGTTTATGTTTTAAATTGGTTCTTAAAATAGCCAGTAGAACAGGGGAAGATTACAGAGTGATGCTTCTTATTAAGAATAAGACACTTTGATGAGTAGAGGAGTCTAATGTTGCATTTGCAGGGACTTGACTGAGATTTTAACAACACTTTTAGACATTATATGCAAAAGGAGAGAGCAACAATTATGAAAATAGTTTCATATGAATTCCTGCCATCAAGAGATCATCATTCATATGGATATGGACAAAGAAAGATTATATGACTAAGAACTCTGCTGTTGTTCAATCCCTCAGTCGTGTCCAACTCTTTGCAATCCCATGGACTGAAGCACACCAGGCATTCTTGTCCTTCACCATCTCCTGGTGTTTGCTCACACTCATGTCCATTGAGTCGGTGATGACATCCAACCATCCCATCCTCTGTCATCCCCTTCTCCTCCTGCCATCAGTCTTTCCCAGCATCAGGTTCTTTTCAAATGAATCAGTTCTTCGCATCAGGTGGCCCAAGTATCGGAGCTTCAGCTTCAGCATCAGTCCTTCCAGTGAATATTCAGGGTTGATTTCCTTTAGGATCGACTGGTTTAATCTCCTTGCAGTTAAGGGACTCTCAAGAGTCTTCTCCAGAACCACAGTTCAAATGCACCGATTCTTCAGCACTCTGCCTTCTTTACAGTCCAGCTCTCACATCCATAAATGGCTATTGGAAAAACCATAGCTTTGACTAGTTGGACCTTTGTAGGCAAAGTAATGTCTCTGCTTTTTAACATGCTCTTTATGTTTGTCATTGCTTTTCTTCCAAGGAGCAAGCATCTTTTATTTCATGGCTGCAGTCACCGTCCACAGTGCTTTTGGAGCTCAATAAAATAAAATCTGTCACTGTTTCCATTGTTCCCCACCTAGTTGCCATGAAGTGATGGGACTGGGTGTCATGATCTTAGTTTGAACGTTGAGTTTTAAGCCAGGTTTTTCACTCTCCTCTTTCACCTTCATCAAGATGTTCTTTAATTCCTCTTTGTTTCTGCTATAAGGGTTTTGTCATCAGAAGAACTCTAGTTTTTTTTTTTTCTTTTTTTTTGTAGGGATATACTTATATTCAATCCTAAAGAAACTCAATCTTAAAGTCAGTCCAAAAGGAAACCAACCCCAAATAGTCATTGGAAGGACTGATGTTGAAGCTGAAGCTCCAGTACTTCGGGCACCTGATGCAAACAGCCAACTCGTTGGAAAAAACCCTGATGTTGGGAAAGATTAAGGGAAGGAGGAGAAGGGGTGGCAGAGGTTGAGATGGTTGGATGGCATCACCGACTCAATGAACATGAGTTTGAACAAGCACGGGTACACAGTGAAGGACAAGGAAGCCTAGAGTGCTGCAGTCCATGGGATCACAAAGAGTCAGACATGACTTAGCTACTGAACAACAACAATGCTTACGTGCCTCCTCACAAGTCTTACAGGCTGAAGTCCAGTTAATATTAAATACCAGCCAGGTAAAGATATTTTTGCCTTACCTCCACAGAATCTTACTGAAATCACAGTAGATACAGTGGAGCGGTCCAGAGCTGAAGACAGTGCCTAGATTTAAATAGAAGCTCTGTGAACACTGGCTGTGTAATACTCCTAAAGAGACTAGGATTGACCTATGTGCACTACCGTGTGTAAAATACAGCTAGTTGGAGGCCGTTTTACAGAACATGGAGCTCAGCCTGCTGCTCTGTGCTGACCTAGGAGGGCAGGATGAGGGGAAGGGACTGAAGGGAGACCCAACAGGAAGGTATATATGTAGACACATGGCTGGTTCATCTTGTAGTACAGCAGAAACGAATACAACATTGTAAAGCAATTATGCCCCAATTAAAAAAAAAAATAGAGTAACACCTTCATGGGGACGTCATGAGACTTACAGAAGAGAAGCCATATCAGACCCAGTGGAGGGACATTCACCCGCTCCCAGCCCACCCTGGGAAAGCCTGGGAGTCCATGAACTGTGGGAGACATCCTGACCCACAGAAGACAGGAGACGAAAAAGAGCAAACGGATAAAATGATTCTCCATTCCTCTCCCCCAACAGGCAATTCTGAGACACAGTGATTCTGTGTGACCAGTGCGGAAGACGTCCCACCCAGACCGGGAACCAGCAGGCATTCCTTATAAGCTGCAGCCTTTTTGTGTTTCTTTTCCTTCCTTCCTGGTCTCGATTCCTTTTCCCCTTTATCCACACTCCTCTGAGTTTGCCCTCCTAACAAGGCCAAAGCATGCAGCTTTTTCTTAGGTTTAATTTTCTAAGCAACTTAGACCAAGACAGATTCACGACATGGACCTGTTTGTTTTAAACTTTTTATTTTGAACTGGGGTATAGTCAGTTAGCAATGTTGTCGTAGTTTCAGGAGGACAGTGAAAGGAACTCAGCCATACATGTTCACACACCCATTCTCCCCCAAACCCCCTCCCCGACCCAGGCTGCCACATGACATTGAGCAGAATCCCCACGCTGTATAGTAGGTCCTTATTAGTTCTCCATTTTAAATACAGCGGTGTGTACACATCCATCCCAAACTCCTTAACTATCGTTCCAGGGGAAGATTTTGGATAACTAATACTATACAGTTTGGAAGCATTTAATGAGAACAGGTTTGTTTGTTTTTTTCCTGAGAAATAAGTCCAAAGATAAAATGGAAACTATTAAGAGCAATGTCAGTATTAGAAAGAGAAATAAAAGATAAAACAGCAACACAATATATTAAAATGTATGGATGTAACAAAAGCAAGGCATGATAGGAAATGTATGGGATGCAATATGTTTAAAAAAGGAGAAATTTCAAACCAATACATTTAGGATTCATCTTAAGAAACTAAGAAAATGAGAAAAAATTAATTGTACATGAATATTCTAAAGGCTTTATTAATAATAAATCACCTAGCACTGAAAATAACACAAATGTCCTTCAATTCATGAATGAATTAGAAACATTGTTACATTCATGCCACAAAATATTATTATTCAGCTTTAAAGAGGAACACATTAGTGATCCACAAAGCAGTTTGGGTACATTCATGCTAAGTCACTTCAGTCGTGTCCGACTCTTTGCAACCCCAGGGACTGTAGCCCACCAGGCTCCTCAGTCCATGGGATTCTCCAGGCAAGAATACTGGAGTGGGTTGCCATTCCCTTCTCCAGGGCATTTTCCCAACCCAGGGATCAAATATGGGTCTCTTGCATTGCAGGCAGGTTCTTTACCATCTGAGCCAATAGGGAACTATTGGCTCAGATGGTAAAGAAGTCCATAAAGTACTATACTGGGAATTAATTCTTTCAGTTTTTGTCTGAGAAAGTATTTCTCCTTACATGTGAATATTTATTTCATTAAACACGAGATTTTAGGCTGTTGTTGTTGCTGTTTTCTTTTCTAATAATTAAACGATTTCACCCCAGTTTCTCCTTGCTTGCATGGTTTCTGAAGAGACATCTGATTTAAAATGTATCCTTGTTCCTGGGTGGGTGAGACGTACTTTTTCCTGACTTCCTTCAAGACTTTGTTTTCTGTTTTCCTGCAGTTTCATCCAATAAGCCTTGGTGTTTTGTTCTGTTTCATTTTTTACATTTCTCCTTCTTTGTCTCTGAGTGTCCTGGATCTTCTTCTGTCACGTCAACTTGAGGAAAAAAAAAACTTGCTCAATGGGCGAGTTTAGTTTTATTTGGGGCAAAATGAGGACTGCAGCCCAGGAGACAGCACCTCAGATAGCTCTGAGAAACTGCTTTTAGGAGGCAGGGGGAAGTTCAGGATATATGTGATTTTGATGAAAGGAGAGTACATGCAATCAAACACATATTTTTCCAGAAGGTTTCTACTAGTCTCGTGAAGCCTCTGCTAGTCTCGAGGAACAGTCGTCACCATGCAGGATTTTAGTATCTGAAGAGATACAAGATCTGGGCTCATAAAATCAGCTCCTGAAAATATCTAACTATCTGAAGATCTATCCTGCCAGTGTTTCCCCGAGCACAGAGGCCTCATTTCTGCTCTCCACCCTGAACTCCTTCGGGGGTGTTAAAGTTACCAGCTGCAGCCCCACATGATTCAGTCCTCGGAGAGGTAGATGGCAAGTGCCAATTCATAGTTGACAGTCATTAATATTGAAAACTTTTCAACCTCTAATACGTCAAATATTTCTTCTCCATTCTGTCTTCTGTCAGTTTTCTCTTTCCATTTTCGTTTCAAAAGTTGTAATGGACCTCTCTTTAAATTCACCAATTCTTTCCTCACTCATGTTGAAGCAATGCCATTTCAATCACTGTTTTCATTTTTGGAATTTCTTTGTGGTTCTTTCCTAGTTTCCCCTTTTCTGCTGTTGGTACCTTTTGGATGTTGCAAATTATCCACTTTTTCCGTTAGAGTCCTTAACAGAGTAATAATCATAGGTACTTTAAATATTTTCCATTCCAATGTCTGTATTTTATATGGCCTGTTTCTGACACGTCTTTGTCACTTCAGATGATGGTTTTTCTTGTCTTTCAGGAAACCTTGTAATTTCTTCTAAGCTGGACACATCATGTTTGGTAAAAGGTATTGAGTTACATAGGCACTTGGGTAAAGCATTTATGCTCAGCCCTTTAGAATGTGGGGCTGTGTTTGTTGTAGTTACTGATGCCAAAGTTCTCAAATTCCTCTGTCATTTTGTTTTCAGGTCCTTGCATGGCTTAGTCCTGGAGGGCATGGCAACCCACTCCAGTGTTCTTGCCTGGAGAATCCCATGGACAGGGGGAGCCTGGCGAGCTACAGTCCATGGGGTCGCAAAGAGCTGGACACGATTGGAGTGACTTGACATGCACTCGTGGCCTAGTGGCTTCCCTGTGTACTGTTTCTCAGAGGATGGCTCTGCCTTTCACAGATTTTTTAGCTGTCTATCATTCTGAAAGTTTGTTGATGTGGAAGTGCACTGATTAGGTCTCCATTTTCTTTTTAACATTTTTATATTATTATATTTTATTTTCCATACTGTTTTTAGGCTGCACCTTGAATCATGTGGGATCTTAGTTCTCCAACCAAGGATCAAACCCATGCCCCCTGCATTGGGAGCATAGAGTCTCAACCACTGGACTGCCAGGGAAATACCAATGAATACAGATATGTATTCATATTCTGGCCACACCTCAAAGCAGGGGGAACTTTCCCAACCAAGGAGAGAACCCAGGGCCCCTTGCATTGGAGGCACAGAGTCTTAACCATTGGGTCACCAGGGGAGTCTTAGCCTCCATCTTTTAGTGGAGCTTGTTCTCAGGGGTGAGAGCTTCACAGGTGTTTTTAGTCCCTCCTCAAGGTATATCCTCTCCCCCATCTCCCCATTTCCTTCAGTGACTGTAGTGTTTCCTTCCTGTTTCTTTGAAGCCTCATCCTTTGCTGCCTATATTTTTGCTTCTGTTTGATTTTCTTTTTCCTTAGTGCTGTGCTAAGTCACTACAATCATGTCCGACTCTTTGTGACCCCATAGACTGTAACCCACCAGGCTCCTCTGTAATCGGATTCTCCAGGCAAGAATACTGCAGGGGGTTGCAATTCCTCCTCTAGGGATTCTCCTTAGATGAGATGGGAAATCTGGAATGTACCTAGAGAGCTCAGCTTGAGAATATCTGGTTCAGATGAATCCTTTTCCTGAAGCAAGAGGATTTGTTCCATTAGGCCTTTGGAACTGTTTTCCTGACAGGTTGAGTTGCTTTAAGAATTCTGCAAAGAATAAAGTGTATTCCATCAAATAATGAAGATTTGAACTCCCTGTAGAAGATATTCATCACCATTATGTGGTTTGCATAATAGAGTTTTAAAAAAAGAATTGTGGGGCTGAAAATGCTGGAAAAAATCTCAGTCCTAGATGATTTCTCTGGGCCATTTGAACAAGGGCAATACCCCTCCTCTACCTCTTCAACCCCCGCCTCCCTAAGATGGAATAAATGGGTGTTAAGCACTTTGTGTGATTAAATAAGATCAGGAACTATGCGCTTGAGTTACATGGATTGTTTACCTTAGGAATCTTAATATGCTACTTTATGTGGTGAAAATCCAGGAAAAGGCCTTAAAATGTGGTTGTTGTCTTTCCTCTGTCAGATAAGAGCTGTGTGTCTGTTTCTTTGCTTTGTTTATGTTTTGGAGGACACCAGTCAGCATTAGTGAGGCAGAGGAATGATACAATTTGGAAAGCAGTGCTCTGTGATTGCTCTCAACAATAATAATTATGGCATCTTATATATATTGAATGCATGACATTTTCTTAGGGCACTGAGCGCTTAGCATACAGTTTTCACCATGTTACAGGGAAGAGAAGGCATCATTACCCAGTTTTATAGAAGAAGCCTAAAGATGTAATGGACCTAGCATTACACGGCCAGTTAATCACCAGCATTTGAATCCAAGCTTGTTTGACTTCATTGTCCTAAACGCAGTGTATCACTTATCTCAATTTCTGCAAAACTGGGCTTTGGCTTGCCAGTTTCCTGGCCTCCTGCCTGCCCTTTGGCTTCAGTTTTGCATTTATTGGACCTTTTTTTTTTTTTTTTTTTAGCATTTATTGGCTAGGTATTAACATATCCCATCAGAACAGTTTCACAACTTTGCCATTGGAGGGCAAATGGACTAGATAAACTGAGGGCATTTCTAATTCTGAAATTTGAACTTCTCCAAATTTTTAGAGTACACGTGTATCTTGGTTCCCTAAGTTATTTTACCTTTACTTTTCATTTCAAAATTCTTATTTGTCCAAGCCAGTTTTTTTTTTCCCACTTATTTTTTTTATTAGTTGGAGGCTAATTACTTTACAATATTGTAGTGATTTGTGTCATACATTGACAAGTTTTTTGTGTTTCTTTTTTAACCTTTGTCTTTTGAGTCTCTCACAATTACTTTTTTTCAACAGAAATTGGTATATTTATTTTATTCTGTGTCCCAACTTTCCTATGATAGAGTAGATGGATACAAAAAGTGTTGGAGAACAGTAGCACAGGTTAATTACTAAAATAACGACAATCTCAGGTGGGAGGAGGCTACTTTGAAGGGAAAAAAGCCAAAGTTATACTATTTGTAAAGAAAAAAAAATATGCAGCATGATTATTTTTAAGTCTTTATTTTTAAATAATTAAAAATTGCAAAGAGGAAGTTGCAAAGAGAGGTCAAGGAAATCCCTTATAACCTTCACATGGTTCCCCTCAATGGTTACAACTTAACTAATTATAGCACAATATAAAGCCTCAGAGTTTATATTACTGCGCTGTGTGCTATGTGTCTGTTATTTCAGAATGAGTGTGCTCTCAGTCCTGTCCAGCTCTTTAGTGACCCCATGTACTCTGCTGTGCTCCTTCCTCTCGGGTAACCACTGCTCTGTTCTCTGTGTCTATGTATTTTTGGTTTGATTTGGTTCAGTCGTTTATTTAGTTTTTATTATTCTGGAAATGAATGAAATCATATTGTGTTTGACTTTCTCTGATTTATCTCACTTAGCATAATACCCTCAAAGTTCACTCATGTTGTTGCAAATGGTACATGCCATGTCTTTTATAGTGCAGTAAATATTCCATTATATATATATAAATATGTATATGTATATATGTATGTATGTATATACCATATCTTTATCCATTCATCTGTCAGTGGGCACTCTATTTCCATACTTTACCTATTGTAAACAATGCTGCAATGAATATAAATGTGCAAATATCTTATCAAATTAGTATTTTGGTGCTCTTTGGGTAAATACCCAGAAGTGGAATAGCTGGATCATATAGTAGTTCTATCCTTAATTTTTTCAGTTCATTTCATTTCCGCCACTCAGTCATGTCCAACTCTTTGTGACCTCATAGACTACAGCACACCAGGCTTCTCGGTCCATCACCAACTCCCGGAGCTTGCTCAAACTCCTGTCCATCAAGTCAGTGATGACAAGCTCTATACTATGTTCTGGGCTTCCCTGGTGGCTCAGTGGTAAAGAATCCTTCTGCCAATGCAGCAGACTCAGGTTCAATCCTTGGTCAGGAAGGTCTCCAGGAGAAGAGAATGGTAACCCACTCCAGTATTCTTGCCTGTGAGATTCCATGGATAGAGGAGCCTGGTGGGCGATAGTCCGTGAGATGCAAAGAGTCAGTCATGACTTAGTGTCTAATAAACAACACACTACTTTTCATAGTGGCTCCATTGCACGACTATGTTATGAATACCAGCTGACATTTTTGAAGTTCTTTTCAAGAAAACAAAACATTGAGCAGTGGCTTTTAAAGAGCAGGAAGATGAGAGAGAAAACCAGTCTGGCATCAGAGAACTACAATCAGCAGGGACCTCAGACAGACAAAACATTGCAACATTTAACTCTTATGGAGCTCCTTAAACTCAATAAAGAGAAAAATTAACAAAATGAGCAGGATACAAGTCCTAAACTTGAAAACTGACCAACTTGTGAGGTCATGTGCTTGACCCCTTTCCTTAACACCCAGTCTCCTGCCACCTGACATTTTGGTTGCATCACTGCTCGTCTGCAGCTTACTTCTATATAAGGCTGCTCAACCACTCCTGCTCTAACTCCTGCTATGTTCTCTGAGCACAGACTGTACCACCAACACCCGGGCACCCGTGTAATGAGGATTAACCCAGGTCTGCATTAACTTTTGCTGCAGGTCTAAGCTTTCCCTTGCACCTCTTACTCGAGTCCCTTGCTCCAAGTCAGGTCTAATACATTGCTATTTTTAGTTCTTCCATACACTTACACTTACTGTAGCACCTTTTTTATTCTTTGGTGTAGCACATACAATTATCATTTCAGTAATGTATTTTGTCTCAAGTAGGTTTTAATAATACACATTTTAACTTTGAAATGTTGCCGCAATTTCAAAATCAGTGCTTTGTTGCCTTCATCAGTGGCTCTCGTGCTATTAGCTCTATTATACCAAAGACTGACAACATTCCTCAGAAAATAATGATTAGCTAATGCTCTTTCACCCTCTAGGTACTAACACTCAGTTCCAGATTTTCTAATATTATTCCAGATATTCTAATATTATTACCTAATAATGTGAGGGCTTTTCTATTGAAAGTAAAATAGTCAAGATTAAATGCTAGTGTCAGACACGACTGAGTGGCTAACACTTTCTAGATTTCTTACTTATTTGTGAGGAATGAAGCACAGTTGGGGATGAACAGAATATGGAATAGACACAGAAAACAAGCATTTTCAGAAACATTAATTATAAATTTTACAATAAATAACTCTGAAATATAATCTGGAAGCCACTGTTTTATTTTGAAGTAATATTTAGTAAATAAATGTAGCTTATAGAACTACTGCCTGGGCCATGAAAAGATGATTCAAAATAATTAATTATAACTATTAAATATGATAGGATAAAATGTTGCTGGAGCTTTAAATATATTAAATAAATCATTTAATTGTAATTCTGCAACTTCAGCAAATATAACTCTTTTTTGCCCATAATTTCTTTTAGGACTTGTTTTATCACATTTAATTTTACATTTAATGATCAAACACAATTTCATTCTGAATTTTCTCACAGTGTATTCCTAAATAAGCACTTTATGAGGCTTAAATTCTTATTTTTTTCAGTTCAGTTCAGTAGCTCAGAGAGTCTGACTCTTTGCGACCCCATGGGTGCCAGGCTTCCCTGACACCAGGCTTCCCTGTCTATCACCAACTCCCGGAGCTTACTCAAATTCATGTCCATCGACTCAGTGATGCCATCCAACCATCTCATCCTCTGTCGTCCCCTTCTCCTCCTGCCTTCAATCTTTCCCACCATCAGGATCTTTTCAAATGAGTCATTTCTTCGCATCAGGTGGCCATAGTATTGGAGTTTCAGCTTCAGCATCAGTCCTTCCAATGAATATTCAGGACTGATTTCCTTTAGGATGGACTGGTTGGATCTCCTTGTAGTCCAAGGGACTCTCAAGAGTCTTGTTCAACACCACAGTTCTTATTTTTTTTTAAAGAAGTCTTAACACTTATTTATATATTCTCCAATGTTTGGGGATTCAGAAGTTACCAAGCTTTCAATGTTACCAAGTTTTCAATGCTATTCATAATTTAAAATATTTCTGAGTTTTCTATTGTGAACTTCAGCACAATTACCTGATTCACAGTTAATAATAGTTTTACATGTATCTTGATGAATAGAACAGTAGTGTCTGTAATTTCATGTTCTCCCTGGAGTTACAGGGGTTATTTCTCTTAAATGATTCTATGGACTTTAATCCTGAAACCTATTCATTTTTATAGAAATGAGTTCTTTGGGTTTCTAAGTATCAACTATGTTCTTCACATTTCACACAGCACAAACACTGGATGATATTTAGGGAAGGTATCTTCTCGAATGGCAACTTAGGATAGACAGTTCAAGGTCAATACCAGGGGTGTTAATGTGCCAATTCTGCTTATTGCTGCCAGGAAATCACGTCTGCTTTGAGAAGGGAAGTTTGTGTGGACCTGGGTTTCTGAGGTTTGTTGTTGCTGTTGTTTAGTCACTAAGTCACGCCTGACTCTCTGTGACCCCAAGGACTGTAACCCACCAGGCTCCTCTGTCCGTGGGATTTCCCAGGCAAGAATATCAGAGTGGGTTGCCTTTCCCTCCTCCAGGGGATCTTCCCTACCCAGGAATCCAACCCATGCCTCTTACATGGGCTGGCTGAGTATCACTGAGCCATCAGGGAAGATTTCTAAGGTTTAGGCAAGGATAACAGTGTTAATTAGAGAATCCATTCAGGTCTGGCATCTTTTATCTTGCTACGGTTTGACATGTTCTAATACTGTTTTCCTGGTTTTATAGACTATTAGTATTAAGTGATGTCATAATAATTAAAAACATTAGCAATGTTTTATTTTGATGTGTAATTGGTATTTTAGTCATTCATTCCATATTATTTTCTCATAATATACTTTAAAAGTGTATAAAATTGTGAAGCAAAAATAATAGAAAAGAAAAAGAAGCCATTTTATGAAAAAATAATAAAAAATAAATAAAAATATGTTAACAGAACACATATGAAAGTTTAAAAACTTATCAGTAATCATGTAAATCCAGCAAACTTTTGCATAAAAGAAAGGATAGACAGGGAGGGTTGCTATATTTGCAAATAAATGTACAGAATGCTCATTTAAATTTGGAATTCAGAAACATTTTTTGGCATAAGTATGGCCCATACAATTATTATAATCACACTAAAAAACATCATTTGTTGTTTATCAGAAATTCAAATTCAGCTGTGTGCTCACTTTTATCTTGGAACCCTATTTAAGACAGGATATTCACTGGGTTTTCAGTATTTTGGTGACTAATGCAAGAAAAAATTCATTTTACATTGACCCCTGCCTTCCTCTCTCTAGTCTCATGAATACACTTCACCCAAATAATTAAGACATTACTTCTTTTAAAACTTAACTTTATCTTTTCCAAAATGCTTACGTTTCCTAACATTATTTTAATTCATGAATTCACTTCCCAGGTAACGCAGGATTTGATCCCTGGGTTGGGAAGATTCCCTCGTGTATGAAATGGCAACCCACTCCAGTATTCTAGTCTGGAAAACTCCATGGACAGAGGAACCTGGTGAGCTAAGTCCATGGGGTTGCAAAAAGTCAGATGCAACTAAGCGACTGAGCACACATACACATAGACACGCATATCTATAGAAACTGACCAGTTATTTGCAATATTTTGAATCTTCTTGAAAGAAGAGATATATTTCTGTGATTGTTATTGCATAATTATTTGTATAATAGTGTTTACAAAAGGTTCTACCAAATAATGGAATGTTAGATGCTTGTTTGTTTCAAGGATCAAATATCCAAAGAAGTTTCTTCTTTATTACATATAAAGCATTTCCCCAAGAGCACAGCTGTGTAATTTCACTCCATTGACACCTCCTCCCACTTAGCAAAAATATTTAGATACACAGACATATAGAGAGAACATCACAATAGGGCAGAAAGAAAACACACAACTATTAGAGAATAAATTTCACTTGCCACAACATATTTTCGAGATCCACACCCCCTCCTAGTCTATTGCCTTCACGGTGTTACAGCATATTGTAGGTGACTTTGCTGCTTTTTGCATAAAAATATTGCAGTCAAATAATCCATCACACATCAGTCTTGGTGAACCATCACCTTTCTTTCCTATCGCTATCATTTGCAGCCCACGGAGCTGCTCGGTTCCCACAGCTGTGTTACAGAAAACACAGAATTCTGATCAAAGGTCATTGATATTGATAGCATTTACTTAGCAGGGACCTTGGCAATCAGTTTTCATGCATCTGAGCTATATTTGCTTCTTCCACTACTGCTGGTCTATTGAAAAAAAAAAAAAATAGAAAAGGTGGCAGAGGTGTCAAAGATGTCAAAGGCACAGACTTCCTTGATAAGCTTTGATTTAAAGAGCTAAGAGGTAAAACCCAAAATAACTCCTGATGTGTCTGCTCCTGCTGCAGCAGCGGTTAGAAGAGACTTGGGAACCTCATCTTCTATGAGTGATAGTCAGTAATGACTCAATATGACTTTGACCTCATTGTTATTCCATTAGGCACACCTGCAAAGTGCATTCTCAAGGTGCAATTTGAAGTCATTATTTTAATCAAGAAGTGCCAAATGGCAGCAACATGGAGACTCACCCTATTGAAAATTTCAGGATCCCAAGGCCATTTTCAGGAAGCTTATTTATTTTTGATAGAAATAAAAAGTCAAAATCTGCATGTCCTGCCCCCTATTGGGTTCTTTAGGCTCTTTATCAATTTTTGTTAAAGCATTTGGCTTCTGTTAGGTGATCTTGGCCAGTAACAATACTAGACAAATAGAGTTGTGCATTGCATTGCATGTGTTCTCAGTCATGTCTGACTCTTTGTGATCTCATGGACTGTAACTTACCAGGCTCCTCTGTCCATGAGATTTCCCAGGCAAGAATACTGGAGTGGGTTGCCATGTCCTTCTCCAGGGGATCTTCCTGACCTAGGGATCAAATCCACGTTTCTTGCATCTCTGGCATTTGCAGATGGATTTTTTTACCATTGCAGCACCTGGGAAGCCCAATAGAGTTGTGAGTTGCCACCGAATCTGGATAGGAGGGTTGAAAAGCATAAAAGTAACACAACTAGAATTATATTCAAACTCTTTATCAGTGAAGGAATAGTAGATACAACTACCAAGGCTTATGAAGAAAAGAAACACTAGGTAACAACCTCTATGATATAGACTCTTTTTGGCATATGCATTCAGTCAATTAATTGTTCAAAATTATCACTTGAATTCTTTGTGTATATGTGTGTGTGTTGTGCATGTGTGCTAGGCACAAAGTTAGGTAATAGAGAGATGACTTTGCCCTAATGGAACCTGGCGGAAGCTATGTGTTGACTTCTCTGGGTCTGTTATAACCAAAGTTAATGTAAGTTTGAGTGTGGGGTGAATTGATTAACTCTTTTTTTGTCAGTAATATACATTTTAAACATTTTTATATAATTTTTAAAGGTTACACTCCTTTTAGGTTATTACAAAAGAGGGACTATATTCCCCATGTTGTACAGTACACCTTTGAGCCTATCTTACACTCAATAGTTTGTGCCTCCCACCCCCCAACCCCTCTACTGTCCCTCCCTCCCCACTGATGGCCACTGATTTGTTCTCTGTATCTGTGAGTCAGCTTCTTTTTGTTATATTCACTAGCTTGTATTTCTTAGATCGCACATATGTGTGGATTGCACATCCATAGTACTTATCTTTCTCTGTGTGACTTATCTCATTACGCATAGTCCTCTCTAGGTGGACCCAAGTGTTGCAAATGACACACTTTCATTCTGTCTTATGGTTATTATTCTTCTCTATCCATTCATCTGTTGATGAACATTTAGGTTGCTTCCATATCTTGATTGTTGAAAATAATGTTGCTCTTCTAGAAGTTTTATAGTTTCAGGTTGTATGTTTAGGTCTTTACTCCATCTTGAGATTACTTTTGTACATGGTGTGAAGAAATAGTCTAATTTATTCTTTTACATGTATCCATCCATTTTTCTCTACATCATTTACTGAAGATACTATCATTTCTCTTGTATATTATTGCTTATTCTGTCATAAATTAATTATAAATTTGTGTGTTTATTTCTGGGCTCTCTATTTTGCTCCATTGATCTGTGTCTGTGTTTGTGCCTGTGCCATGCTATTTTGATTACTGTAGTTTTGTTGTATAGTTTGGAGTCACAGAGTGGGATACCTCCAGCTTTGTTTTTTTTTCTCAAGACTGCTTTGGCCATTTGGTGTCTTTTGGGCTCCCACATCAGTTTTAGGACTGTTTGTTCTAGCTTTGTAAAAAAAGGGCTTGGGCATTTTGATAGGAATTGCATTAAATCTGTACATTGCTGCAGGTGAGTACTTTAACTAGTCTGCTTTCTGCAGAGGAGTTTCGAGGGTCTAACAGCCCTCTTATTGTGTCCTCTCTCTGACACTTTAAGTCTTAAGCTAGGAATGTTTGTGCTGCTATACAATTCTCTTGAACCTTGTGAGTTTTGTGTGGGTTTTAGAGGAGCTCCCTGTATGAAATGGAAACCATGTCCATAAGTCTTTTTGAGACAATGCCTTCTGTATCTTTGGTTTCCACTGATATGGCTGAGGTTCTACACCATAAAGATTTTTGCAGACCGTCTGCTTTAGTTAAGAGAATGTGTGAGGAACATCACTAATGATGTCAAAGAGTCTTCCGCGTGACTCAAGGGGCTGATCTTTTGATGTCTCTGAGGTTTTAGTAAAAAGTTGTCCAGCCACAAACTTAACTTTTACTCTATGCCACACTTTTGGAATTAATCCCTTAATTTTAGTATCTTTTGCCATCTGGATAGGCCAAGAATTTTGCAAACAATCACGCCTTGGCTTCTTTCTTTTTAAGTTTTTCACTCAATTTATCTCTCCTTGCACATTTTAGTATAAGCAGCATGAAAAAATAAAACAAAGCCTTCAACATTTTTCTTGGAAATGCCCTCAGCTAGTTATCCAAGTTCACCTTTTGACAAGTTATGTTTTCCGTAGAACCACATCACAAAATTCCATTGTGCTTTCTGCCACTACATAATGAGCATCTCCCTTCATTCATTTCCAGTAACATGTTCCTCACTTTCTTTTGAGTTCTCAATAATAGCATCTCAAATGACCATATTTCTACTAACAGTCTGTTCATGACAATTTAGGTATTATTTAAAGTGATGTCACTTTTCTAGTGTTTTTTTACTGAGCAAAACTGGTGTAAATTATATTGATGCTGGTTTAGTATACTCCACAAAATATTCTCCTTTCAGAAACTCAGTGATTTTATAAATAAAACCCTAACATAATGCTTACCTGATCTCTTTAATATAAATTCACGTGTACTATCTTCTCCAGTTATGGCAGATACTATAATTGATAAAAGCATTCCTTTTTTCTAAGCTCAAACACAATTTCACCACCATTCCAAGCACTGCACTCCAGTTCATCACTAATAGCCCCAAAGTTTTGGCATGGGAAAGAAAACTATTTGCCAAATATTAGTGCCTCATTCTATTATCTGACCAAGTATTGTAAAAATAATAACCAAAAACATGTTTAAAAATACAAAACCAAAATAATTAAGAAGTCTTATATTATCATTTGACGAAACTTCTTGTTTTAACTTTATATTATACAAAGTAAAAATACAAACTATAAGTTTTACACATGATGTTATTATTTTTATTTTTTAAATGTACACTTATTACCAAAAAAACTTAAGCAATACAGAATAATACAAACAATAAACCAAGAGTTAGCCTCATTTCCTGCTACCCAGAAATGAACACTCTCAGTATTTGTTCTGAATAATTTTGGATAGTTCTCTCTCTCTCTCTCTCTTTCTCTCTCTCTCTCTCTCTGTATGTGCATATGCATACATATTTGAGGCTTCCTAGGTGGCTCAGTGGGTAAAGAATCCTCCTGAAACTCAGGAGACACAGGAGATGCAGGTTCAATCTCTGAGTTGGGAAGATCCCCTGGAGGAAAGCATGGCAAGCCACTCCAGTGTTCTTGTCTGGAGAATCCCGTGGACAGAGGAGCCTGGAAGGCTACAGTCCAAAGGGTCACAGAGTCAAACATGACTGAAACAATTAAGGAGGCACACATGCACACACACATATATACACACACATATATATACACACACATATATATGATAGATGGATAGATAGATGTAATCACAAATAGAAAAATTTCACTAACAGAATGCACTGCACATTTCATGTAAAATACTAAATTTATTTTAGTCAGATAACAAAAAAAGAGTGAAAATAAAGTTGAAATAGTTATAGATGTTTATTTATCTGGTACATTTTATTTATTTATTTTTTAATCTGGTACATTTTAAAAGGAGACTTCAAAATAAAATAAAAAAGTGTTTTGGGGGCAGCATTTAAGGTCATTTCCCTTTGTTTGGTAATTAAGTATTTCAATCCTAGCAGTACTTACTGTTTCTTTCTTAAAAATAAGAAAATAATAAGTTCAATGACATTTTCTTGTACTATTTGGTATCATATTTTCTGATTTATGATAGTTGTAGATTTACTTTTAGATTGTCAACATGGTTAATAGTAACAGTATCTTATGTATCCATGGTTTTAAGTTCAACTAAAGATCCCACGTGCTGTGGCTAGGACTCAGTGCAGCCAAATAAACAAGTATTAAAAGTGAAGAAAAGAACTCCATGCTCACTTTCAGCTCTTGCCACAGGGTTAAGTTCTTATTTGGTGTCATGTCTTAGTTGGTTGAATTTCATCCTCAAATAATATTCTTTTATTTTCTACAGAAAAGATGATTGGTGTCAGTCTGGTGGTTTGAACCTGAAGGAAACTTTATTTGACTGTAGAATTCTTGACACATTCTTTGCCTCGGCTATTTGTTGACAGATCTACTGTCTACAGGAATTCAGCATTATTATGAAGAAGCCTAGCTTAAGATAGTCCTGATTTGTTTTTCTGCTTAATTGCTCACGTGTGCTGTGCTGGGCTTAGTCACTCAGTCGTGTCTGACTCTTTGCAACCCCACGGACTGCGGCCCACCAGCCTCCTCTGTCCATGGCCAGCCTCCTCTGTCCAAGCAAGAATACTGGAGTGCGTTGCCATTTTCTCCTCCAGGGGATCTTCCTGACCTAGGACACAGAAACCGAGTCTCTTGCATCTCCTGTATTGGAAGGTGGATTCTTCACCACTGGGCCACCTGGGAATCTCTTGATCATGAAAACAAAGCACAAAAAGCATGCTTAATCTTTGCCTGTACCTGGCCTTTGCTCTAGGTATAGATGTGTCACAAGAGAAGAGGTGAAAATGTAGAAGAAAGAAAAAAAGAGGAAATGACATGTGACTTTTCTAAATCACCATTGCCCTCCCTCTATGCTAGAGGTTTGTTAGTGTGTATCTCAGAGTTACTCCTGCTGTTCTTGACTTCTTGACAAATTACGAGTTGTCATCATATTGTAAATAACAGTTGGGGAATATGTAATGGAAAATCTCATGGGCCAAGCAAAGCATCACATTATTAATTTGTCAGAAATGCTATTACCTAGAAAACTAGTTTTAGAATTGGAGCTTTTGTAACACAGCATCAGAGAAACTCAACCTAAGCACTGAGCAATACCAGAAAACGTACTGAGAGTCTCGCCTAAATTACGGTTTGTGGGAAGGGTTTCTGTTTTTGTTTCTTTTTGCTTTTGTTCTTTGTTTTTAATAACGTTGAAGCAGTGACAGATTCTATTTCTTGGGTTCCAAAATCATTGTGGATGGTGACTGCAGCCATGAAATTAAAAGATGCTTGCTCACTGGAAAGAAAGCTATGACAAACCTAGACAGCATATTAAAAAGCAGACAGATCACTTTGCTGACAAAGGTCCACATAGTCAAAGCTTTGGTTTTAATGCAGCAGTCATGTAGGGATGTGAGAGCTGGACCATAAAGAAGGCTGAGTGCTGAAGAATTGATGCCCTCAAACTGTGGTGCTGGAGAAGACTCTTGAGAATCCCTTGAACCGCAAGGAGGTCAAACCAGTCAATCCTAAAGGAAATCAACCCTTAATATTCATTGGAAGGACTAATGCTAAAGCTGAAGCTTCAATACTTTGGCCACCAGATGTGAAGAGTCAACTCATTGGAAAATACCCAGATGCTGGGAAAGACTGAAGGCAGGAGGAGAAGGGGATGACAGAGGATGAGGTGTTGGATGGCATCACCAACTCAATGGACATAGTCTATGAAAACTTTCGGAGACAGTGAAGGACAGGGAAGCCTGGCATGCTGCAGTTCATGGGGTCACAAAGAGCCGGACATGACTTAGTGACTGAACAACAACTTTACCAAGTACAGATCTTGTAGAGGCGTAACTTTAAGTATTAATCCTTACAAAATACCCCTGGTTAAAAGTTTTATTTGAAGAAGGAGTATTCTCATGCTGGATCCAACAGACCACTCTTTAAAAGAGATATTTTTAAATGTTCTTGGAAGAGAAAAGAATTTACTCACACAACCCCAAAACAAATCAAAACACTTTAAGTGCTCTTTTAGACTTTGGTTACACTTGCTTGTATAAACAACATATTCGATTTACTCCTCTCCCTCTAAAAATTTTTATTTTTCTAAATGATTTATCAGATAATTATGTGTGATGAGGAATTGAGTCTGGACTTATAATAAAAATAATTTTAGAAAAATTTTAAATATACTTGAATAGAAATCTGTAAAATAATGTTCAAGAGGAAGATTGTTATAAAATAATTTATCTCGAAGCAAGAATTTATCTAAATAGATAAAACAGGTCAATCTTCTATATATGACCTCTAAGAAAAGAAGAAAGCCTAACTTCTTACCTTTTTAATTAAAATAGAAAGATAAAAATGAAAAAAAACATAATGACAAGACTTCTTGTTTCAGCTCTAACATGTGAAGACATCAGTACTCTTCATTCTTGAACTTATAACAGGAAAAGTTGACTAAACTGAAAGCCCTCAATTTTTATTGACCCCATTAGAGAACTACTAGCAAACCATGGTCCCCAAGTCTGGAGATAGAGGCAAATTCAGAGAGTCCCTACTGAGCTTGCTCAACTAGTTCAGAAGCCAATGGAGACACAAATTGTTAGGAACCACACTAAACACTCACATCTGGTGCAACTGGAGGGGCGGGATGGGGTGGGAGGTGAGAGGGAGGTTCAAGGCGGAGGGGACATATGTATACCTATGGCTGATTCATGTTGATGTTTGCAGAAACCAATACAGTATTATAAAGCAATTATCCTTCAATTATAAATGAAGAAATTTACAAAGTAAAAATATTTCTTTTTAAATGATGATATTGACTAGCAGATGAAGACAAGTCTTGACCAGCATGAGAACGAGCAATTCCTGGGCTACGGCCTTAGCAGTTCCCGAAACTTTCATAGCCTTCCCTCCAGGAGCCCCACTCAGCACAGTGAAGAACTAAGAAAGAATTCTCCATTGCTCTGGCAGGGAGAGGTTAATCATTGTGAAACACAGCTAGAGCATTCTTCGTAAAAAATGCATACCCTAGAGATTCAAAAAAAATAAATAAAAACAACCCTAAAATCAAAATTCTAAGTCAGCTCCGTAGAATACTGCAGAAACAAGAGCAAATTAAATGTGAAATAAGAGAAGACAATAAAGAAAAAAAAGTTGGGCAGATAGATGTCAATTTAAATTGAATACAGGGAAACAAGAGAGAAAATAATCTAAACCATATCTGACTTTATAAAAAATGATAAAATTGATAAATGTCTAGCCAGGGTGGCTAACAAAACAGATTTAAAAAAAATACTAGAAGGAGTTGTCATTAATATTGTTTCCATGGACATTAAAAGTGTAATAGAGGAATAGAATGAACAATTATGGGCTTCCCAGGTGGCGCTACTGGTAAAGAACCCACTTGCCAATGCAGGAGATGTAAGAGATGCAGGTTCGATCCCTATGTTGGGAAGAGCCCCTGGAGAAGAAAATGGCAACCCACTCCAATATTCTTGCCTGGAGAATCCCATGGACAGAAGAGCCTACTGGGCTACAGTCCATAGGATTGCAAACAGTCAGACACAACTGAAACAACTTGGCACAATACAGCATGATCAGTGGAACAAGACAGAAAGTTCAGAAATAAACCCATGCACCTATGGGTACCCTGTTTTGAAAAAGGAGGCAAGAATATACAATGGGACAAAGACAGCCTCTTCAATACGGGGGGAGGCGGGTGCTAGGAAATCTGGACAGTTACATGTAGAAGAAAGAAATTAGAATACTTCCTAACACCAGACACAAAGATAAACTCAAAATGGATTAAAGACCTAAATGCAAGACCAGAAAATATAAAACTCTTAGAGGAAAACATAGGCAGAACACACGAAGACATAAATCAAAGCAAGTTCCTCTGTGACCCAACTCCTAGAGTAACGGAAACAAAAGCAAAAGTAGACAAGTGGGACCCGATTAAACTTAAAAGCTGTTGCACAGCAAAGGAAACTATAAGCAAGGTGAAAAGACAACCCTCAGAATGGGAGAAAATAACAGCAAATGAAACAACTGACACAGGATTAATTTCCAAAATACACAAGCAACTCATATAACTCAATATCAGAAAAACAAACAATCCAATCAAAAAGTGGGGGAAAGATCTAAACAGATGTTTCTCCAAAGAAGACATACAGATGGCTAACAAATACATGAAAAGATATCCAACATTGCTCATTATTAGAGAAATGTTTGCATTAAAACTACCGTGAGATATCACCTCACACCAGTGGTCAGAATGGCCATCATCAAAAAAATCTACAAATAATAAATGCTGGAGAGGGTGTGGAGAAAAGGGAACCCTCTTGCACTGTTGGTGGGAATGTAAATTGATACGGCCACTATGGAAGATGGGGTGGAGATTCCTTAAAAAACTAGAAATAAAACCACCATATGACCCAGCAATCCCACTCCTAGGCATATACCCTGAGGAAACCAAAATTGAAAAAGACATATGTATCCGATTGTTCACTGTGGCACTATTTACAATAGCTAGAACATAGAGTAAATCTAGATGTCCATCAACAGATGAATGGATAAAGAAGTTGTGGTACACATATATAATGGAATATTACTCAGCCATAAAAAGGAACACATTTAAGTCAGTTCTAATGAGGTGGATGACCTAGATCTTATTATACACAGTAAAGTCAGTCAGAAAGAGAAAGATAAGTATCATACACTAATGCATATATATGGAATCTAGAAGGATGATACTGATGAATATATATAGGGCAGTGGTGGAGAAACAGCCATAGAGAACAGACGGACACAGTGCGTGGGGCAGGGGGTGGAAGGAGAGAATGAGATGCATGAAGAGAGTGGCATGGAGACTCACATCATCATGTGTAAAATAGACAGCCAACCAGTAATTTGCTGTGTGGCTCAGGAAACTCAAACAGAGCCTCTGTATCAAGCTAGAGGTATGGGATGGGGCGGGAAATAGGAGGGAGGTTCAAGAGGGTGGGGATAGCCTATGGCTGACTCATGTTGAGGTTTGACATAAAACAACAAAGTTCTGTAAAGCAATTATCCTTCAATTGAAAAATAAATATATTAAAAGAAACTAAAAAAAAAGAAAAAGAAAATAGGAGAACATAGGGAACACTTGTGAACTCATCCTGTGAGGCCAGCACTACCATAATACTGAAATCAGATAAGACACGTGATGAAAGGGAAACTACAGGCCAATATGCATGAACATAAATGTAGAAATTCCTATGAAAATAGTCAATCAAATCTACAATGTTTTAAAAAATTATAAAGCATGTTCCAAATACACAACTGATTCAACATTAAAGAACCAATTCATGCAATCTACAGCATCAAGACTAAAGAAAGCAAATTATATGATCATATTTGTACATAGAGAAAAAAGCCTTTGATATAACTCAACACCTATTCATGATAAAAACTTTTAAGAATATTTGGGAAATTTTAAATCCATAATGTCTTGCAATTTTATTCTGAAGACCATTTAGGATCTGTGTACTCTAGTGACAATCAATAATTGGGCTTATTTTCACTAATCTAATGATCCAAACTGCATTTATTGGAAACAGTGTGCTAAAGGCACTTTGGTAGACCATACGGAAATTAAAGCATACTTCAGACAGATGTTTCATCCCCAAGGTACCTCTTTAAACCAGCTCCTTTTTTTGGGGGGGTGGGATCCAACAAATGCCTTTTTTCAAAAGCTGTGGATCAGATTTTGCCTACACTGACGCTACTTATTATCAGAGAAATTGTCTCTTTATTGCAATAAGCATCCCAACAAGCCTAAGATGATGTATAATGAGGTTCACTGTTCTTTTTTTTTTTTTTTTTTTTTCTTTCAACCAGGAAAACCAAGGTGATTTATCCAAGGTCAAAGAAAAACAGAGAAGAGAAAAACTGAATTCCTATAAATTCACTCATCTGCTCATGCCTGTCTTAGCTGTTTCACATGAAAGTGACTATAATGTAATTAAACATACAGAAGATGGAATATTTTCCTAAAAAAGAAATGCCACTTTAGAAGTTAATCATAATATGTTATATTTCTTTTTTTATTGCAAACATTAAGTAAAAAAAAGAAACACTCTAGCAAAATACATTAATACTCCATTTTTCAGTTTTAATGTATTTTTAAAAGAAAGTGGGACTTCCCACGTGGCTCAGTGGTAAAGAATCCACCTGGTAATGCTAATGGATGTGGGTTCGATCTCTGGGTCAGGAAGATCCTCTAGAGAAGGAAATGGTAACCTGCTCTAGTATTTTTGGCTTGAAAATTCCATGAACAAAGGAGCCTGGCAGGCTACAGTCCGTGGAGTGGCCAAAGAGTTCAGATACAACTAAGTGACTAAACAACGACAAAACAGACAAGTATTAAACGTGCAAGACAACATTAGTGACATTTTCCACTGAAAATGTGGCATAGTGACAAAGTCGAGGTCTACATCTGCTGATATTTTGCTGCTGCTGCTGCTAAGTCGCTTCAGTTGTGTCCGACTCTGTGCGACCCCATAGACGGCAGATCACCAGGCTCCCTTGTCCCTGGGATTCTCCAGGCAAGAACACTGGAGTGGGTTGCCATTTCCTTCTCCAATGCATAAAAGTGAAAAGTCAAAGTGAAGTCGCTCAGTCGTGTCCGACTCATAGTGACCTCATGGGCTGCAGCCTACCAGGCTCCTCCATCCATGGGATTTTCGAGGCAAGAGTACTGGAGTGGGGTGCCATTGCTTTCTCCCACTGATATTTTAAAAAAAGGAAAATCAGCAACTTTCCTGAGACTTTTTGTAGACTTATGTAATTCAGATGTTTTAGGTAATGCAATCATTGTGTTAATATTCTAGCCACACATTTCTACCTCCTGGAAAGGGAAACTATGTAAAACTATAGAAATTTGTCAACTTTATTGAAACAGTGATTCAGTTTTTCCAGGACCCTCACATGCATGAGTACCTTTAAGGAAATATTGCCTCTTCATACATTTCAACATTCCTGGTCCTTTTTAAGCCTCTGCTAGGATTATATTCCTGTCAACCATTTGGTTTCTCTGAAATGTAGAGGAATTTTGAAAGAATCCATCTGAATATCACAAGCTGGAATTCTAATTCAGGGCATGGGAGAGTTCTGAAGCTAAAACTTTTTGTTTTAGTCATAATCACTCTGATGAAGAAAACTCAGGTCAAAACACCTTAAATAAGGGAAATCTGGATTGGGCATCCTAGAACAACCCCCAAGGCAGTGAGCAAAGAAGGTGAATTGTGAATGGTGTTGTCATGTCTCGGTTGCACCCTTGGTATAATACTCCCATCATCATCATCATCATAAATATATATTACAGATAAGAAAACGGTTAGCAGTAATAAGGCATACATCGATTTACTTAACTTGATTTGAAGTCTTTCTAAGATGCCTCATACACTGGGTTTTCCTGGTAACTCAGTGGTAAAGAATCCACTGGCCAATACAGGCGCCATGGGCTCAATTCCTGGTTCAGGGAAGAACCCATATACCGCGGAGCAACTAAGCCCGTGCGCGGCATCTACTGAGCTTGTGCCTTAGAGCCCAGGAGCCCCAAGCACTGCTAGGCCCACAGACGGTAAGGATTTCAGCCGGCGCACCCTAGAGCCCGTGCTCCACAACGAGAGGAGCCAGCGCAGAGAAGCCCGTGCACGGCAGCTAGAGAGAATCCCCGCTCACCGCAACTAGAGGAAAGCCCGCACAGCAACAAAGACCCAGCACAGCCAAAAATACACAAATAATTACAATTATTTAGAAAAAGGACACCTCATACACACAGTTTGCGGAGAATGATAGGTAGAAATCTATGATAGCCAGTGAACAGTATGCAATATCCACATTCATTAAATATTTCATTGAACTTTGTATAGGTCACTGTGATTTCTGCCACTTTATTTATTTATTGGCTGCATCATTCAACTTGCACGATCTTAGTTCCAGGGATTGAATCACTCCCTTGGGGCAGTGAAAGTAGAGTGCCCCGATCACTAGACCATTGGGAAATCCCCTCTGCCACCTTAGACCTTGGTGTCCAGGAAATAACTGTTCAGGTCACTTTCCCCCACCCTTAAATGATTATTTCTGGGTCAGAGATTCCTTATTTGTAACACGGGCTTCACATCAGGGACTTATAAAGTAGAGTTGCTGTTCTGTGTAGCAAGCTAATACATTCCACATTCTCACGACAGCACCTGACACAGGATAAACTCTCGGTAAGTGTGAGCTGTTATGATTACCGTTAGGTACAATACATTTTTCGTTGAGGCCAACATTAATTGATGCATTATGCACTTCTATTTAATGACAAAATGTGTGGCAATTAAGGGAAACTTGTCTTTAAAAAAGCTTTAGAAAAAAAAATTTAAACCGTCAGAAGCCTAATTCCGAGTGAAAGCTAATAAGCTTATTGCTGGGCTGCCAAGATTCAAACATGACTTCATACTTTAAGAATAAGAGGGAAGGAATAAAACCTCACTTTAAAGTGCTCTTTAAAGTTGTAAGAATGGGACTTGTCACAAATTAATTCCAGCGTTTCAGGTTAGAATAAATTTCATATGATAACAACTTTGCATCTTTTCATTATTCATAAGATCGTTGGACTCTTTCAGATACTGTTGGATCCAGCTTGATCTTTTTGTCTTCAGTGCCACGTGACTCTTCATGTTTTGATGGAATGGCCTTTCAGAAATGATTTGCAATTTTCCTAAATTAATACATTTTATGCAAACAAAGGACACGGGGATTTTTTGAAAAATTCTGAAACCAAAAATGCTTTTCCCTTTAATCTTCTGTTTCAAATCACTGAGTGATCAAAGATATTTTATTTAAAATGAGACATGTAATGCATTGGGCCACCAGGTACACTTTATATTGTCCACTGCCCTGGCTTAGTTTATATTTACAAGAGTTCAATGAGTGTTATCTATGGATGGAACATGGAACTTTTACCTTAGGGTCTTCCTTCACTGCTCCTAAGCCTGTAAAATTTTCTTTTACTCTTTTTTTAAGACACAAATGGAAGAGACATGGATATCTAAAGAAAGATCTCTCAGTTTTTAAACACTACACCCTATTTTTGAATAAAATTCTGCTGTTCTGACATTTTCTGCAACTCTCCTCAATCGTTTTGTCCCTGTTTATTTGCATTTTCCTTTTCTTAACTAGTCTTCTGACCGCTTATTCCCAAATCTCAGAGTTATAGATGGAGGAAATGTAGAAATGGAGAGAAAGTGAAATCAAACTACAGAGGATGATTTATTATCTATTATCTATTTTTATATATATATATTATCTATCATCTATCATTATCTACTTATTCATCATCTATTATGTATCTATATCTATTATCTACGTAGTATCTATCTATATATCTATTACCTATCTATCATCTATCCTTCCATTCTCACTTTCATCTTGTTTTGTCTTTGCTATTAAATAGACCCACTCAGGACTTACGTGGTGGTCCAGTGTAAGTGTGTACTACCAATGTAGGACTGTGTACTACCAATGCAGGGGGACCAGGTTCCATCCCTTAATCCGGGAATTAGATCTTACATGCTTCAACTAAAGAGCATGCATGCTGCAGCTAAGACCAGTGCAGCCAAATAAATTAATAAGTCAGTAAATAGACCCACTTAGTGATGGTGAGCAGTCTCTTTTATCTTAGAATATTTTCCTCCAATATCTTCTATTTACAATGTGAAAAGACAATAATATGTAAAATCTACTGATGCTGAGTAATGGAAAAGAACCAAAATCTGAGCAGCATGCCCCAATGTTTTGAGAGCACCTGAGAAGGGATCTTCCAAGGGTCAACAACTCTCGGTCAAAAGCAAAACTGTCAGTTGGCAAAAAAATACAAGCACTTTTATATGTAAGCCCTATTAGCTCTGCTTATTTTGAGAGCCATGCAACAAATATTTATACTCTTGTTTTCAGGCTGCTTCTAACACATCCATAAAACCTCCTAAGACCCAGCAAGTCAGACTATTCCTCTATTTTTTAAGGGACAGTCCAATATTAAAATGGCCTCAGCTATTGGAAAAGCAACAAGGATTGGAATGTGTGGTATTTTTTCATTCCTTGATTCTTATCATATTTGTGTTCCTTCCCCAGAAGGTTTAGTTTATCTTGGTATGTATTTGAATGCTTACGTGGGCTTTCTTGCAGATCACATAAGTGATCTTACTGATATTGAACACTATCTGTAAAACACATCAAGACACAGTTCCCAGCTTGAGAAAACAGAGCGTACATCTGGGAAGAAGAAAGAAACCCTTGGTTCTGAAGCTGACTGAGCACCAACCTCCCCAAGTAAGGCAATATGCCTCTAGGAGGAAAAATGGTTTCTAAGGATAGTGTTTTATTTTAAATTAAAACCTTTACCATTATAGGTTTCCTGTGAGATGCTGCCTAGGTCATTAATAATTCAGTGTTGGTTGGATGCCTTGTTAGAATGCACTTCTACCAAAAACGTGTAGTCTCTCGGAAAACCCTTCGTTAACATGCCGTGAATAAAACTGATCCATGCTGTGCCCACCGACCAGTCTCTACAACTACACTGCAGCTCACACGTTCCAGGGGTGAAACGGTTAAGCCCCACAGGAAAGGAAAATATTGACTAACGCTATGCTAGGAAGGAAGCTGAGACTAGCCCGTTGTTTCTGAGTCATGTAATCTCTGGTAAGTCACACTCAGCTTCAAAGGGCTTGGCCTACTGTGGGTGCTCAGTAGGTATTTATTGGCTGAAGCTACGTCTCCTTATCAGGAGGTCTAAAATCTCTGTGAACACCAGGAAGCAGCTTCGGGAGAAAGGGAAGCAGAGAAAGGCCACAGAGAAGAAAGAGCGACCGCTAAACGAATGACTATGGCTGACATTCACAAAGTGTGTGCAAGGATAAAGGGGACCTTTCTCAGTCTTGAGGAAAATATGACTAAGGAGTAAGTGGAGCTCCAGGCGTATAGTATATGGAGATCACAGTTCAGGTCAACCATAGAGAGTGAGGCTGAGGAGTCTAAGGGTGATTCAGCAAGCATGCCTACCAGTTCAATGTTCTGTGCCACGTGCAGGATACTATATAATTGTAGCAAAACCTCAACACAAACAAATGACCATTTTTTATTATAATTATCATGGCATGGAGATATTTTATAAATGATGCAGAAAACCCACCACATGTTGTGATGGACTCTCAAAAGACAAAGACTGGAATATTTCAATATTTCACTTGGCCCATTTAGCTAAGACCTTCAACAGTGATTACAAAAAAAAAAAAAAAGAACTGGACATGAACCTGAAGAAAACAATGGCTATCATTGACAGTTTAGCATCTATATAATTCTGCACATGGCATTATTTAGGAAACTTTTCTTATTACGTAGTATGTGCCATCCATTGCAAACAAAGTTTTGTATTTATAATTTAGACTCCAGTTAAGGAATATCTTTCTAGTATTCTTATAGATAACTTCCTGAATAAAGTTTACACCAACTTGCAATTTCAGGAAATATGCTGGTGCCTGGGGTATTTAGATCACATATAGAGAGATACTGAAATATAATATTTAGGATAAGGACTTCAAAACCAGAATTCACTTCAGTTCAGTTCAATCACTCAGTCATGTCTGACTCTTTGCGATCCCATGGACTGCAGCACAACATGCCTCCCTGTCCATCACCAACTCCCGGAGTTTACTCAAACTTATGTCCATTGAGTCGGTGATGCCATCCAACCATCTCATCCTCTGACGTCCCCTTCTCCTCCCGCTGTCCATCTTTCCAAGCATCAGGGTCTTTTCAAATGAGTCAGTTCTTCAGTGGCCGAAGTACTGGAGTTTCAGATTCAGCATCAGTCCTTCCCATGAATATTCAGGACTGATTTCCTTTAGGATAGACTAGTTGGATTTTCTTGAAGTCCAAGGGACTCTCAAGAGTCTTCTCCAACACCACAGCTCAAAAGCATCAATTCGTAGGCACTCAGCTTTCTTTATAGTCCAACTCTCACATCCATACATGACCACTGGAAAAACCATAGCTTTGACTAGACAGACCTATTTTGGCAAAGTAATGTCTCTGCTTTTTAATATGCTATCTAGGTTGGTCATAACTTTTCTTCTAATGAGTAAGAGTCTTTTAATTTCATGGCTACAATTACCGTCTGCAGTGATTCTGGAGCCCCCCAAAATAAATTCTGCCACTGTTTGATATGAAGTGATGGGACCAGATGCCATGATCTTAGTTTTCTGAATGTTGAATTTTAAGCCAACTTTTTCACTTTCCCTTTTCACTTTCATCAAGAGACTCTTTAGTTCTTCGCTTTCTGTCATAAGGGTGGTGTCATCTGCATATCTGAGGTTATTGATGTTTCTCCCAGCAATCTTGATTCCAGCTTGTGCTTCTTCCAGACCAGTGTTTCTCATGATGTACTCTGCATATAAGTTAAATAAGCAGGATGACAATATACAGCCTTGACATACTCCTTTTCCTATTTGGAACCACTTTGTTGTTCCATGTCCAGTTCTAACTGTTGCTTCTTGACCTGCACACAGATTTCTCAAGAGGCAAGTGAGGTGATCTGGTATTCCCATCTCTTTAAGAATTTTCCACAGTTTATTGTGATCCACACAGTCAAAGGCTTTGGCTTAATCAAATTGCCAACATCCATTAGATCATTGAAACAGCAAGAGAGTTCCAGAAAAACAACTATTTCTGTTTTATTGATTAAGCCAAAGCCTTTAACTGTATGGATCACAACAAACTATAGAAAATTCTGAAGAGATGGGAACACCAGACCACCTGACCTATCTCTTGAGAAATCAATTTGATCTCTGGTTCTTCTGCCTTTTCTAAATCCAGCTTGAACATCTGGAAGTTCACGGTTCATGTACTGTTGAAGCCTGGCTTGGAGAATTTTGAGCATTACTTCACTAGCATGTGAGATGAGTGCAATTGTGTGGTAGTTTGAGCATTCTTTGGCATTCCCTTTCTGTGGGATTGGACTGAAAACTGACCTTTTCCAGTCTTGTGGCCACTGCTGAGTTTTCCAAATTTGCTGGCATATTGAGTGCAGCACTTTCACAGTATCATCTATTAGGATTTGAAATAGCTCAACTGGAATTCCATCACCTCCATTAGCTTTATTCGTAGTGATGCTTCCTAAGACCCACTTGACTTTCGCATTCCAGGATGTCTGGCTCTGGGTGAGTGATCATACCATTGTGATTATCTGGGTCATGAAGATTTTTTGGATAGTTCTTCTGTGAATTCAAAGAATAAATGAATTCAAAGTCTGGTTCTGTCATTCTTCCAAGCTGGGTAATTTGGAGCAAGCTAATTAAACCTGCTATCTCTGTGTTTCCTCCTCCATTAAAGGGAGAAAATAGTCATTTTACAGGAGTGACATCCTATTAGACGCATTGAGTTATTACATGAAAACTGAGAACAGTGCTTCAGGCATGCCAAGTGTTCAATGCATATTGATTACCATTTTTATTAATAATATGACAGTGGAACATATCTGTAGAAGTGGGTTCCAATATGACACAGTCCCGCTAGCACGTGTGGAACACTGAAAGTAATGGGCATATATACTGCCAATAGGAATACAGTTTTCCATTTTTTAAAAATGTGTATTTGAATATAGTTGCTTTACAATGTTATGTTTTTTCTGCTATACAACAAAACAAATGAGCTACATGTGTACACATATCCCCTCTTTTTTGGATTTCTTTTTTGGATTTTAGGTCATCACAGAACAATGAGTAGAGTCCAGAGTTCCCTGTGCTGTACAGTAAGTTCTCATTAGGTATCTGTTTCATATACAATATCAATAGTGTATATATGTCAAACTAGACTGGATGCAAGTCAAGAAGTTTGTAAAACATTCCACCTATTTATAACTCAAAAACATCACTTCCAAGTCTGTTTCACATGAATTTCCTATGGGAAACCTAACTTCATAGACTTTGCATGCACTCAGCACACAAACCTCAATAGAAACTGTATTTCAAGCCCACCATAAGCAATTCACATCTAACCTGACTTTGTTTGGTCATGGGCATGGGAGTCCACAGACTCAAACAGCCTTTCAATCAGACAAGATGTCAAAGATTTGGTCAACTAACTGAATTTAAGGAAACAGAGGTTCAGAGAGAAAAAAATAAAATGGCTGGTGCACAGTGATCTAGTGGGTTAATACTAATGTTATTAAGCCAACTAGCTTAGAGTTTCTTTATATTACCCCACATTGCCATTAATTATGCTCTCATGTCACCTCCACATGCTTGCTATTAAAACTTGCTATTATTTTCAGCAAATTTGATAAATTTAGAATTATTATTAAGCCTTTTATTAGTTTTTTGTTCCTCTAGTCACAAGAGGAAAGTTTGGGTACAATGACCATTCTGATTAGATACAGAAGAGAATGTAAATTTTTGCTGTTAGCATATACCTTCATTTTTAACAGTACGATCTTAGTTAAACTCATATTGATTATTAGCATTTAAAAATATGACTCATTTGAATACCTAGCAAAAATAATAGATGGTTGTTTTCTAATACATTTAAACCAATACATAAATATCAGCAGGAAGTCCCAATCACACTAAATTAGGATCATGCATTAATCTTAGTTACTTTGGCTTTATACAGTGAACTGGACATGACCATTTTGCAAAATAAAAACAAATGCTTACACCTGACCTATGACTTGTGCTTTATAAAAACATACACAATTAGGGATATAATTGTGGCAATTTTAAGCTGCACTCATCTAGTCAACTGTGCAGATTTTGTGTTAGTCTTATTTTTCTCCACACTGGGATAAATTTTTACCCAGATTATTTTCATTAACTGTACAAAAGTAAACCTTGGAACTAGAGAAGGAAATGGACACCCACTCCAGTACTCTTGTCTGGAGAATCCTATGGACAGAGGAGCCTGGCAGGCTACCATCCATGCGGTCACAAGAGTTGGACACGACTTAGTGACTAAACCACCACCACACACCTTGGATTTAGTTTCATACATTTTATGTGTTACATACTCACCGTGTCTTTGCAGCCCCATGGGCTGTAGGGTCTATCTGCAGGGTCTATTTTAACTAGCAAATATCAAAACATTTAGCAGTTACAAATCATACTTATAAATAACATAACTAACAAATATCAAAACATTTGGAGATTACAAAGCATATTTATAAATTTATAACATATAAGTCAAATAAGAATTCTCAAGAGAAATTTAGGAATAGTTTATGCTAAATGAAAACAGCAGTGCAACTTCTCAAACTTGTGAGATGCAATCAAAGCAGTACTTAGAGGGAGACTTATAGGATCAAATGCATATCTTAGAAAAGAAGACATTTACTGTCAATAAGCTAAGATTAGGAAACTAGAAAAAGAAGCAGATTGAATCTAAACTAGGCGGAAGAAAAGAAATAATAAAAAATGAGCAGAGGAATCAATGAAATGAAAACAGAGAATCAATAGAGAAAATCAATGAAGTTAAGAGTCTGTCCTTCAGCTTGACAAAGGATAGATAAACAAGTCTACAGTAAACATGTATAACAGTGAGATGTGAATGGTTTTCCTCTGAAGTGGGAAACAAGGTGAGGGTGTCTTCTCTCACCATTTCTACCCAATATTGTATTGGAAGGTTCAGCTGATGCAATAAAACAAGAAAAGTAAAGAACAAGTACACAGATTGAGAAGGAAGAAATAAAACTGACTTTGTTCACAGGTAACATGATTGTCTGTGTAGAAAATACAGAAATGTGCCAAGATACAAGTCTAATACACAAAAGTCAATTGCTTTCCTGTGTACCAGCAACAAACAATCAAACTTAAAAGTTAAAACCACTTCATTTACAATAGTGTCCAAAAAAATGAAAGAAGGTATAAATGTAGCAAAATATGTACAAGATGTATATGAGGAAAATTATAAAACTCTAGTGAAAGAAATTAAAGATGATCTAAACTAATGGGGAGATAGCCCCTATTCTTGGATAATAAGACTCAATATTGTTCAGCTATCAGTTCTTCCCAACTTGATCTATAGATTCAACACAATCCCAATTAAAACTGCAGCAAGTTATTTTGTGTCTATCGACCAACTAATTCTAAAGTTTATGAAAAGGAAAAAAACACAGCCAACCCAATATTCAAGAAGGACAAAGTCAAATAACTAACACTATTCAACTTCAAGAATTACTATGAAGTTACAAGCAGGTGTGCTCAGTAGCTCAATCACGTCCCACTCTTTGCAATCCCAGGGACTGCAGCCTGCCAGACTCCTTTGTCCATGGGATTTTCCAAGCAAGAATACTGGAGTGGGTTGTCATTTCCTTCATGGGCTCTTCCCAACCCAAGGATCAAACTCACGTCTCCTGTGTCTCGTGCATTGGCAGGTGGGTTCTTTACTAACAATAAAATGAAAGTGCAATATTGGTGAAAGAATAGGCAACAGATCGATGAAGCAGATTACAGAACCCAGAAATACACCCACACAAATATAGTGAACTGATATTTGACAGAGGAGCAAAGGCAATTTTCAACAAAGAAAATTTATTCTTTTCTACAAAGAATGCTGGAACAACTGAACATCCACATACCAAAAAATCTAGACCTAACTTTACACCTTTTTGCAGAAATTAACTCAAAAATAGATCATAAGCCTAAATGTATAATTAAAAATTATATAATATCTACAAAATTATTTAAGAAAAAATCTAGATAACTTTGGATTTAGTGATGACTTTTTAGATACAACACAGAAAGTCTTATCTGTGAAAGAAAAAAATAGATTAATTTGGACTTTATTAAAATTTTAAAAGTCTGCACTGCAAAAGCAGCTCACAGGGAGTAAAATGACAAACTACATACTAGCAGAAAATATTTACAAAACACATATTTGATAAACAACTTCTATCCTAACTATACAAAGGACCCTCAAAACTGTACAATAGGAAAACAAACAACCCAATTTAAAAATGGGGAAAAGATTTGAGCAGATACTTCATCAAAGATATACAGATGGCAAGTAAGTACATGAAATGATGCTCAATATTGTATGTCATTAGAGAATTGCAAAACAGATAACCATGAGACACCATCACACACCTATCACACCTACTATAATGTTGAAATCTGAAGTAGATGCAGTACTAAACACTGGTAAGAATGTGAAGCAACAGCTACATTCATTCATTGCTCTTGGGAATGCAAAGTGGTACAGTCATTCTGGAAGACAGTTCAGCAATTCCTTACAAAGTTAAATATAGCCTTACTTTACAATCCAGCAATCACACACCTCAATATCTATCCAAATGAGTTGAAAACGTATGTCCACACACAAATCTGCATACAAATGTTTATGAAAGTTTATTCAGTTTTTATTCACAAAATAGAAGGTAACCAAGATGTCCTTGGATGATGAATGGGCAAACAAACCATGGTATATCCGTACAATGGAGTATCACTCAGCAATAAAAGCAAATGAAACATCAAGCCACAGAAAGACATGCAGAAATCTTAAATGCATATCACTGTGTTGAGGACACCAGTCTGCACAGTTCTAACTATATGACTTTCTGGAAAAGGCAAAAATACAGTCGCAGTAAAAAGATCAAAAAGTAAAATGTAAAAACGTGGTCACTGGGAGTTCAGAGAGGGAGGACGTGATGAATAGATGGAACACAGTGGATTTTCTTTTGGTGGGGGTGGCTACCCTGTGGCTCAGTCGATAAAAGAATCCACCTGGAACTCTGGAAACCCGGATTCTATCCCTGAGTCAGAAACATCCCCGGGAAGAAGGAAATGGCAACCTACTCCAGTATTCTTGCCTGGAAAATTCCATGGGCAGAGGGACCTGGCAAGCTAGAGTCCATGGGGTCACAGAAGAGTTGGACACGACTTGGTGACTAGACAACAACAATGACGAATTCAACAGTGGCAGGCATTCATCAATTCCGTATAGTTGCAGCTGGGTTATCACATGCAAATATAGAATATCTCCTATACTCTTTGTTGGTGTTGTGCGTTGCTTCATTTTGCAGGTATAAAAATGGATTCGCCTTCCATTTAGTTCATATATATGTCACTAGTTTTTTATACTCCACGTAAATTGATCCTGGAACATCTGTGAGAAGCCTTAACTACTTCTTCTGCCCCCAAGGGAGTGAACATGACTCATTTATAAACAGACACTTTTTTAATATCTACAATCCCTATCAATTCCGTGACAACTATAAATAACCATTAATTTACAACCCTAAAACTAGTTTCTTCGATTATGCTTCATATAATTATATATATTTTAAATGCAAATATTTGTTTATAAATATTATTCAAAGAACTAATAAGCTCTTTTAAATACCAAAATATCTCACTTTCTCTAATTATGATAATTTTATAGCTGGATAAATAGCATGTCAGACTGTTTGCTCCTCCTTTATCCATTGTGGTGAGCTCAAATGGGAAATCTAAAAACTGAAGTCTGGGGCTGATTTTCCAACTGCTTCTGGTTTTGAACATAGCATACTAAGAAATTGGGTGCTCTTTTACCTAGTTACTATACGCACACTTATTTAAAATACAAGCTCTATTATTCTGCATTGCAAAAGATATTTATGATGGCTTGTCGAACATTTATTATTTTATCTACATTAGTCTTCCATCGTGTTTCATCAAACTGGGTTAACATAAGACAGATCTAAGTCCAGAATTCAGTAACTTTGGACCCTCTATGAGAATGATATAATTTTTAAGTTAAAGACAAACACCTATGAGTGTCAACATTTAATAGAAAATATCCCCAAATGGAACTCTGAGTGAAGAGCACAGACTTTGTGAATTGTGTAGCCCTGAGCATGCTGCTCCCTGCTCTCCGCCTCCCAGGAGTTTAATTCTAGTGGAAGAGACAGAAGCATAATTAAATAAATTTTGCTTAGTTGAAAAATGATGGCTCCCATATGACTCAATGTTTCTGATGTTTTCCATGGTTATATGATCACAGATAGTTTTATCAGAGAAGTTACAGTATCATTTTTATTAGTTAGTAAATAGAGGAGGGTGAATAATCACATTCTAATTCCATCAGAAATCTTAAATTCCTAGAACCTTGCGACCAGACATATTTGCTGACCTTGAGGAAATTATCCTGGATTATCCAGGAAGGCTTCTTGTAATTTTAAGGGTTCTAATATGCTAAGGCTGAAGATGCAAGAGACTCAGGTTCAATCCCTGGTCAGAAGATCCCCCTGGGGGAGGGCATGGCAACCCACTCCAGTATTCTTGCCTCGGAATCCCATGGACAGAGGAGCCTGGCAGGCTACAGTCCATGGGGTTGCAAAGAGTCAGACACAACTACGCATGCATGCATGTATGCATGCATGTAATAGGAAAGAGAAGGCCTTCTTTTTCTTCTTCTTTTTTTTTTTTTGGCTGATACAAGCGGCTTGTGGGATCTTAGTTCCCCAGTCAGCGATTGATCCCCATCCCCTGCAATGGAAGCTCAGAGTCTTAACTGCTGGACCACCAGTGAATTCCAAGGATTCTAATAAGTGCAAGAAGGAGACAGAAGGCTAAATCAGGGAGAGATCTATAGATGCTATGCTTAGGACTTTGAAAGGAAGAGGCCATAAGCCAAGGACCGAGGAAAAACTGGAAAACACAAGGAAATGGATGTTCCCCTGAATTCTACAGAAGAAAGACAGCTAAACCAACACTTTTGACATTAGCCCAGTGAGATCCATTACAGGTTTCTAACCTCTAGAGCTGTAACAGAAGAGATGTATACTGTTTTAACCCACTAAGTTTGAGGTAATTGTTTACATCAGTAAGAGAAAACTAATAGATGAGATATTTCAACAAACTCAGCCTGGGAAAAGGACAAGAGGTGAAAAATCGCCTGCAAAGTCCTGGATGGGCCTTCAAACTCACCCACCAGAGGTTCTGGTGTGTCATTACAGGGGATGCAGTGTTTTTGGGGTCTCACATCTCTGTTCCAGTTGCCTGCGGCTTCTCTCCAATTACTAGTTACATTAGATAGTTTGGGGCTACCCAAGTGGCTCAGTGTAAAGAATCCACCTGCCAAAGTAGGAGATACAAGAGATGTGGGCTCAATCCCAGCGCCAGGAAGATCCGTGGAGGAGGAAACATCAATCCACTCCAGTATTCTTGCCTGGAGAATTCTATGGACAGAGGAGCCTGGCAGGCTCCAGTCCATGGGATCGCAGAGTCAGACATGACTCAGTACAATTCATTATTTAGGTAGTTTTAGTTACCTTTGGAAGGTCTCTGTCAATGACCAATGATGTCTTATAAACCTATTCTTCTCACGAATTTATTTTCATGAAACCTATGTGTGTAGGGTGTGTGTATGTGTGTGTATGGACACAGGTGTGTGTATGTGAGCACCTGACCTGCATAAACAAAGGGGAAAAAAAATCCTGGACAATTCATGCTACAAATGAGTAAGACTTGGAGTTGAATGAATGAAAACAAACTTTTATTTCCTACTTTAGATTTTTTTTATGAAAAGTGGTAGACTTATGAATAATTTACACACATGCATTTAAGTTAAAAAAGAAATACTGTGTATTAAATATAGATTCTGATTTTATAATTTTATTAATGTTTCAATATGTATTTTAGACATTTGCAGCCCCACTACCAACCGGAAATGCTGGTATTTTATACCATGTGGCTTGTTCTTGGCCAGATATCAGTCTTTATTCAGGTGTGTTGTTGTGACTATGGGAAGTTAGAGTAAGACTGTTTTTCCACTTGCTTCATAAATAAACAAGAATGCATAGACCTCAAAATCATATGTTCTTTTAGGCAAAACAAATACTGGCAGTTTTGTATGGTGCAAGCTAATACATTGTTGCAGAAATCTTGTGAGTCCATGGTGTGTTATTTTATAAAGGTGTGTGTGTGGGTCTACCCACCCTGACAGTCTTGTTATAAGAGGAAAGGCATTGACAGATGGGTTCTTTGGTGAAAAATCAATGAAGAGGTCTATTAAGATGAGTGTCATTTAGGCAGCTGGAATCAGCATAAGCAAAATGAAAAGAAAAAAAAAATATCCAGCCACTGAAATGGGGCTTATCTGTTTACTCCTTAGTTGATAAAGCCTGACAAGTTAATTAAGTCACTTTTATTAAGGTTGCAATGCCATGTGAGACTTCAGTGATAATATACTCAACCACTGTGGACAATATTTGCAAAAAAGAAAAGCACTACTGGAAAAATATCAATTAAAAGTTAATTCTTTAAATCATGTAAACCAAGTGACCTAAATTAAATAAATAAAATGCTGTCTGTAAGACTATTTTTAACACAGCAAACTGCCCTAGAATGATGGCAGAAGATCAGGAATGGTTTGCCACATTCAAAATGGGAATGAGAATCAATATTTTATAATATAATACAAAGGTATCAATATTTAAAAGCCTTCCTACTTCACAAAATTCGTAATGCAATTTATGTTTCTAAAATGATGATCTCAGGTTTGATACATCTCTTTTCAAGTATTTTAGCAGATTAAAGGTGTATGTTTATTAGCTGAAACCCATCTTAACTAATTTCAGTCTCAGGGTCAAAAACTTTCTGAGAATAACTGCTCTGGGATGTTCATTATTAATAGTGTTCCTCTCTCGTTAATAGTTTATGGTGAGCTTCTCAGAATATTATGAGACTGTAAAAATTCCATCCCAATAAATGTGTCTATAGTAATAAATTGAATATAAGTTATAGTCTATGAGACTCACACTGATTTATGCTTGCCGTTAACAGGTAGCTGTGCATGGGCCTTAACACCCAGCAGACTGCAGCATATGGTTTACTATCCGTGGGTGCAAGAGATCCAAAATAGTCCCAGGCTGCAGAAAATAGGTATAAAGTGATATCAGAAATGATTATTCCATGTCTAAACCAAACCTCAGTAGGAAACCTCCTCTCAATCAACATTTTCCCAGAATGCTGTTTTATTTGAGATGGGAAACTAGAGCCAAAAGAATGTGCTTCTGGAAGTGATTAAGGGTTAAAGTTGAGAGACAAGCAAGAGAGATTTTGGGTACACAAGACGCTTGGAGCATTTGCCTGCCTCATAAAATCCTGCATCCTGTCTTTTCATTGTAGTTCTGTTATATGCTTCACTGAGAGAGTTTTGCATATTAACATTGAAGGGAATCTCTTTAAATTTTAATTTTAAAAACTGCAGTGTTTCATTCTTATGCAATCTAAAACTTCAGGCTATCACAACTTAGGCCCAAATATCAGGATAAAAACTGAAAAAAATATCAGTTTATCATCATCATGCTCTTAAACGTACTCATGGTCAGTATTTTCATACTGATGATAAAACACTGAGATGATGTACTATTTTTACCCAACCTCTTTGTTGTATTTGTTCAGCCTTGGTTAGTTACTTTGACATTTTAAATTTAACCTCTCCTAAACAGAAATGTGAATCAAAAATAACAGAAGTATTTTGACTTGACATTAATTACTGACTGTTTCCAAAGGCTTTTAATTTGTAACCCTGTGAGAATGGAAATAAATGTCTTTTTGTATATTTTTGGCATGACTTTGCATTCAATTAAAAATATGAAGTTAGTTAAGTGTAAATTAGAGAACTTATTTAAGTAAGGATATATACTGTGAGGTGAATAATATAAGATGTTTAAAATGACTTCATATGATTTATCTTCTTCAATACCAGTCTGTCACATCCACATTTGATAGCAAGTGGATCATCTCACTCACAGATGAGAAAGCACAAAGGCCTACTGAACACAACATAATCTCACAGTAGGTCAGCACAAATTTAAGCAGCACAGGTGTTCTATAATTGAAGCCCATTGGAAAAATGCACAGGATTTCACTCTCAACAATGTTCATACACACTTCCATCTGGGACTTTGATGATCTCATAAAAATAGGCAACTCATTGAAAAGTATAAATAACATACATGAACTCAAAAATTAATTACCTTGAAAAATGCTTTTTGAGAACCCTAATATACTTAAGGAAACACAATTTGAATTATCTACATACTCCTCATCCTTTCCTGGAGAAGAAATGGCAACTCACTCTATTATTCTTGCCTGGAAAATCCCATGGACAGAGGAACCTGGCAGGCTACAGTTCATGGGATTGCAAAGAGTCGGACATGACTAAGCACATATATACAAATATTTTAATAAAATTTTGATTGGTAAATGATGTCAAAGACTAAAATGTATCATTTACATAGTGTGATATATTTAGAGAAAACAAAAAAAAAATGTGTGAAATAGCTTTAATGATGTTATAATCAAAGTCTTATTTTTTTAAGCTAAAAGACTAATGCTTCTTCCTAAGTATGCTGTGCTTATGAACATCTGTAATTGTTTTCTTTTCTTTAAAGTCTGAATGAATGAATGAAGTCGTTCAGTCGTTGAGACCCCGTGGACTGTAGCCTACCAGGCTCCTCAGTCCATGGGATTTTCCAGGCAAGAATACTGGAATGGGTTGCCATTTCCTTCTCCACTGTAATTGTTTTATAATGCAATGTTATTCATGGATTTTTTTTTTTAACCAAAACTATGCCTACTTTTTAGAAAAGATAGAATTGACTTTCCTTTCCTGGAGCATTAGTTTATTAGGCTTTAAAGGTTGTCAGTACTTCTTTGAAAACACTAAGCTTCTCACAAATCAAAGATGAGATGGTTAATTGTTAAATTACATAAGAACCTTGGTATTTGAGGTAGAAAACATACCTTACAAAACTATCAGAAAGCACAAAAAAGCTCTGAGTTTAGAAAGCAGAAGATCCCATTTGAATCAGCCCACTTAAGTGCAGTTGCAATAGGAGGCAGGGGTCATTGGTTTACTCAGCCAATAGGTTTCCTCGATATTCACAACCTGAAGGAAGGTGCGATGTGCTTTGCTCAGTGTTCCCCTGGTAACGACGGGCTAGTTGGCATTCCCTCTGCATGTATTCATCTCTGTCTCTCTCATTCATCCTAGCTGTTGGCTAGGTCGGCTCTTGCACCTTTCCTGACCTATAGGCCCTCCTCATCTTTGCTCATTCTCCTTTTGTGAGACTTTAATCTGCTCTCATTTGTCAGTAGGATATGACCCTTAGAGTAAATTAGAAATGTGTGATGTGTGCATGCTCAGTCATGACTCCAGGGACTCTTTGTGACCCCCCATGGACTGTAGCCCACCAGGCTCCTCTGCCCATGGGATTCTCCAGGCAAGAATACTGGAGTTGGTTGCCATTTTCCTCCCCTAAGGGATCTTCCCGGCCCACGGATAGAACACAGGTCACCTGCATTGGCAGGCAGATTGTTTACCACTGAGCCACCCTGAAAGCCCACAGAGAAACCTATAATTATAATTCTTACAAACACTACAAGGAAAGTGTTCTAACTTTATAGATAACATATTTTGCATATTATCCAAACCAAAAATGTTAAAAAAAAAAATTAGGTCCTTTAGACAATAGGAGTAAGAAACAAGCATCCACATCAGGGGATTTAGGGACTTGAATGGCACACGTGTGCCCATGTAACCCTTTTTACCCGCAGAAGCATGCAGCCTGGCTCGTCCGAGGTCAGCACAGTCTCCACCCTGTACCTTATTCTGTTGTCCCTGGCTGACAAGCTTGAGAGACATGCAAACAAAAGCAATCCTTCCAAGAAAACATGACCCATCCCTGGTGTCAGCTCCAGCCCACGCCTGTTCCTGGGGTCAGATCACTTCCGCCCACTTACTTCCTCCTCACTCTGGTCCTTCCTCCTCCTCGCATCAGTAGTTTCCTTCCTCTCACTGCTCCCTTTCAAGTCAGCACGTCTGATAAATATTCACACCATCACTGAGCTCTCCTTATTAGTGATCACATTCAAATGTTTCGGTCAATACATATTTTCTCCCGAAACAAATAAATTGTCAGAGAATAAATGCTGTGGTTTACCAAATAAGGACCACATATGAGTTTCTATGGGAAATATATTATCTGTGTAAATCGCAATTCCTTGAAATAGCAGCCTTTTTTTTTTTTTCTCAGCACACTTACAGAGGACAAAAACATGTTTCCCAAGCAATAAATAATAGCATTAAAAGCAGTGAATCAGTCATAAAATAGCATCTGTTTTGGTACCCCTTAACCACCCAACAGAACCATAAAGCCCCTATTAAATGGAACTACATTAAAGTACTAATATACCTTCAAAACAGGTGTGGAGGGCTTCCAACATTGATGGCTAGACTCAGAAGGACCATGTGTGACTCCTGGGCAGGAAAGCCATTCTGTGCCCCCTGTTTCTTAATTATAGGAAATAGGCTTCATTCAGCCTCCATGACCTTCCTTGAGTTCCAACAGACAGGTTCAAACAGCTGCTAGTTAGGGAAGGGAGGGGGCATGGAGACAACAGAGGAGCAGACAAGAAACAACAGTGCATTTTTATGGCTGAGTAATATCCCATGACACCACATCTCCTTTATCTAGTCATCCATCGTGGACAGTTAAGTTGCTTCCAGGTCTTGCCCACTGTAGACAGTGACGATGTGAATGTTATAGTGCATGTATCCTTTCAAACGATGCTTTTCTCTGGATGTGTGCCCAGGAGTGGGCTTGCTGGGTCATAGGATAACTTTATTTTTAGCTTTTTAAGGCATCTTCATACTAATCTCCATAGTGGATGTACCAATTTACACTTCCAGCAACAGTGTAGAAGGGTTCCCTTTTTTCCACACCCCCTCCAGCATTCATTTATAGGTTTTTTTGATGATGACATAGCAGAAACTAACACATACAACATTGTAAATCAACTATACTCCAATAAATATTAATTAATAATAAAAAATAGCACAGCCTTGGGGCAGGTCGTGGTTTCCCCCTCAAGGGACACACACAACAGTACCTTTGAGCTGCTCGGCAGACGCTGAAACCCCTGCCAGGCGGGAGACGTTAACTGTCTGCTGCCCACAGACACAGAGGCCCCAGACCTGTTGGAACCAGAAGGTTGATGATGCTGACTCGCACTTACCTCACCACCCACCAGTCAGAAGAATGCCCATGAGGTCGTCACACCCCCCCAAACCAGGACTATAAAACTACTCACTACCCGCTCCAGGCGGGGACAGAGTTTTGAGGGCATTAGCCTGCTGTGGCTCCCTTTGCCTGGCAAAGTGGTAAAGGTATTTTTTTCTACTTCATCCAAACCTCTATCTAAGAGATTTAACTCTGTATCGGGGTTCAGAGGCCTGACTCGGCATCAACAGGGCACACTGCCAAGGAAAAGAAATGATAAAGTCATTAATGATGATCCACAGGCCCTTGGACCACCCCACCCTACACCTTAAACTTATAGCACACATCGGAGGTGCTCAGGAGGTGACCGTGTGGAAGGAACACAGTCAAAGAAGGGTTTCCAAAGTGACACTTTATACTAATTTATTGAATAACTTAACATTTGCTTTTTTCCCCAGTTTTCTTTTGCAAGCAATTTGAAATATCTCTCCTTTTAAACTTTTGAATTAACTTTAACTGAATCAGAATTATCTGTATCAACTGGAAATTGAGCATCAGTCCAAGCAGAGAGAGATTTTAAAAATGGTGCTTGGAATTAGAAGAAAAACTTGACTGGGAAAATCCCCATTTCATAAGTTGCTGATCTCTCTCATAAAAGAGGAAAAGATAACCTGAGGTTTCTATGCTTAACAAAGATATTGTCATAAAAGGTTAATTTAAATGTATTTAACAGTTTGCCAGGTTAAAAAAATTAACAAACTTGGCTCATTATGAATACTTTGTAACAGTCAGAGAGGAACCAGATTTAGTATATAAAAAATAGACTTTTTGTATAGTTACTGTGATTTTGATCATTCTGATTCTTATGTGTTCTTGTAGATATTTAAATGCAGAAGACTGTATCAATAAACTCTGTGTCTATATATAAGACTCAAAAAAAAGGTGAAGATTCTATTAAGCAGCATTTTTGCTTCCTTCTTATAAAGCACAGCCAAAATGCTTTCAAAGTGCATATTTTAAATTTTATATTATTAAATTTTTATTTTCTAACCAATCTAAGTAAATCTCCATCTACATAAAACCATTATAAAATGTTAAAGAGGGAATTCCTTGGTGGTCCAGTGGTTACAAACCCGTGCTTCCACTGCTGAAGGCACAGATTTGACATGACATTCATATCCTGAATGTCATTCCACATGGCCAAAAAAAATTGTTAAAGAATATTTTATTTAATATTTTCTTTTCTTACTCCTTCAGAATCACAATTCTACTGCAAATGGGAGAGGGCAAGGCACTCCTTGTGATAAGTGTGTATTAACTCTATTCTTGTATATGATATTGGAGTAGGAAATGGCACTGCACACCAGTATTCTTGCTGGGAAATCCCATGGACAGAGGAGCCTGGAGGCCTATAGTCCATGGGACTGCAAAGAGTAGGACAAGACAGTGACCATGCACATGCTGACAGATTTAACATGAATTTCTGAGTTTAGTTACTTTCTTGTCTAGATGGAAAATCAGATTTCTGAACACATTTGTTTGGATACACTAGTGACGCACCCATGCCAACTCTCAATGGTAAGCTTAGATTTGCGGTATTTTCTGTATGCAACTGTGCTTAAGACTACCATTGTTTTAGGAAGTTGGTGTCAAGTTTCTATACTACATATGGAATAAAAAATTCCTCTCTGCAGTTACGTGGGTATGAGAAATGCAGTGTTCTTATTTTTACTTTACTTCAAACATTGATCATTTTTGTGAGCTATCTGGGTGGTAGAAAGCACTATGGTTCAAAATGATGTTCCAGAATCTCTCAGATTAAAACCAAAGAGTGCACTTTTTAAGAAGACTAGGTCCTCATCAAGAAGGCGGCTTTACATCGAAACAAGTATATTATTTAGGGTGAAACAAATCACCAGCCCAGGCTGGATGCATGAGACAAGTGCTGGGGCCTGGTGCACTGGGAAGACCCACAGGGATCGGGTAGACAGGGAAGTGGGAGGGGGGATCGGGATGGGGAATACATGTAAATCCATGGCTGATTCACGTCAATGTATGACAAAAACCACTACAATATTGTAAAGTAATTAGCCTCCAACTAATAAAGATAAATGAAAAAAAAAAAAAGAGGGCGGCTTTAGCTATGAAGGGCTTCCATAACCCTGGTGGCTCAGACAGTAAAGAATACACCTGCAATGCAGGAGATGTGAGTTTGATCCCTGGGTGGGGAAGATCCCCTGGAGAAGGAAATGGCAAGCCACTCCAGTATTTTTGCCTGGAGAATCCCATGGACAGAGGAGCCTGGCAGACTATACAGTCCATGGGGTTGCAAAGACTCGGACACAACTGAGTGACTAAGCATATCCTAGTGAGGGGTAAGAAAGGATAGAGTTATTTCTGTTACTTCCTAAGTTAGTATCTCTGTGAACAAATTATTTAAACCACTCTGGCTAGTGAAGCCACCTGGGAAGGGACTAAAATGTTGGGAGGGAAATAAATTAGGAATTTAGGATTAGCAGATACACACAATTATATACATAAAACAAACAACAATTACACATAGAACAGGGAATAATATTATGTTTTAATTATCTACAATGGAGAAGACTATGAAAAAGAATATATACATAAAATACATATCTATAATTGAATCACTTTTGCTGTATGTCAGGAACTCAACTGTAAATCAACATTGTAAATCAACTGTTTTGTTGTTTAGTCACTACTAACATGTCTGACTCTTTGGCAACCCCATGGACTGTAGCATGCCAGGCTCCTCTTGTCCATGGGATGGATTTTCCAGGCAAGAATACTGGAGTGGATTGCTACTTCCTTCTCCAAGGGATCTTCCTGACCCAGGGACCAAACCCATGTCTCCTGCATAGGCAGGCTGATTCTTTATCCCTGAGCCAGATAAACTTCAATGGAAAAAATGTTAGCCTCACTTGATTAATCTGTCACATAGCTGACACACTTCAGATTTTAAAACACTACTGACCATTTGTTACATATGGGCATTCTTCTCTGTTGTGGGAAATCCATGGACAGACAAGACATTCTAGAAGGAGGGTGGGGGCAGAGCTTCTAGTACCTTTGCTGGCAAATGCTCATTCAGGATTGACTACTTTTCTGGTGGTGTTACATTATGACTATTTTGATGAGACATTTTTACCTCCAGTCTTATTCTCAGGTTAACAGCAGAAAGGAGAAATCTCCTGACACATTATGGGACATGTTGACACATGTTTTAGAGAATTTTCAACAAGACTGCTCAATAAAGACGGAATTCACTCCAACCTTGTAAGGATGCAATCAAGCTGATTCAGGATTTATCAATAAATTAAGTATAAAACTTTAAGACATTTGCCATAGAAATCATTATGCTCTTTTAACAATTGTAAACAGCTTCGGCTTCCTTAAGAAAACCCATTTTGCAAACCCTAAAGAAACTAGGATCCTTTACAGTGAGTTTCGTTTTAATGAATTTAAATACAGTGATTTTCTCTTTTAAACACTAAACCTTTACTAACATGAGCAAGATTGCACCCCTCTGATCTGAGGATCTCATGGTACCCATTAGGATGTCTTAGTACTATTCTTTTTCTTTACTTTCCACTCAGAGGCATGGAAACTGCTTTAACATTTACACAGAAGAGTTCTATGCAATTCGTGGTCCTAATAACTGCTTATTTAAGAAAAGAAGAAAATTTAATTAATTTTAGTTTCAGAACAAAAAATTCTCTTTAGTTTCCTTATAATGTTTGTCTTCTTCTATATAACACATTCATGATTATCTAAGAATAACTGGAAATTTGGGATACATGTTATGTTAATTGATTGAAGCATACATCTTGCTTTGAAAAAATGGGTATTGCATAGTCTAAAGATTCAAAGGTCAGAGTCTAGTATCAATTTAGTTATTAAATCGAGCTTATCATAAACAATGAAGTTAGGTATTTACTTGAAAAATGAAGTCAGGATATCATTTATTTGTTCAGTAACAGGAGAAGGGTCTCTCAAATATAAATTCTTCCATATTTGTGGGGAAATGTCCTACAGGTTTAAATATGACATGTCACTGTGATTTCAACTCTATCAATAATACATGGACAGATCTGGGTACATTTAAGACTAGTTAGGAGGAACATAAAAACAACTGAAGGGCCAAAATACCTGTACCGCATAGTTGTCCTCATGTGTGTGTGTGTGTGAGAGAGAGAGAGAGACAGAGACAAAGATACAGAGAGAGAGACAGCAAAGCAGCAAAGAGACAGAGAATGAAAGAATCTGTACTGCAGGAAATGAAGCAGAACAAAAACAAACAGGTGGGTATATTTCCCAGAAAGAGAAAGGAACTTCTTTTAAGAACACTAAGTCCAGAGATAAAGGACCTGGAAGCAGAGGTCCCCAAACTTTTTGGCATCAGGGACCAATTTCATGGAAGACAATTTTTCCACAGATGAAGGGTGATGGTTTCGGGATGACTCAAGCACATTACATGTCTCATGCACTTTATTTCTATTATTGTTACATTAGCTTCACCTCATATCATCAGGCATTAGATCATGGAGGCGGGGGAGCCCTGCCTGGCAACACTACTATTCATACTCTCTAAGCCTGAGCTTTTACCCTAAATGTAGAAGCTAAAAGATGGGCCCATGGTAAGTAATATTTAAATCTGACTTTATTTTATTGTTGTACCCAAGATTCTGTGAATTCCTTAATTCATTCTAATTAAGGAATTATTTAATTCCTTAATTCAATCTAATTACAGCTTGATTTCTCAGAGGGAAAATATATGACCCTACCTTCTCAAGTTACTTTTTGATTATTATCTTCTCTGGCTACTGCATTGCTGGATGACAGCCCAGGGACCTCCTGCATTTCAGTTTTCCCTGCAGTGAGTACTGAACACTGAGCAGATCTGCTCCCACAGCTCTTACACTGATCGTGAAGACCGGCAGAGGAGGCAGACTGCTCACCCCGGATGTTGTGAACGGATTCACAGCATATATTCACAGTGACGCACCTTTGTGATTCTTGTATTCCAGTTGCCAGGAAGGGTTCATGTTTCAGACTCCTTGGGTTTACAACCATAAGATGATTGCAGAAAAATAAAACACTCTGCAGCCAATTTTTTTTTTTCCTGAAACATTCTGATATATAATTATCATCACCAAAAAAGTGTATTTTCAACCCTGTATATTCTTTATCGAGTGCTGCTTAGAATGTTTTTCTTTTTGACAAATCTTTGCTCCCCTAGGAACTCTGATTGATGTCAAGATGGATGCTGACAGAGGAAATGGTTCTTGTCTTGGTGAAGAGACCGAGTCTAAGCAAAGAGATGCAAAGGCAGAGAAAATATCTTGACACTCCTTCTGCTTTCTCTTCTGGTCTCTGTACCCCTCTTTTCTACCTCCCCAACCCTGAACCCAGATCTGTCTCTCTTATTACATCTCGCTGTGTAAACTCAGACACACACTTCCAGGGCGTTAGAGACCGGCCTCTGTGAAGTGTGCAGAAAGTGCACGCACTTTCTGTGTGTCCAGACAACAGCTTCAACAACAGGAGTTGCTAAGTGTTCTGTCTGCTGCCCCCATGCCCAGCATCCTTTGCATTTATCTTCAGAACCACCCTCAAAAGTGACTCTAAGGACTTGGGAAGGCTAATGTTTCTGAAGGGGAAACACAAAATCACGAGAGTGCAGCTGTGGTCTAACCACAGCAGAACGAGCCCTGAGACTCGTGCACGAGACCTGTGTGCCCCCCCACCACCTGCAGACCACCACCTGCTCCCACTCCGGTGACTTGCCTGCAATGTGGGACTCAGCTGGGGTCACGGGCCAGAGGGACTTCCTGGTTTGCGAGGTCTCCAGTTACTCAGAGGTATCTTTATCATAAAGCTACTGTTTTCCTCTTTAAATTAAATTTGCTACCTTTATTTTTTAAGTTAACAGTCAGTGATCAATCTGGCTGTGCTTTTGTGAAAGACAAAACTTTTGGGGGGTTAAAGACATAAAGCTAAATATAAACCACTTTTATAGACACTGGGTAAGATTTTTATCTGTTTGGATAAGCTTTTTTTAAAAAAATTAATCCCAGTTGTGCAGAATATAAAACCTGAATTTGTTCATGCTGACATGTGAACCTGAGCTTGCATTTGGTTCTGCAGTGATAACTTCAATTGCACAAGGCTTGTTGCATTTGACTAGTCAGAATCTCTGCCCTAATGAAACTGAAAACATCCTAGAGGTACTCTGAGACAATTTTTAATTCACCTTTAAAAAAAAGCCTTTGATGAAAAAATTGGAATTTCTGTATTAATCTCTTTGAACTGCATACGGAGACCGCATCCAAGCTTATTCCTACCTTTTTTTTTAACAGACAAAACTCTAATAAGGGGGTATATTGTGCACTTTTTAAATTTTTTAGAATGCTTTTTGAAAATGCTTTAAAAGAACTTTCATGAATTGAAGTGTTATTGCATTTCTGATTGGTGATACAAAGAACAGTCAAGATATATGCAAAAAAAAGAAGAGTAAATGAAATCCTGAAGAGGTCCCAAGATGGTTCAGTATTATGAGACAGTGAACAGCACATGAAGCAACTGTCCATTGTAACAAAAAGAAGGGGGTATTTGTTTTTAAAGAGTTTTTTGATGTGGGCCACTTTTTTAAAGTCTTTATTGAATTTATTACAAAATTGTTTCTGCTTCACATTTTGGTTTTTGGCCTCCAGGTGTGTGTGATCTTAGTTCCCTGACTGGAGGTGGAACCTGCACCCTCTGCGTTGGAAGATGGAGTCTTAACCACTGGACCCTCAGGTAAGTCCCAAGACGGTGGCACTTTTAAAGGTTTCCTGCTTATTTTAAAGATTTACTGCTTAAAAATTCCTACCATACTCCAAACTGGACAAGAAGGCCCTGCGCAGTGGGACGTGGGCATGAAGAATTTTAGACCATAACACTTGGCTTGACACCTGAACAATATTGAAGTCTTGCTTCTTATCTTGTTCGATGCACAAGTAGAAGCCTTTTGCTTTCCTTTAACAAAAGTATTTTCAACCCTACTGATGCAGGTATGCTAAAAAAAAAAGGGGGGAAAAAAAAAACACCTTTTCTCTATTAAGGACTTGCACTGACGTTTGGTTTCATTGAGCGCATTAAATCTGTGTTAAAACAAAACTACCCATTGCTGTTAATCAAAACTGCAGTGAGGGAACTCAGATGCAAAAGCACATTTTCTTTGAATCAAAGACACCTAGGTTTTTTGCAGCCCTCACTCCAAGTGATTATATTATTTTTTTAAATTTTGATAGGAGACCTTCCTTTTCTACAGCTGGTACCATCAAAATGCATTGGTTCCTTTCACCCCCACAGCAAAGAAGTAAACAATATTCATGTAGGGAGAATACAGCTTAAGCGATTCCCAGAGTATACAAACATTTATTGGTACAAAATCTGCGACAGGAGTCTTTTCTTGTTAAATTTTTACAGTGTTTTCTCAAATCTTCAAAGCTCGCCTTGATGGTTTACTGAAGTAACTGAACCGCTCTTGAGTTGTTTTATATAGGACATCTTATCTTTCTTTCATTACTCAGGCTGTGGCTTCCTCTTCTATTCCCATGAAATCCATGTACACACTTTAGAAGCCCTCCTGAACAGGCTCTGCTTCTAACTTTCACAGAGCCCTTAGCACCATTTGAATACGAAAGAGATACTGAATAAAAAGCTTTAATCTCTTGTCTGTTAGGCTGCTTTCTGGCCTCTCTTCATCTCCTCCTGTTCCAAGGGCTTCTCTGTGAGAGGCAAGTGAACACGCTTCTTTTGGAAATGAAGTGTAATGCACAAGAAGATGCTTTTGCTTTCGGCTGGGCCAAATCCGGAAAGTCAGAGGCTCTTGGAAACCAACCCCCAATCCTCCCCTCTGTCAAAATTCAGCTCCATGCGTCCACCACTGCCTTGTGTTTAAGCCTTTACAGGTAAAAGATTAGTCAAAAGCTCGCTCCCTGAACAAAAATCATTCAATCGGCAGAATGTTCAGGAGTATCAAATAGGCCCTCCACCTCCAATACTGCAGGGCGCTCCCCTCTGATACTTCTTCCCCTCCGTGAGCTGGAACTGCTTGAAAGGGTTCTCTGTTCTCTCTCTCTTGTCAATTTGAATGCCAGGAAATGAGCCCCCTTTGTGAGATTAATTAATAGCAGGAGCGGATCGGCCCAAGCCCCAGCGCCACGCAACCGAGCTGTAATTGCTACTTTGTGGAAAGGAAAGGAAAAAAAAAAAAAAAAAGTTTGGGTTGCAGTTTAAGAAGAGGGTTTAAGGAAAGTTCTTTGAACTAGAGGTCTCAGTGCACTGGATTAAGGCAAGAAGCAAGGAGGCCTTTGAAGTTGGCTAAGAGGTTTTGGAAGGGAAAAAAGTTGGGTGGCGAAGGGGAGCTGGCAACATCAAAAGCAGTCGCTTGCTCGGCCTCTCACCTGCTTGGTTTCAGAACAGGGACCCCGGGGCTGGAGAGAAGCGTGGCGGGTCCCCACCCCCGGCCGCAGTAAGGGGTGGGTGGGCGGCTGTGCATTCCGGATGCGTGGTCCACCCTGGGCTGCAGCGCCTGGGCCGGGTACAGGGGCTCAGTCAAGGTGGGGACGCTGTGTGAACGGGCCCGGACGGCACACGCCAAACGCACTTAAAGACTGCAAAACGGATTCCTCTCATTTCTCTCCTGCCACCCTCTCCCCTGAGACCTTAAAGACGTTTTTCAAAAGTTCCTCTGCTTATCGCTTAGCCCTGATGTATTGATAAGAGGAAAAAGAGAAATCATATCCATACCCTGTCTAGAATTAAGAATTAACGAGGGCTGTCTTCTCAACAGGGGCAACACCGCCCCCAAGGGGGTGAAATTGATTCCTGGGGCTGAAAGAAAATTTTAGATTTTCTGCGACTTTGCGATTCTCCAAGGGCCCAGTGCATCCACAGATACACATTACATCTTTGCTAATATAACTCAATAGGGAAGGGCAATTAGAAACAAAATACCTAAAAAGAGCTGCTTAAATATATCACAGCCTTTAAAAAAAAAAAAAAACCACCACTCTGAGGATAGATACTATATGCAAATTCCTAAACAGTGGCATGAATTTCATTTTATGTGAATTGTATATTAACCAAAAGTTAATTTGAGCACATGAATTTCAAATTTTGATTTTGTGTAGAAGAAGTCAAATCTCAAATATTTTTATACTTCTAAATCTCACTTTATTTTATTGTCTTGCTGTTTGTCAGACTGATGGATGAGATTTCTACTTATTTTAATGGAAAACTATGAATAGATTCCAGCTCTCATCATTACAGTTTGTGCATAGGCTCAGATATTTTTGAAAAAAAAAATCAAATTCTCCTCAGTTTTGTTTGTTTACGGGGAGTGAGGAAGGGCTTCCTTACAAGTTCTAAACTCAGGATTTTTTCAGTGACCTGGCAGATTTTTATGTTTTATAAATACACCTTATGCTGTTCATTCTAACTTTGTATGTATTTTTTCTAAGTTAATATGGTTAGGTGTCAATTTCAAATGATAACTAATATTTATGGAGAGAAGTTAAAAACATTTTCGTGGCATTTATTGCCTGATGGGATTGTTTTAGACTTTCTAAGGGTGTTGTTTTCATTTTGAACTTAACTTCCAAGATAAATACATAGACTTTAATTCAACCAAATATGTAAATACTTAGGGGCAAGCCTTAATAATAGAAACTAGAAGTCAAGAAAAAGTCCTGAGTTCCTATGTTTTCAACTATAACTGTGTTCTATCTTTTTCTCCTTATAATGACAAGGAAGCTTGGAAAATCAATAGCCAATCGCAGTCTGTGCTGTAAAAACCAGGAACTTTTCTAGGTCTGTTTAGCTAGATACCATGTTTCTGAGCATCACCACCATTCAGACTATTTATTCCCCACTGAATTTGAGAAGGCTATTTTGGAGGCTTTGCCTTCAGCAAAATTAATATACACAGCAGTGGACACAGGAAGCCGTGTCTTCTCTTTTCCAGTGTCTATGTCTGTTGTGTTCAAAAACATTCTCAGGAGGGCGACAGTCCCGGCAAAATGTACCAGTGACATTTCAGAGTTTCCTCTTCATTGACCTCCAATACCAATTCACTCTGCACATGCAGGGTGGACGAGCCCAACCTTCAGCCCACAGTGAGCAATCAATAAACACTGTTGACTGACCTCGTTGATGCACCCAACACCTCAACTCATGGCCATGCAACCTCATTACTGTGCCATCTTGGGGGACCTGCCATTTTGAAAGATTAACAAATATTTTTAATACAAGTGAGTGAATACAGTAGCTAGTGATTATGAGCCCACTGGCAGAATTTCCTATCCCCAGTCCTTCCAAACCTGTAGGAAGAAACAAGCATCCCTATTTCAAATGGAAGCCCACATCTACTGGCTCACCCAATTTAGAGGAGACCTTGTCCACTCTGTGTACAACAGAAATTAGGTAAATCCAGAACTAGGTACAGTCTGACTTTCTTGAAATACATTTCTTGCCATAATGCCTAGACGCCAGTCTATGAGCTGTCAAAAAGCTGTACCTAATTATGCTCATTAAGAAAAACAGACATTCAGTTACCTGCCTGCTGCCAATGCAGGAAACAAAATAGTTTCAGCTTTTAATATATCCACTATCTTAGTCGGTGCCATGCATGTTAAAGTTTACCACTCCTTGAGGCTTGCAATTGCAACACTTATTTATTTTTTAGCTATCTGGAGGATTATAATTGCGTGCACGCATCAATTACGGATTGGATTCAGCATTTTCAGATAAGTTCCCAGTTCACAAAGAGAGCACAGTGGTCTCCTGGCGTTTCCAGGCCAGTTTGATTACAGGTGTAGTACACGCAGGCTTGTTAGTTCTCCGTGATGAGGGCATCCTTCTCTGCTATACCTCTAGGAGAAGAGCTGACCATTGCCTCTCACTAACAATTTCTTCCCATTCCTCAGAGAAGCCTTAATGAGCCCCTTGGACATGGCCAAAGGCAATCTTTTCTCTGGGCCAGTGAGGTGAAAAGCCAAAGCTTTATCTACGAGGCAAGCAATAATTAATAAGGTGTCTTTGATTCATCTCAATTCATTAACAAAGTTACAGGTTGGGCAGCCTTCAAGGAGCACAGTGGAAACTATCCCTTCACTTACAGAAATTGGATGAAACATGCGTGCCAAGGTATGTTATGTTAAAAAAAAATTAACTTACAACCAAAATAAATGAATGTAGAATACTAATTGGGAGAAAGCAACTGACAGATACTGCAAAAGATTGATTTTCAGGGAAACGGAGAAATCTGTTTTCTGTTTATTTTAAGGACAGGAAATGAATACTGATTAGAAATGTATAGGCAGTTGCGTTAGGCAGCATTTGGTAATGTTTTCGCTGGATATTTGATTTGTCTAAGTTTTTCCTAGATCTGAGACTGGATGTCAGTTATCAGAGTTAGTTGTGGTCTAATAATTAGTTGGACTTGGCTACAGGGCTCTTAAATCACAAAGCATTTTCCATGCCTCTGCAGAAAAGGAACGAAACCTGAGTGTCGCGTGGCCACAGAAAGAAATGCCTGCTATGAAAATCCTGGATGAGGTGGTCAGGTTTCAGCTGGCCTATTTTGTTCCCTAAGAAACTACTGTGGACTTAAGAAATATTGGTCATTTGAATTTGTACGAATCTTAAAATGCTACTATATTATTTCTTAATTGTATATTATAAACATTTATATGTAATACATATAATTATTTTTAATTAAATAAAATATATTGAATATAAATATAAAATAAAATGTCAAATATATTACATATAAAATATATATAAGTTCCCCTGGAGGAGGTCATGGCAATACACTCCAATATTCTTGCCTGGAGAATCTCATGGACAGAGGAGTCTAGTGAGCTACAGTCCATGGGATTGCAAAGAGTTGGAGATGACTGAATGACTAACACACACACACATACAGATGTAAACATATAAAATACCTACAGTTATTTCTTAATAATAATACTTATTTCTTTTTTCCTATTATATATGTATAACACATATAATATATATACATATATAATATATACCATGAATAACATATATACCATATAGAGGTTTCCCTGTTACCTATCGGTAAAGAATCCGCCTGCAATGCAGGAAACTCTGGTTTAACTCCTGGGTCGGGAAGATCTGCTGGAGAAGGGATAGGCTACCCATTCCAGTATTCTTGGGCTTCCCTTGTGGCTCCAGGCTGGTAAAGAATCCATCTGCAATGTGGGAGACCTGGGTTCAATCCCTGGGTTGGAAAGATCCCCTGGAGAAGGGAAAGGCTACCCACTCCCGTATTCTGGCATGGAGAATTCCCTGGACTGTATAGTCCACGGGGTCGCAAAGAGTAGGACACGACTGAGTGACTTTCACTTTCACTTTCATATATACCATATATAATATATACCATATGCCATATATAATATATAAACCATATGTAAAATGTATAATATATATAATGTATACAATTTTTCTTAATTACTACCAATACTTATTCTTATTTCTTAATTGCATATATGTGTCAATATATATTTTGTAATATATTCAATATATTTATACTTAATATATTTTATATGCACACACACACACACACATCTCCTCTTATTTATGATAAGAACACTAACAGAACAGAAGGCAAGCCACACTCCTGAAGAGGAGGCACTAGCTTTCAGAGCCTGTTAGAATGAAGCCCCTCACGGAACGGGAGGGGTCTGGCGGTGCTGAGGAAGCTGTTCCATGTTCCTGGCATCCCCCCGTGGTGGGAGTGGGGGCTTCTCATTTGCATCTGTGGTGTTGCAGTTTTGCTCCAGGTCCCTCTCCACTGTGAAAAAGGCTGACTGGGGGAGGCCGCTGGGGCAGGCAGCAAGGCTACAGCAGAAACAGGCTGCTTGCCTCATCAGCTTTGCTGGGACCACCACACAATGACCTCTGTGAAGAAATGTAGATAATAATGTACAACGTCTCCTAGAACCATGGCTGGAGTCAGACTCTCCTGATCCTTCATGGGAATTCAGAAGTGCAGTTGTGAGGTTGCAGTGACATCTAAAGGCAGACTCCTCAACTCCTGCTGCACTTCCGCCCTGCTGGTTCCTTCTCACAAATGCTCCTCTCCCCGTCAGAGCTTCTAACAGACGACAAACATCTAAAATCTGCAGGAAAGCACTTTTCCTGGGATCTTCTCTTTTCTTGGTCTACTCCCTTTGGAAGTGAGATATACTTGCCACCTTGAAAGCCTTTCTTGGATTCCGCATTCCATCACTTCTGGCATTGTTGCTATGTTATCTTCTTACACTCTTATAACCTTTGTGCCCATATGTCTTGAGGCCAAACCAGGCCTCAAACCACAAGTTGGGGATGGCTTGCATTGCCCTGCAGCCAGGATCCAGCCTTATCTTCCTGTTGTTGTTCAGTCCCTAAGGCATGTCCAGCTCTTTGCAACTTGGTGGACTGCAGCATGCCAAGTTCCCCTGTCGTTTACCATCTCCTGTAATTTGCTCAAACTCATGTCACTGAGATAGTGATGCCATCCAACCATCTCATGCTCTGCCACCCCCTTCTCCTCCTGCCTTCAATCTTACCCAGCATCACGGTCTTTTCCAGTGAGTCGGCTCTTTGCATCAGGTGGCCAAAGTATCTTCCTATCTCCACCTCATACTCCTTCTTCTACTTTCCCCGAGGAGACAGAATGGTCCTGAGGTTGTATGAGCTTCCTCTGAAGAGTAGAGGCTGGCTAAGCCACATGGTGTTCTTGAACTACATATGACCACCTTGCCAATCAGGATAAGGAAACATGCATTTTTAATCATGGATGCCCATGTATGAACTGTGCCCTTTCCTCCTTATTTAAATAAAATGACCTTGTCTGTAGCCAGGTCGGTAGTCGTCTTTCCCTGACTCCATCACCAAGGGCAGACACAAGACCACTGCCATCCTGCGGGGGGCCAGTTCCCACCTCTGCTCCCCTAAGGACCCCAGCCATGGACATTTCAGCCACCTCCTCTCTCATTTCAAACGTGCCCCGGAGTCTCTTTTCAAGCAGATTCATGAATCTGAAATGTCTCATGCTCTGATTTGGCTTCACCGGCCTTACCAACCAGATGCGTGGCCCTGGTAAATTCAGACAAGGGCAGAGAAATGAGAACACGTACACAAGGAAGCAGGGTATTTTGCATGCAGGTGATCCCGACAGTATTAGAACCTGAATGTGTTTTCTCAGCTCCCTATTGAAAGGATGGGAGTCTTTCTTTTCTATTTTTTTTCTTTTAATGGCCTTGATGAAAGACCTATAAAGTTGAATTGAATGGTTGGAAGATAATAACTCCAGTGGTAAAGTTCCTGCCTTGTCTCTGACCCTGCCCTGGCAGTAATCCTGGCTTTGGGGGGCTGAAATTTCCTAAAGATGTATTAGTGTCGTATACACATGTGCTCTTGTATGCTCATAATCCCTTTCACTAGCTTCTTAGCTGCATGCTTTGTATTTAAATTTTCCTTCTGACCAAGTAAATCCCTTTGGATGAAGTGACAGGATCTTTTCAGCACCCATGGCTGGTGACAGCTGGTGGGGAGATTCTGAAAGCCTGCAAAGTATTCCTTCTTGCTTCCTTCAAGACCAGTGCCAGCCACCAGCTGAGAGATTTGTTAGCGCTCCCTTCAGGCATCCGTCAGCTGAAGAGGTGCACAGTCAATGCTAAAGCAGCATAATAGATATCAACGTAAAAGACAATATCGGTGCTTCTGGCTTAGCCGTGTCTTTAATTAGGTACTTATTTATTATATGTGAACATGAAACCTTTTCATTAATTCCTGTGTAACCCTTTATTAATACTGTATGAAGCATACACTGGCATGTCAAAATGCAGTGAAAACTGGGCTTTGAAAGCAATCATTGCCGATAACCTTTAAAAGAACAGCTCCCAGGGCCAGATGCATGCTGTTTCCCCCTCCTTCGGTGAAGTTTCCTTGTGAACATCTAACTTGTAGTACATGCTGTCGTTCTCTGTGAAAATCGAAGGATGTCCTTTTGCGGGGAGAGGGGGGCTCCTCTCTGGCAAATGGTCATTGTTAGAGTAAGCAATGAGGTAATGAGAAAGACCCTAAGTAAGAAACTAGAGTTTGAATTCACGAGGGTGTTAGCAGTAGGTTGGTCCTTATGTGGAATTACTTGGTTTCAAAGACTTACCTAACCAAATGTCCTTTCTCTATTTGCTGGAAAAGCGAAACAAAATAATGCTTTCAGGGTAACAAAGGTGATTAACCCGTTAAGAGCAACTTTTAGGTGTTGTGAAATTTTTCTGTACATTTAAATCCCCAACCTACATAACCATCTTTCTAGAAACTACAAATTTGCTCACCTATAAAGTGAAAATAAAATGCAAACTAAACTGTCACTTCAAAAGATGCCTGGTTGTAGATTTACTTTTACATAGTCCCCCTTTGTTTTTGCCTTGATTATTTTAACTACGAAGAGAAAGTTGAGAGAATGTTTCCTTGTTTACACCCACTTATAAATATCCCTGGCAATTAGAATCTGAGAGATGAGGAAAATAGGCTGTTGTGCATACTATCAGTTGTTGTTCTGTGTTTATGCACAAGAAATCAGAGCACTGGTCATCCCAGAATGGTGAAAAGTTCATATACAGCATCGAGTATTTTGACAATGCAAAATTAATGGCAGATTTCATAATCATTATTCTGGTTTGGCAACTTACAAAAACCAAAGCTTCCTCCTATATCATAGAAATGTGTGTGTTTTGCATCTTCTAATATTTCTCAAATTCCTTTCCTAAATATTTTTTAAATTGACAGAATTTTCTACTAAGTGAATCTATTTTAAGAAATTAGAGTATTATAGTTCGCTCCATGGTTTTGTTTTACAAAAGCTGTTGCACTTGAAAATGTACTAAGTACAGATGAGAAAATTACTACGAAAATAAAGTGATTGTCATCTTAGTTTACGTTAGGGTTTGGGGTTACTAACGTCTATCAGCAGCAAAACAGATTCTGTGACTCTTAATAAGAAAGAATGACAAACTTTGGAATTTGGAAATCTGTGTTTTCTTTTTTGTCATTCTGCTTTTAACATGCCATGTTTCCTTAAGGGCGAGAAAGTTGTTGGACAGAGTGGCAGAAAAAGGATTGGAGACTTTAAGTTATATATACATTACTGCCAAACCCCAAACACAGGCACTTTGCAAAACATCAAATGATGCCTTTTCCTGTGAGAAAAAACTGCTTAACTCAATCATCCTAGTGCGCTACAATGATATTAAATAAACTGTTGAAAGAATAAAATTTCTCTTGTAAACAATTAAAAGCAACCAATCCACTAAGAATAAAATTGAAATCTGAGTTTGTGGTATTGTTGTTTGAACCAAAACGCACATGGCTTTTCAATATTGAAGTACCGATGACACCATTTTTGTGTGTGTATGTGTGCCTGATGGCTTATTAATTCAGGGCTTGCACTGGGTTCACCAGATATTCCTAAATCCTTATTAGTAAGTTGCAACTTGATGTGTCACAAGGAAGATGAAGGGCATTCCTAATAAGACTATAATCTATCCATTGGTGAACATACATTGATATCTGCTTCTTGATCTACTTCCTGTCACATTGGGTAAATTCCTTTGAACCGGCTTTGTGTTTTTATGTAAGAAATTGCTTGGGTTTTGTTCTGTTTTGTTCTGGTTGCTTTTAGGGGCATGCATGTACATGTGTGCATGTGTATGTTTTAATGGGCTGCTTTACGTGCTCTAATTTTTTTGGTATATCTTTGCACCAAATATTCCAATGCAAGTATGCATACGCATATATGGACTGGCCTACCTGTATGTGTGGTGTCTGTTTACATTTTCTGTCATGTAGTCATTAAGCACACAACGTAGCCTTAAAGGATGTCAGAACTGACAGCCCCGGCATGATGGATGATGTTGTGCTAGACTGATTCTTACCAGGTGTGGTGTGATGGGAATTCAGATGCTCTTCAGAGCTCTTATTTGTGTTAGTAAAGTTTTGCTTTTCTGTAAGTGGTGTTTTTTTTTTTGTTGTTGTTGTTGTTGTTTTTGAGGGGGAGGGCTTCTGCACTTGTGGTCATAAACCTTTTTAAGATCTATCAAATACTTGAAGTAAAAAAACAATATGGAGTTTTCTTCTGATATGTGTATATGATGTATGTGACCTATTTTTAGATCACCTCCTCTTCAACAAACATCTAAGTAGCCTCAAGTTATCAGAAGAGATATCTTCAAAGAATTAATATTGCTGATTCTGTTGTTGCTAATCTCCGAGTAATATGAATGGCTCCACTGACCCACTTAACTGGGCAGGAGTGATTACCACCTGCCCAAATCCATGAAAACATCAAGCCAACGTTAGAACTTCATTTAAACATTAACTAACCTTTTATTTAAATATTTTGGGTCAGCTACAAGTTTGAAGGGAGAAAGGCAACATTCTCTGGCCTGTCTGCACACAAGGGCTGGTCTCTGAACAAAATCTGAAAGCTCACGTTGGTCCCTTCTAGGTGTCAGCACAAAAGCAGGGGACTGTGCCCGACCGCCGCGAGGGTGCTCCTGCCAAGCTAAGCATGTGGCTGAGAGACACTCTGTACCCACGGCAAACCCCAGCATCAACCAGGGACACTGCTGCCTCGGCGAAGCTTGTTTGTTTTCCATAACTGAATTCAGTGTCTTCTGATCAAAAAGAACTTGTCCTTCCTTTTGACCATTTAAGATGAGGATGACAGAACTAACTGGCTGAATTTTAGGTCTGCAGAATTTGACAAAACTGGACAACCTGCCTCAGGGTGTTGTCAAATATCACCTGTCTTCAACAGACGGAAGCCGGTAACTTAAGTAATCAGTGGACCCGAGCAATAGAGTTCTAACTTCACCCAAGTGTTTACTGATCTTCCCAAATAATACTAGGCTAACTCAGCCTTTGTGTACAGATGGTCTCAAAAGCTTGTCCTGACACCTGCTATGAACCATGTTCCTCACCAAATTTCCAAAGAAAATTATAACACAAAATTATAACACAATTATAGCGCAAAAATTATAACACAAAATTATAGCACAAAGATCTTGTGTGAAGATCTTTACAGTTTTGATGAGTCTTCAGAGTTTCTTATACAGATGTGAAAGTGAAAGTCACTCAGCAGTGTCCAATTCTTTGCACCGCCATGGACTGTAGTCCACCAGGCTCCAAACGTCCATGGGATTCTCCAGGCAAGAATACTGGAGTGGCTTGCCGTGCCTTCCTCCAGAGAATCGTCCCAAACCAGGGATCAAACCCAGGTCTCCCGCATTACAGGCAGACTCTTTACCATCTGAGCCATCAAAGAAGCTTATATACATATATGAATATATATTTATGAGCAGCATTCTTGCCTGGAGAATTCCACGGACAGAGAAGCCTGGCCGGCTACAGTCCATGGGGTTGCAAAGAGTTGGACATGACTGAGCTCCGCATAGCAGTCTTTCATTTCACAAATATCCAGTGAGAACCTATAATGTTCTGAATTTGTGGTACAGAGGTTGGAACTTGGTCCTAATTGATAGGTGTCTATCTGGAACTTGCTAGAAATCCACCCTCCACAGTGCCAGGGAAAGGTGTTCACAGGGAGGTGTCTCACTGGTGGCAAACCCCTACCACTCACCTGCAGAAGGTGCTACAAAGCTGCAAGCGATTGGGCGGCCCTGGCAGCCATGTGGTTCAGGGACCCTGAGGGGAGAGGCTGTGCCTACGGTGGGACCCAGGCCCTTGGGAAGTCAAGAGGCTTCAGGAGCCCACCTGCAAGTCCATGGGAACCAAAACTCAGAACCACTTCTCCTGCAGTGTCTCTCCAGCACCCTCTGTGGGCAGTGCAACTGAACAGGGCAGTAGCTGACAGTGGATGCTGAGAGGGCACAGATCCATTTTCACAGACCAGGCAGTTAAGGGAGAAATTAGAGCTGGGAGCATCACACAGGTAACTGGCCCACACAGTGAAAGCACATCACCTTGCAGGCCTACTCTTCAGGGGCTTCTCCTTTGAGAGTTTTGGTCTTAGGTTTTTCCTAGTGGTTACTCATAAGACTGGTTTTCTCTGGTGGCTCAGCAGTAAAGAATCCACCTGCAATGCAGGAGATGCACGCTTGATCCCTGGGTCAAGAAGATCCCCCAGAGAAGGAAATGGCAACCCACTCCCGTATTCTTGCCTGGAGAATTCCATGGACAGAGGAGCCTGGCGGACTACAGTCCATGGACAGAGGAGCCTGGTGGGTTACAGTCCATGGGCTCTAGTCCAAGAGCTAGAGACAATTTGGAGAGTAAACCACCATCATTTGTACTACACACTCACCTCAGAGACACTGCAGGTTCTGCTGCAGAGTACTGTAGTAAAGTAAATATCATAAAAAAGCAAGTCACATGAAGTTTTTGGTTTCCCAATGAATATAAATATTATGTTTACCCTCATACTATAGTCTATTAAGTGTGCAATAAATAGCATTATGTCTTAAAAAGTACAGGCTTAATTTTAAAATGCATGTTTTTTTAAATGCAGTAATAATTACAATACTAACATCAAAAATCATTGATCACCATAACAAATATAATAAAGTTAAAATGTGTGAAACATTATAAGAATTACCAAAATGTGAAACAGAGACACAAAGTGAGCAAATGTTGTTGGGAAAATGGCACATGAGTTGCCAAAAACCTTTAATTTGTGAAAAACACAATATTTGCAAAATGCAATAAAACAAGGTGTGCCTCTATGCTAATATTTGCAATTTGTGATAATTTGAAGCATTATCTACTAATACTTTTCTATGAAAAATAACAAATGTGTTCCACTCTATCATCCCAGTGTTTCTTAGCCATGACTGCAGTGACCAATAAAACTTTAAATAATATTTAAGCTTTATTTCCACTTGTCATCTTTGGACAGTATTTTCTGACTCCTTAACTTCCAGAGAAATATCAGTGACTCTAGGCTTTCTTCTTTTGATCCTCTCCTCACTGGTACATCCAATGGAGTCCTCAGATTCAATGCTACTTTTAAATTCCTACTACTGCATTCTTTAAAAATATATATATATTGTTATAGTTAAGCCCTCTGTACCTTGTCTCACAACTGGCATTGAAAATTGAACCCAGTGAACTGCACTGTCAGTGCTATGACTGCCTGTCGTTCACTGGGCCAGTATCTCCTGGCTCTGCAGACGTGACTCTAACCCTAAGAACAGGTGAGAAATTTACTCTCCTTGCAATCATACAGCCAGCAAGACCTGGAGTTTTCTCAAACCTACTCCAAGTTACAGTGAGCGACAGAGCTGGATGTCTCAAATCTAATTCTAATGCACTGAGCTTGAACACAATGCTACGCAGTAAACTATTACTTTTACTTTTGGTTCTTGATAGACTTTTTTATGTGAGTCTATTTCTGTTTTATTATATTGTTTTTTTCTTTCAGATTTCACAGATAAGTGTTAACAGACAACACTTGCGGAGAAGGAAATGGAAACCCACTCCAGGATTCCTGCCTGGAGAATCCCATGGACAGAGGAACCTGGCGGGCTACAGTCCATGGGGTCGCAGAGAGTTGGACGTGACTGAGCAACCAACACCCACATATAATATTTGCCTTTTTCTACCTGACTTATTTTACTATGCAAAATACCTTCCAGGTTCATTCATATTGTTGCAAAGGGCAGATTTCATTATTTTCTCATGGCTGAGTAATGTTGTATATTTATATGCAACATTTTCTTTATGCACTTGGCTGTGGGTGGAGAATTAGGTGGCTTCCATATCTTGGCTATTGTAAATAAAGCTGAATGAACATTGGGGTGCATAAAAATTTTTGAATAAGTATTTTGCTTTGCTTTGTTTCAGATGTATACCCAGGACTGGAATGACTAGCATCATAATCTACAAATAACAAATGTTGGCAAGGACATGTAAAGAAAACAACTCTTGTACATTGTGAGTGGGAATGTAAATTGGTGTAAGCCACGATGGAAAACAGTAACGGTGTTCCTAAAAAAAAAAAAAAAAAAAAAAAAACTTGATAGATTCTTTATTAAAAACACAGAAGATGATTAGATGTTAGTCACAGAAAAGTAATTTATGTTCAGAGCATTAAGTCAGGTAGTACTGAGATGCTCATGTGCTCCTATATGCATCCATTCACACTAGTGTCTGTGCTTACAGAAATATGTGTTTAGTTTGGGTTTATTTATTTATTTTTTTTTTTTAGGAAAAAAGGACTACACTATGCATATTTTTAAAGCTTTTTATTTTGTAATTACTTTTTGATGGATGGAGAGATCCAAAGATATCACAAAAAAGTCCAGCAAGTCTTTTACAAGAATCTGCCCGTGATACAGGAGATGCAGGTTCCTTCCCTGGGTTGGGAAAATTCCCTGGAGGAGGAAATGGCTGACCCACTCTAGTATTCCTGCCTGGGAAATCCCATGGACAGCCCATGGGATAACAACAGAGTCAGACAGGACTTAGAAACTTAACAACAAACAACAACAAAAGACATGTTGAAATTCTACCCTTTACCAGTACCAGTGAATGTGATTTTATTTGATAAAGGGTTTTGCAGATGCGTTCTGTGCTGTGCTTAGCTGTTAAGGCGTGCCTGACTCTGTGATCCCATGGACTGAAGCCCACCAGGCTCTTCTGTCCATGGGGATTCTCCAGGCAATAATACTGGAGTGGGTTGCCATGCCTTTCTCCAGGAGATCTTCTAAACCCAAGGATCAAACACAGGTCTCCTGCACTGAAGGTGGATTCTTTATATCTGAATCATTTTGCAGGTGTAAGCAACTTAAAATGAGTTCATAAGGGTGGGCTCTAATCCAACAGATGGGTGTCCTTTTAAGAGAGACACTTCATGTAAGACACACAGGGAGACGCTATGTGAAAACAGAGGTGAAGACGGCAGTTCACTCTCTCATCACTTGATTCTTGCTGAACCAAGAATACAGCTATTCACTGTCACCCAAGGAAAGAGCAGTGTTCACTTGGAAAACAGCACTAGATAACTTCATATATTTTGTCACTACTTGTTCTCAAATTCTGTACCTCTATTCTCTTAGTTGATTGTGTGTATAAAGTGGGTTTCAGTGAACTTCTGGGTCTGACTCCCCAGGAGAGGAAACAGAAAGGTATTGAGGAAAAGAAAACAGCTTTGAAAGTGACAATGATACTCATCAAATGCTCTAACTATGTGCCTGCATTTCTCAGCTGCCCTGGGAATCCACATGACTACTTTTTCTGGCCAGTGGGCTATAAGCAGAAGTGCCATGTGTCACCAGCAGGTGTTTATGAACTGGCAAGGCACTCCCAAGATGACTCTTCTGCCATGGCAACTGAGGAGGCTTCTTTTTCAAGCTTGTAAAGCTAGAAGATGATAAAACATGTTCAGCCTCCATCTCTGAACAAGTAACTCTACTTGTACCAGACAAGCAGAATAAAAAGGTGGGGAAAAAATGTGAAATGATTTTAACTTTAGCACAACCAAGTCCACCCTGACAAATAAGAATACAATGAGTAACTATTCAAAAAGGAAAGCATGTACAATTACATCTTTACCTATGAAGGTGAAGACTCCTAAGCACACAAATAACCAATAGAGTAAAATAGTAAGTTTCAAAAAGCAAAGCCAAGAAAGTGTGAGCATTACTAAGAGGGGAAAGGGCAGGTAGGATGAATTGGGAGATTGGGGTTGACATGCATACACCACTGATATTGTGTATAAAACATAACTAATGAGGACCTACTGTATAGCACAGGGAATTCTACTCAGTGTTCTATGGTGACCTAATGTGAGGAAATCCAAAAAAGAGGGGATCTATGCATGTGTATGGCTGATTCACTTTGCTGCAGAGTAGAAACTAACACAGCGTTGTGAAACAACTATACCCCAATCAGATGCCAAAAAATATTTTTTAAAAAGAGAAACAAAACAAAACAAATTCTAACCCAGTAGGAAATCAGGGAAGGCTTCACGGAGTAGCGAACATCTAAATTAAATTTCAAAAATTAAAATTACATGTTGTTTCACACTTGAGATCTCAGAGGCCCAGAACTGCTCCAATCATTCCAATCACCCAAACAGCAACATAACGACTAATCCTTATAGTCTCTGAAATAGTACTTGGAAAAAATTATGTTAAGAATTTATTCGTTTAACTTGTTTTGATCACACAGGTATAAGAACTGACCCTCTGCAATTCTTAAGTTTGGTAGGAAACAACAGGAAACAGCTATTTGAAGAAGCTCCTTAGTGAGGGCAAGGCACAGTCCTCCTCTTGACCATTGGTGATTTTTCTCAGGATCTCTTAGAGTCAGATTTTCTAACAGGTCATATCAACTACATCACTAAAGTATCAAAGAAATAATGAACAAATATATTTACATAGGATATGGGCTTCCCTGGTGGCTCATATGGTAAAGAATCTGCCTGCAATGCAGGAGACCTGGGTTCAATCCCTGGTTTGGGAAGATCCCCTGAAAAAGGAAATGGAAAATCCACTCCAGTATTCCGTGGATGGAGGAGACTGGTGAGCTACAGCCTGGGGTGACAAAGAGTTGGATACAACTGAGCAACTAACACTTTCACTTCACTTTCATTTCACAAGGATATAAATATATAAGAACTATTCATCAGGAAACTGAGATCATCTCTTCTAAAAACAGCATTTCTGCTTTTATTGGTCATTTATTATTTCCCTTGAGAAATTTTCTAAAAGGCTCATATAAAGACTCTATATTCAGTTTCAATAAAATAAAATAAAGTCCAGCTTTTGGAACTGGATCCAGTCCATGAAACAGCTCCAATACTTTTCCCTCTCCTATATAATTGTCATTTTGTCATAATTGTCTTAGAGGATGTGTTTTACTCGTTCAACAAAAAAGACTATTCTGTGAATGAGAGAAATTGGCAGCAGCTTTTGGTACTAACTACCTGTGTCAGTACAAAATTTCCCCTGCTAACATTTCTGAAAATGTTTTACATGTATTTTTGACAACATCTTAAAATGTTTAAGTGGTATTTTATATATATATATATATATATATATATATATATATATTCCAGTTGTACCACAAGATTCAACATATTTTAAAATATATGTTTGCAATATTAATATATTAAATACCTTAGAAATATATTTAGAAACCTAATAACCTTACAGAGTAAGTAGATCCAGGTCTCATATTCCCAGGATGGACTTGAGAAAACACTGGGCTCTCTGCAGACTTAGTAGATCCAACGGTATGTGTGACTGTCTACAGGTGGGACCACAGGGAAAGTCCATTTAGGTTATACTACACAAAAGACCAACCTAGATAGCACACTAAAAAGCAGAGTCATTACTTTGCCAACAAAGGTCTGTCTAGTCAAGGCTATGGTTTTTCCAGGAGTCATGTATGGATGGGAGAGTTGGACTATAAAGAAAGCTGAGTGCCGAAAAATTGATGCTTTTGAACTGTGGTGTTGGAGAAGACTCTTGAGAGTCCCTTGGACTGCAAGGAGATCCAACCAGTCCATCCTAAAGCAGATCAGTCCTGGGTGTTCATTGGAAGGACTGATGTTGAAGCTGAAACTCCAATACTTTGGCCACCTCATGCAAAGAGTTGACTCACTGGAAAAGACCCTGACACTGGGAGGGATTGGGGGCAGGAGGAGAAGGGGACGACAGAGGATGAGATGGTTGGATGGCATCACCGACTCGATGGACATGAGTTTGAGTAAACTCTGGGAGCTGGTGATGGACAGGGAGGCCTGGCATGCTGTGATTCATGCGGTCGCAAAGTCGGACCGGACTGAGCAACTGAACTGAACTAAACACAAAAGACACTTCCCTGAGGGAATAAGAAGAATCAGAAATATAGTCCATTCTCTGTTTGCCAAGTTTTATGCTGTGGTTAGGCTGGGTTAGGTGGGAGCAAGAGACACTTTATTCTACACAGAGAACTACAGGCTCACAAAGCCACCAGCCCCAAATCTGAGTCCTTCCAAAGATATAACCATTGAATCAAAAGGGAATTATTCAGTGCTCGCTTCAGCAGCCCATATACTAAAATTGGAATGATACAGAGAAGATTAGCATGGCCCCTGCGCCAGGATAATATGCAAATTCATGAAGCATTCCATATTGTTGACATTTCTCCAAAGAAGACATACAGGTGGCTAACAAACACATTAAAAGATGCTCAACATCACTCATTATCAGAGAAATGCAAATTAAAAACCACAATGAGGTACCATCTCACGCAGGTCAGAATGGCTGCTATCAAAAAGTCTACCAACAATAAATGCTGGAGAGGGTGCAGAGAAAAAGGAACCCTCTTACACTGTTGGTGGGAATGCAAACTAGTACAGCCGCTATGGAGAACAGTGTGGAGACTCCTTAAAAAACTGGAAATAGAACTGCCATACGATCTAGCAATCCCACTGCTGGGCATACACACGGAGGAAACCAGATCTGAAAGAGACACATGTACCCCAATGTTCATCACAGCACTGTTTACAATAGCTAGGACATGGAAGCAACCCAGATGTCCATTGGCAGATGAATGGGTAAGAAAGTTGTGGTACACATACACAATGGAATATTACTCGGCTATTAAAAAGAAAGCATTTGAATCAGTCCTAATGAGGTGGATGAAACTGGAGCCTATTATACAGAATAAAGTCAGTCAGAAAGAAAAACACCAATACAGTATATTAACACATATATATGGAATTTAGAAAGATGGTAACAATGACCCTGTATGTGAGACAGCAAAAGAGATACAGATGTAAAGAACAGACTTTTGGACTCTGTGGGAGAAGATGAGAGTGGGACCATTTGAGAGAATAGCATTGAAACATGTATATTCCTTTATTTTTCTGGGCTGCAAAACGACTGCAGATGGTAACTTCAGCCATGAAATTAAAAGATGCTTACTCCTTAGAAGGAAAGTTATGACCAACCTAGAGAACATATTAAAAAGCAGAGACATTACTTTGCCAACAAAGGTCCGTCTAGTCAAGGCTATGGTTTTTCCAGGGGCCATGTATGGATGGGAGAGTTGGACTGTAGAGAAAGCTGAGCACCAAAGAATTGATGCTTTTGAACTGTGGTGTTGGAGAAGACTCTTGAGAGTCCCTTGGACTGCAAGGAGATCCAACCAGTCCATCCTAAAGGAGATCAGTCCCGGGTGTTCATTGGAAGGAACTGATGTTGAAGCTGAAACTCCAATACTTTGGCCACCTGTGCAAAGAGCTGACTCATTTGAAAAGACCCTGATGCTGGGAAACATTGAGGGCAGGAGGAAAAGGGGATGACAGAGGATGAGATGGTTCGATGGCATCATTGACTCGATGGACATGGGTTTGGGTGTACTCCGGGAGTTGGTGATGGACAGGGAGGCCTGGCGTGCTGCGGTTCATGAGGTCACAAAGAGTCAGAAACAACTGAGCAACTGAACTGAAATGAATTGATGTATATATTACCATATGTGAAATAGATCGCCAGTCCAGGTTCAATGCATGAGACAGGGTGTTCAGGGCCAGAGCAGGGGATGATCATGAGGGATGGGATGGGGAAGGAGGTGGGAGGGAGGGTCAGGATGGGGAAAACACGTACACCCATGACTGACTGACGTGAATGTATGGCAAAAACCACTACAATATTGTCAAGTAACTAGCCTCTAATTAAAATAAATTATTTAAAAAATTCATGAATTGATACATAGCAGAAGTATAACTAAATTCAGTGAGTTTTAAGCCTTTGATTTGTTTGGAAGATGATAGAAATACTAATTTATATTGAATTATAATAAATAAAAATAGCATGCTTAATTTCTAGATGTGGACATTCACTAAAATAACAGCAACAATCTATAAAAAGCAGTATGCATTATACCTCTTCACATACACAAAAAAATTATTAACTATAAAGACAACTAAAATTATTTTAAACAGAAAAAGTAAAAATACTGTAAAAGAAATAAAACCCAATTTTTGCATACTTTGTAGCTTAGCCATACACAATATTTGTAAAAATTGCAGACAATATTAGTCTAATTACAAGTAACATAATTGGAAGTCACTGAATCATATCTAAATATAAACATCAAGGAGATACAGTATAAAAAATAAAGGAACAAACTATGTTAAAAATATCAAGATAAAGATAGCAAGAAATTCCTAAAACTGTTGATGATCATTGCTTCTGAGAATTAGGGTGAAGACAGCACAAATAGATGATAAGTTTTCATTGAAAGACTTACAGAAATATTTTTACATTGGTGAACTGAAAAAAAATCACATTAAATTTTTAGAGAAATAAAAACCTTTATCCAAGAAAGATTTAGGCATGGATAACTAAGTAGCTCAAGCAATTAAGGGCTTCCCAGGTGACTTGGTGGTAAAGAATCCGCCTACCAATGCAGGAGACATGGGTTCAATCCCTGGGTCAGGAAGATCCCCTGGAGGAGGAAATGGCAACCCTCTCCAGTATTCTTGCCTGGAAAATTCCATGGACAAATGGGCCTGGCAGGCTACAGTTCACTGGGTTGCAGAGAGTTGGACACACGTTCACTTTTCAGGCAGTTAGAAACCTCAAAGATGCACAAAATTTATTAGATCTTCATGTAAGCAATGGCAGTGCTCCTTCATTGGGGATTGTTGCAATGCTTTCAATAAAAGAAAACAAGAAAGAACACCTTATTGATTTGAACTGAACTTCTCTTCTTTTAGATCAACAGACTTTTCTTCAAACTAGAAATGCTAGAGAAAGAGTCATTTGTATTCTGTGAAAAGAAAAAGTGAAAGTCATTCAGTCATGTCCAACTCTTTGTGACCACTAGGCTCCTCTGTCCATGGAATTCTCCAGGTAAGAATATGCCATTCCCTTCTCCAGGGGATCTTCCCCACCCAGGAATCAAACCTGGGTCTCCTGCATTGCAGGCAGACTCTTCACCTTCTAAGCCACAAAGGAAACCCCCTGTGAGAAGTGGTGCTAACTTCTTCCCAGAATAACTGACAGAAGCCTTTGAGAGAAAAATTCTTCAAAACTTGTAGGAGGCTGCATTTCAAGATTCTCAAAGAGAAAAAAAAAAAGATTCTCAAAGAGAAAATAAAGTATGTGTTAGAAATTTTAGTATGTTTAATAGATTCTTCCTCAAATTTTAAGTAGATAATGTATGAATATTTTAAAATACATAAGGACCACAAGTAAGTTGCATAGATTACTTAAGAAAAAAGTCATTTTTTTCCAATTACATGAACAAAGACTGAAGGCTTTCTCTGTATCATAGATTTTGAATTCTGCAACACATTTCCAACAAAAGTCTATCATGATATGCTTACATGTATGTGATTCAGGGAAGTGGACGAACCCTGTGGGAAGGTTTACTTATGATCCAAAAGCAGCCACAAGGACTTCTGCCTAAGTTGCATTTGCCATGTATCCAACAATTACTGGTTGTCCACCAAACTGAGCACAATATTAGATACTAATGGATTAGTAACGAGCAAACTCAGATAAGCGCTCCCATTCATAAGAGTATAATTTACAGATGAAGGCAGATGGTTAAATAATTATAACAAATTGTGACAGATTTTATGATACCAACGTATAAAGTAGGATGGAAGAATTAAGTGGAATACTACTCAGCCATAAGGAATGAAATAGTGCCATTTGAAGAGACATGAATAAACCTAGAGACTTTCACACTGAGTAAAGTAAGTCAGAAAGAGAAAAACAAATATTGTATACTAACACTTATATGTGGAATCTAGAAAAAATGGTATAGATGAACTTACTTGCAAAGCAAAAAATGGAGACACAGATATAGAGGACAAACAGATGGATGCCAAGTGGGGAAGGAGGGGAGGGATGAATTGGGAAATTGGGATTGACATATATACACTGCTAATACTATGTATAAAATTAATTATAGCACAGGGAACACTACTCAGTACTCTGTGGTGCCTTAAATAGGAAGGAAATAAAAAATAAATAAATAAAAGATATCTTCCCAGCCCAGGGATCAAACCCAGGCCTCCTGCATTAGCAGGAGGCTTCTTTACCATCTGAGCCATCAGGGAAACTCTCAATTAAATCAGTCTACAGGTATTCAGAGGGTGTTGTTCTTTCTCGCTGGGTTTAGTGGCTTTTTGGTACATGCGGTATTTATGCTATATTTGTACCCATGATATGGACAGTTTTTTGAAAACAAATTCAATAGTTTAGGGGAAAAAATTTTTTTCAATGCTTCAGAATCAATTATGTAGTGTAAAAATTACCTGTTTCTACTTTTTGTTTCTCTACTTTTGTGAGTCACTACAAGTCAGAATAGCCTTAGCTTCACAATATATGATTTCTACTAATTCTCAATATATTTCTGATGATTGAGTGTGTTTTGACAGAAAACCCTACCCATTGTCAAGCTCTGGTAGAGAACAGAAATGGCAATGCAAAAAAATTTTTTCTTAACATATGTATTTTAAGTATAGCTGACTTAACAATGCTTCAGGCGCACAGCACAATGATTTAGTTATACATGTACACATATATTATTTTTGAGATTATTTTCCATTATAGGTTATTATAAGTTATTGACTATAATGATGAACAAATAAACAAGTCAGCCCCCTGCCTCCCCACTCACTCTCCAAACACATTCCACCTCTTGTATTCACAGCTGGGTTTCTACCTGGGAGCCTAGGAGCCACAGAAGCTATTAGCATCAAGTGAGTCTCTTGTTTGCCAGGCACAGTACTAAGTCCTACAAAGTTCAGGGCATTTTAAATTGCCCCCAACCCGCTCCTTACCATCTATATTAGCAGCTCCAACTCAAGCCAGTTCAACTCAAGAGACGCCCCTAGATTCCTGCCTCTTCTCTCTATATCCTAATGATGCTGCCTTCATCTTCTACCTGGTAACCTCTCACTTGGACACCTAACAAGCTTCCTTTCTGAGCATTCCCCGCCCCCCAACTGCAGCCAGTTCCTCCTCACTCCCTCCACCTTTTACATTCCCAGTAATTAAAAAAGAAAATCACATATCACTGACCCGATTTTAAAATGTTGATTATTTCTGCTTAGTTTGGATAAAAATCCAAAGTCCTTGGCCAAACGGTCCTTGTTTCAGCCACATTGAGGCACACTCACTCTCAGCCCTCTCCCACCCCACAGACCCTCCACCACACTCTAGGCCTTAACTGTCCCCTGACCCCTCGGGTCCCTTGTCTCTGCTTCGACTTAGAGTGCCCTCTGCACCTTCGTCCTCTTCCAAACACCAGCCCATACTTCAAAACCCAGACGAAACGCCACCTCTGGAACTTCTCTCACATCCCCAGGCACAATACCTCCTACCTCTGTAATGTTGCTCATCACAGTGCATTCTCATTTGCCTTTAAAAGCACTCAAGTTGTTCCTCAAAGCAGGGACACAGGCTCTGCCCCACCCCAACCATGTTCCAGGCGCCTAGAAGTGTCATGTTCAATCTTGGATTAATTTGCTAGGGCTGCTGTAGCAAAGGACCACAGACTGGGTGGCTTGAGCAATGGAAATGTACCATCTCAGGGCTCTGCGGTCTCGAAGCCGGAGCTCAAGGTGTTGGAAGGCTGGTTTCTCCTGAGGGCTGTGAGAGGAGGAGCCACCCAGGCCTCTCTCCTTGATTCGTAGGTGAGCGTCTTCTCCCTGAGTCCCTTCACATCGTCTCCCCGCTGCCTGTGTCCCTCGTGCTCAAATTTCCCCTTTTTATAAGGACACCGATCCTGTTAATATTAGATTGGGTGCTCACTTTATTCAGCATGACCTCATTTTATCTGATTACTTCTACACAGACCCTATTTTCAAATCAGTCCACATTCTTTTGTCCTGGGGGTTCAACATGCACTTTTGTGAGGGCACGTTTCAACCCATGACAAATGCACAGTGTTTAGTGAAGGGCTGAACAATGAAAGAAGAAATGAAGTATTGTCGCTCTGTCCTTTGAAATATACACCATTGTCTCCTTTCCTTCCAAGTCCCACCAGCTATTTCCTTCACTCTTACTCAGACAACTTTGCATTAATCTCTGCTCCAGGGCTCTGTTTCCCAATCCAACCTTCATATTTCCGCTACATTATTCTTCTTAAATACTCTTTACACCAACTCATTTATCTAACTAAGGGTTTACCATCATGACTCACTTTCTCCTACTTTATCAAGTCTAAAACTACCCTACCTCCTTTCAGAAGCTACTGTCCTCTGAATCTAGTTTATTTATTATACTTTAGGCAATGTTTGGGCTTGCCATGTGTGGATATCCACACTAGACTGGAGGAGTCTTGAGGTGAATGAAAATCTAAAAACTGACCACGTATCTTAGGTAGACAGAATCTAGGAGGAGGCCCTGGAGAGTTTCTGGGGATTGGCAGACCGAACAATGTATCAGAAAAACAATGATCACAAGTAAACCTGAAAATGCAAACACCATCAGGAGCTCTACGAAAAGGGGCAACGAGTCCCAACAGGTGGGTGGGACCCAGACACAGGAAGTCTAAGGACAGGTGAAATTCTGAACTGCAGGGAAGCCGGCCGCACAGGAAACTATATCCCTGGGAAACCAAGCACAAGCCATTAGGACACAGTTCAGAAGGAATGTCCAGGTTTTCTGGATGAGCCATTAGACCCATGAAAGCAAACAAAATAGAAATGAGGGCTGGAAGCCTGAGCACCAAGGAACCAAGAGCAGAGGGGACACAGGATCAATTAGTCCAGTTCATTCAAGTTGGCTGCAAGAATAATGGAGCAGCATAGGAATGTGATGAAAAAACTAGGCTTACATAATCTTCCCTCCAAACCAGGAAGAAAATAAATATCAATAAAACATTGTTATTATTACTTAACAAATGTTTTACACATAAAAAAACAATTTTTAATTTATTTAATATTATTGAAAGACTTAAATATAAGATCTAAAACCATACAACTTCTAGAAGAAAACACAGGCAGTGTCCTCTCTGGCCTCTCTGGCCTGTCTAAGGAAAGGTCTTTTAGATATGTCTCCTCAGGCAAAGGAAACAAAAACAAAAATAAACAAATGGGATGGCAGCAAACAGAAACACTTTTGCAGAGTGAAGAGAACTATCAACAAAACACAAAGGTTGCCTGCTGAATGGGAGAAGGTATATCTGATAAAAGGTTAATATTCAAAGTACACAAAGAATTCATACAACTGATACCAAAAAAAAAAAAAAAAAAAACCAACGTGATTAAAAAACTGACAGAGAATGTGAAAAAGACATTTTTCCAAAGGAGACTTAGAGATGGCCAACAGCCACATGAAAAGATGCTGGATCTCACGAATCACCAGGGAGAGGCAAATCAAAATCACAATGAGATATCATCTTACACCTGTTATCACGGTTATTATCAAAAAGACAACACAACACAATTGTTGGTAAGGCTGTGAAGAAAAGGGAAGCTTGTTCACTGTTAGTGGGAATATGAATTCATGCAGCCACTTTGGAAAACAGTACGGAGAGTCATGAAAAAAATTGAAAATAGATTTATTGTACAATCCAGCAATTTCATTCCTGGGTATTTATTGGGTAAAAACATAAACACTAATCTTAAAAGATATATATGTATATAATAAAGATATATGTATGTAATATTAAAAATGTCTATTCAGATGTTTTTAACCAGGTTGTTTGCTTTTTTGGTATTGGTTGTATGAATTCTATATGCATACCTAATATCATTGCAGCATTATTTACAGTAGCCAAGATATAGCAGCAACCTAAGTGGCCACTGACAGATGAATGAGCAAAGACAACAAGGCATATGTACCTGTGTACACACACACACACACACACAGGAATATTAGTCTTAAAAAGAATGAAATCTTGCCATTTGCTATAACATAGATAGACCTAGAGGACATTATGCTAAATGAAATAAGTCAGGCAGAGAAAGACAAAAAACACTGTATGATTTCACTTACATGTGGAATCCAGAAAACAAAACAAATGAACAAACAACTAAACATAAGCAGAGTCATAAATTCAGAGAATAAACAGATGTGGTAGAGGAGGGGGCTGGAGAGAAATAGGTAAGGGAGACTACAAGTACAAACTTCCAGTTACAAAATAAACAAGTCCTCGGTATGAAATGTACAGTGTGGGGAATACAGTCAATAATTATGTAACATCTTTGTATAGTGACAGATGGTAACTAGAATTTCCATAATGATCATTTTGAAATGTATAGAAATATCAAATCATTATGTTATATACCAGGAACTAACATAGTGTTATAGGTTAATTATATTTCGAAAACAAACAAACTCGTAGAAAAAAGAGATCAGATTTGTGGTCACCAGAGAGGCGGACTGGAGCAGGGAGGATTGGATAAAGGTGATCAAAAGGTACGAGATCCTAGTTATGAGATAAATATGTACTAGAAATGTGAGGTACAACATGATAAATATAAATAAGAGCATTGTACATTATATATGACAGATGTAAAGACAATAAATCTGAGTTCCCATCGCAAGGAAAAAATATTTTTTCTACTTAATTTTGTATCCATATGAGATGACAGTTCACCAAACTTACTGCAGTGATCATTTCACGATGTAAGTAAGTGAATTCATAGGCTGCACACCTTATAATACAATACTGTACATCAATTATATGTCAATAAAATCAGAATTAAAAGTGTGATTTAGTGACTTTTGAAAAGATCCACAGCGATTTTTCTGGTTTTAAAATTTTGTGACATAGGGGACACATTGGTGATATGTCTCCTAAAATATCAACTTTTTCCCAACGAAAAATCACTGCAGAGAAGTAACCCACCAGGTCATGAGAAATGGACACAGGTTTCCAGACTATCTTCCCAGTTCCCTAAAGGAGCTAGCAACCCTCGGGATTGGCTGAGCATTTCTTCTCTCACATTTGCCCTATATGATTGTCTTAAAACCAAATGAAAAAACGTATATGAAAATGGCTGTGTTGATTCTGAGATGCTTTTGAAAAGCATGTCACCACCACCAAGGATAGTAACACAGCAGTGGATAACAGTAGTAAACTGTAGATAACTAGTAGTAAAAGGACTAGAACTTTTTTTTTAAGACTTTCTGATATGGTTTATTTTCAAAGTCTTTACTGAATTTGTTACAATATTGTTTCTGTTTTAGGTTTTGGATTGGGGGCCACGAGGCGGGTGTGATCTTAGCTCCCAGACCAAGGATAGAACCCACAACCCCCACATTCAAAGGCGAAGTTCTAACTACTGGATGACCACAGAAGGCCCGAGGACCAGTGTTTAAAATCTTTGTTACCAAAGGCAAATTTGACCTCAGGGAGGTGTGCTTTCCTGCCATTCTTCCTTAGCTGTATGCAGTTGGCCTGTGCCCAAGAGGTGCTGCAGTTTCAGAAGGCACCCAGGACAACCAAGGGCAGGAGATGTTCCTGGTACATGACACTGGAGGGAGGGTGCTCTCCGCCACGTCCCCACCCCTTGGTCCCCCCACCCCCAGTGGGCTCGGCTCCCCTGCCAGCACCACAGTGACAATATGAGACAGCGCATCTGAAGCAGCAGAGCCAAATATTTGATTTGGATGGCTCCGCTGAAGATGCTTCATCACAACTGTGGGTGCCCAGATTACCAGCTTCTTGCTCTTGGCTTCCATACGCTTTGCAGTGAGTACAAACTGCACAGAGAGCTCCTTGCAACAGGGACGGGAGGAAGCCCAAATGGCTGATGTGGAGTGTCTTGTTTGGGGAAGAGTTCACTGATGAGGAATAAGCTGAGGAGGCAAGATGCTGTTGTTTTTCCTGTCAAGGCACATGGTAATAAGCACATGGCAAGCGTGTTTTTTTTTTTTTTTTTTCCTTTCTAACTTAGATTCAGAAATCTCTGGCGATGAGAAAGCAATTCCTTTCCAGGGAAGAGTCACCGTGACTTTTACCCTTCTCTCCTTGATGCACATGGGCTCCACATTCATTAGCATCATTGACAAAAATTACAGATCCTGGAAGGATCTGGTCTTAGCTGTCCCCCACAATCCCCTTCCAAAGTGTTAGCTGTTTCTGACACCCTCCTGTGCTCCTGTTTCAATCTGACTAAAACATAAATAAAACCATGGTGCCTCATTAGCCATAAATACCTTCTTTATATTTTTGCTACACAAGGGATAGTATCTTCTGAACTTTATGCAGAAACCCTTGAAGTCTCTAAAGACAACAGGAGATGAGGACTTCACATTTCCCCACGTGTGCCTGAAGAATAAAAGGTGCTCTGTATTTCTAAGTGTGTAAAAAGTGACTTTCTCATTCAAAAGTATCCAGACTAGTAGAAAACAAATTTACGGGGGTGACAGAGGGAGGGATAAATTGGGAGATTGGGATTGGCATCTATACACAGTTACATATAAACAGATGACCAATAAGGACCCACTGTATAGCACAGGGAACTCTACTCAATACTCTGTAATAACCTATACGAGGAAAAAATCTGAAAAAGAGTGGATATATGTAAAACAGATTCACTGCACTATACACCTGAAACTAACAGAACTCTATAAATTAACTATATACTTCAGTAAAAAGTTTTTAAAAATAAAGCAAAATAAAACTCATTTTCAAAGAATCTGGCTTTCCCGCCATTACTTCTAGAGATAACAGTTGTAATTACAAAGTCCAGGGGATCACTGAAATGCAAGATGGGTAAGACTCTGGTCATTACACACGTGCATACACACATCATGTACTTACAGACATTAATTGTGTAAGAACATAGATAGATGTATGTGCATCAGTGCACAATCATGAGGAGGTTCACAGTTTGTATTTAGGGTTGTTGGCATGTACTCACATACATTTCCACCTGCACACAAATACAAGTGCAATCACATGCCAACTTGTACGTATCAAAGTCTTTAGAATGATTTTGAAAACTGAAGTGACCAAAGTGCATGTTTTAATAGATGTCCCTTCTTGATTTTCATAGGCTATCCTGAAAAAAAAATCAAGTCGTAATAAAGGATTTGGGATAACCTGCCTCTCTTATTCACTTAATTCTTTTAGTCCTGTGCTAATCATGCCATGGAGAAGGAAATGGCAACCCACTCCAGTACTCATGCCTGGAAAATCCCATGGAAGGAGGAGCCTGATAGGCTACAGTCCATGGGGTCGAAAAGAGTCGGACACGACTGAGCAACTTCACTTCACTCACTTCACACTTTATCACTGGAGCAGGAAATGGCAACCCACTCCAGTATTCTTGCCTGGAGAATCCCATAGACAGAGGAGTCTGGCGGGGCCATGGCCCATGGGCTCGCAGACAGCCTGGACACGACTGAAGTGACGGAGCAATCATGCCAAGTTTGTGGGTTTAGTCCCCAGGCAGGCTGTTTACATCTGCTCTGTTCCAGAGCACCAGGCTGCACTTGAACCCCACATCAGTCATGAGATGAACACGCCACAGAGGCTTGGAGTTGAGCACATGAGGTCTGGAACAGATTCCACGGACATAAAGCTCAGCTGTCTACTTTCTAGATATGTGATTTCTGACTACTCAGCCATCCTAAGCTTCCATCTCACCTGTAAAATTGACTAATAATTGTATTTCTCTCCTCAAACTTTTGTGGAAACTAACTGAGCACACACACAGCTCAGAACCCACTAGGGATGGGGGCTGGGACGAGGTAGAGATGATGGCAATACTCACCACTTTGCTATCAGGGAACTAAGCAGCTATGTTGAGTGGATCATACAAATCCCCTCTAATGATCACAACTCTGGAGCAAGTTTGAAACCCAGGATCATGAGTTTGAAGAACCTGCTTCCTGCAAATTCAAAACTAATGGAAAAATAACTGGCTTATTTCCCAGCTTTCTAATCCCTGGTTATGATTTGAAAGATTTGCAAAACGAATTCCACGGCTTAAAGCCCAATTAAATCTTTTGTGGAAAAAAAAAAAAAGGCAACACATATAGTATAAACTTCAACTTGTCAAGGAGAAATATATGCACAGTAGAAAGTTAATTAACGGTATTCTCCGTGCATTCCTATTTTAACTCTACTTTTCTACTGTCTTTTTCACTAGTTAAGTATTGCTTTTATAATTTCACTGAGTCCCACAGAAGAACTTTTAGTAGAACACACAGTCAGATTTAATTACCTTATCTAAGTCCTGATTCATCTATGTTAATATCATAAGACACTATGTGATGAGTCTAAATGTTTTTCCGGGTGCAATACGTCATTTGTCTGTGATGATTTACCTGATTGATGATCTTATTTAAAAGCAGAAACAGACACAGAGACATGGAGAACAAACGTATGGATGCCAAGGGGGAAAAGGAGAACGAGATGAACTAGGAGGCTGGAATTGGCACATATACACTAATGACACTATGTATAAAACAGATAATAATGAGAACCCGCTGACCAGCACAGGAAACTCTACTCAATGCTCTGATGACCTAATGGGAGAGAAGCCGAAAAAGGGGGAGATACATATACAACAGATGATTCACTTTGCTGGGCAGCGGCAACTAATACAACATCGTAAAAGAACACTTCAATAAAATTTGTTTTTAAAAAAATGATTCCAGAAGGACCATCAGTCTTAAATGTATGATGAGTCTGAGACTCCCCTTTTCTTTTCTGTGTTCACTCTTGCCATGGTTTTTTCTCACAGCACTGGCTTGTGTGACTTCTTTAGATTAATTTCCCCATATGTTTCTAATTTACTCTCCAGAGAAATCAAGGTCACATGTCAACAAAACCTCAACTTGTTTAAAAAAAAAAAAAAACAGTAGAAAAAAATTAAACCAATTATTTGCCACTATTTCCACCTTTGTATTTACTTCTCCCACCAGGTAATCATTTAAATGAATACAACTTGTGATACCAAAATGAGCCATTTTATAATTAGCTGTAACATAACCTAAATCTTAAACAAACAAATCATCTTATACAACCTCTAGCATCTCTGAGCCATTTGGAAGAAATTCTTTTTAGCGCTTATCAAAATCTCACAGAGAATTTCTTGAAAATCACTGGGTGTCTCCAAAAAGCTCAATCCAATTTAAAATATGTTCGTATTATTGATTTATTCTACAATTTACATCTACTTGTAGCTTTATCATTATTTACACAAATTAACCTTCATATTCCTTCCTCTTAATTTTTTCCTAAATTTGTTTATTCAATCTCTTTTCCTTCTTATACTAAAATAAAATGAGGGACTTCCCTGGCAGTCCAGTGGTTAAGACTCCAGGCTTTTACCACAGAGGGTGCCAGTTCAATCCCTGGTCAGGAACTAAGATCCCACATGCTGTTATGGCCAAAGATTAAAAATAATAAATATAATAAAGTGAATAAACTAAAAATTAAAATTTTCACCCATGGTACCTTTAATAAAACCAAATAATGAAGTTTTCTTTAAACAACTTTCTCACCTGATACTGAAATATCAAAATGTTCCAATAAGGCCACAGAAAACATGTAAAAAAGGATAGTACTGATACTGAACTCAATATTATCTCTTACCTTCTAGTAAATATAATTATCACTTCTCAGGGGGTGTAGAAATAAGAAAATTTTCCAAATATGGATTCATCTGCATTTCTTAATAGCAGGAAAGAAAGAAAACTACTCTGAGAGGTTGTTTACTGAGTTGCTGGTTACTGCTCTTGCAGCTTTTCCTGACACTTAAATGAGGTTTTCTGAAAATAGCATCCGACATATTTACACTGACTACACAGGACAGCAAGAATAAAACACCATGGGGTGGGTTGGGCCAAATCTCTCCTTCTGTCTCCACCCCACTGCCCACCCCCTCAAGTCATGAATCTCTGCTAAAACTAATCTGGGAAGAGGGATAACTATCTCCATCACCCAGCAGCTGAGCTCTGAACACAATAGAAACACAGCGTCTGTTTCTCCATTGTTGCCCTGTAAGTAAATTCTTCAGTACCATTTTTCTAGATTCCATATATATGTGTTAGAATACAGCATTTATCTTTCTCTTTCAATTATCCTTCAATAAAAAATAAATTAATTTGAAAAAAAAAAGAAAGAAACACGGGGTCCCTGGAGCAAGTCCACAAAGGATGCTGGAGAAACTGAAGATGTTCTTGCATCCCAGAGACCAAGGCAGTGCCTTTTTTAGTTGGGAACCAGAACGTCAGTGCCTTCTTTCCCAACATGACTCTGTATGATCTTTCGGCTGCAGCATATTAGGACAATGGGGAGAGAACTAATAGGAACTAATAGGTTATTTATTTTCATAAAGAACCATAAAACATTAATTCAGAGATTGGAACAAAAAGGACTCCAGCACAGATCAATTTCCATTCCACTGGTACATCGTAGTCCTGAGCCAACGTGGTGAAGCAGGGTAATATATGCATCAACTATGGAGTAATTATTTCCTGGTTTCATACTGGATTTTTAACCCACTCACATTTCTCACAGAAGAATGGAATAAATAAATAAACAAATGGTCCAAGGGACAGCATAAAAGCACCAGAAAGGTGATGAAGCTTGTCTTAAGATTTAATGAGTGCTGGAAGCAGGTGCCACTCAGGGAGAGAAGGCATTGCAGGAGCCGAGGGCTTCACAGGAGATGTTTTCTGCCACATCAGTGACTGAAGTGGCTCCGCTGGTCCTTCCTGCTACCCAGTACCTATCTGTGATGCGAGATAAATATTAATGGAGGCTGAAAAATGTATAAGGAGACAGGCGGGAGCCTAGTGCCAGAGGAAAGGGGACTGAAAGCTCCCATTCCCATTTCAATCTGGATAAATAGCAGGAGTCGGAGGAGCATAAGGAAATCCTCAAAACTGAAAAGACAGGACTGGGATGTGGTGGGAAAATGACAGTGATTTTTAATTATTTTAAACCTCCTGGTTAGCCCTATCTGCTCTGAAAGAAGCTTCAGCATGATTTACTCAATGACACTGAGAACAGGCGGAATAATGGCACATAAACCAAAGGGCAAGAAATGATCAAAATACTGGAGGAATAGGAAGTTCTGTTTTGGGGGAAGAAGCATAATTAAAAATTGAGGAAAAAAGAAAATGCATAAAATACTGAAACATAAATAAGATTTGAGATACAAACACCAGGGAAGGAAAGAAAACATGAAACAACTTTAGTTTTGGTTTTGCTTTTTAAATTGGTATTAGAGGTCATGCTTAATGAGATTCAGAGTTGGGGGAAAAATAAAAACAGTCATTTCAAGCAAAAGAGAGACTGTGCAAAGGATGATATTTCCTGCAGCCAGACCAGGGCATATTTACTGAAGTTTTGAAACTCCACGTTCCAGAGCATACAGGGATGTTGTAGCCAACAAAGTCTGCATGTTAGGGCATCTGGCTAATTCCGTCCTTAATACACTTGTCTTGTGTATTCTTGCTGTTTGTATTTAGTAAGATTTTTTGATCTGGGAAGAGTCATTAGACAACTAATATAGAGGAAAAGAAAATAAGGTAGAAGAGAGAAAAAGCAGATAGTTTTTAATGATAATAAAAGTATGTCAACGAACTTATTTTGGTAAAACAATTGTTTGGATGATGAGAAGAACAGCAGTAATATTTTTTGTTTTAGTTTGCCATGTATGATCAGGCCTTGATACAACCAGCCTCACCTAACTGTGCACTCCTTACATGTAACATGATGTATTTAACATAAGCCAATTTTAATTTATTCAATTGATTAAATGATGATGGTGATGTCCTTTGTAAATAGTGCCTATGATGAACACTTTTATGCTGGAGAGTAAAATTGCTAGGGCAAAGGGTGCAGAGTTGTTACTGATGTGGGAAAAGGGAAGATGTTAACAATAAAGTTTAAAAATCACTTACCAAGGCAGTTTTATAAAGAAGAAAACAGTATACATTCATTAATTCCATGTTACTGGTCAGAATTCACCACCTGGGCCCTTGTCAAGTTTCTCCTCAGAAGACCAGGCCCCTGAGTATGGCTAGGTTACCTGCAGCTCTGCCTCTGAGAGGACCATCCTAGGCTTTGTTTCTATAAGTCATATTCCACCTGCAGATGCATCCGTAATTCCTTCCCTCCTTAGTAGGTAGGGATTTTGTATATTTCGAATGTGAAATTCTATAAATACTGTCGATGATAAAGAAAATCTTGGATATGGTTTTCATAGATAGATATAAACATGATAGATGGATGCATGCATTGATAGATAAAATGGATGGACAATCTAGATTAGATGGATGGATGAATAAATAGATATACAGCTATCCAAGTCTACAGACATTCCCTACAGACGTACAAGGATGTGGGAATTACCCTGACTTTTGAGTAGGGGTTCTCCAGGCATGAGACACTGCTTTTGGTAATCTTACTGCAGTATAGTAAGTTATGGACTTTGCCTGGAAAAATAAAAATATTCTCTAAACATGCATAACTGTAGTACTATCTTCCCTTGGATGTGGACTACATCAAAGGTCCATAAAACGTTAAATTGAGAATTTAACATGGAAATCCATCCCAGATTTAAACAGAACCAAGAAATAAAGAAGCCCCCTCTCAAGAAGTTCAGATTATAAAATGATCAGACATAAATTCTAAAATAATAATGTTTAAAATAATAAAGGATGGACTTCCCTGGCAGTCCAGTGGCCAAGACTCTGCGCTCCTGGGTTTGATCCCTGGTCAAGGAGCTACGATCCCACAAAGTGCAACTAAGACCTGGTGCAGTCAAATAAATAAATATTAAAATAATAAAAGAAAGAAAATTAAAACAGGTTCAAAATTTGAGAGAGAAATGCAGTGTTAAAAATTGAACATATCTGAAAAGAAACCAAAGAACTTCAACATATAAAAAAATTTCATTAAATTTAAACACTTAATGGATGAGTGAAACAGCATATTAGACACAGATCAAAAGAAAATTGGTGCACCAACAGATAGATTTGTATGGACGCACAATAGTCAGAGAAACATCAAAAGCAACTTAAAAGAAGACCAAGTTGGGGAATCTGCCCTACCAGACAACAAGATCTGTTTTATACAGCAATATTCTATAGCAAATGGAATAGAATGCAGGGAGAAACAGTGTAATGGAGAAAAAAAACCGTAATACTCAGAAACAGACTCACAGTATATATAAACCTGATAGAGGACACGGTAAATCAGTTGGATAAGGATGAACATTTCTAGGACAACTGGCTACACACATGGAGAAAGAAATGAAGTAGACCCCTACATTCTACCATAGACAAACATCAATTTCAGTGTCTTTCCCTCATCTCACTGCTCCCTCCTTCTTCCCCTTTCAGGAAAGTGAATTTTTAAAAGAATTTACTTTATCCTGATATTTTCTTTATATTTTTTTAACATACAGACGAATATGTGTTTAATATAAGCAAACACATATGTTTACTTATATATGCAATGTATATGAAGTATATGTATACACACAATAGAGTATTGTACATACACATATATATTTACTTATACTACTTTTCAGATTTTAAAACTTTTATTGAATTTGTTACAATATTATTCCTGTTTTATATTTTGGTTTTTTGGTCAGGAGGCATGTGGGATCTTAGCTCCCCAACCAGGGATCAAACCCCCTGCATTGGAAGGTGAAATCTGAATCACTGGACTACCAGGGAAGTCACTATACTCATACTCCTTTTATATATGCTTGTACCCATACCTCTTACCATTTTTTCTTACAGCCTAAAAGATAAACTATAATTTACTGAGTGTATATTTTTTTCACTCAAAAATGGAATCTAATTTTTAAAATGATACAAACGAATTTAGCTACAAAACTGAAACAGATCCACAAATACTGAAAACAAAACAAATCTGTGGTTACCAAAGGGGAAACCTGATGGTGAGGGAAGGAAATGCACAAACCAGGAGCTTGAGATTAACATACACACACACAAGATAGACAACCAAGAAGTAACCACTGCACCACACAGGGAACTCAATCTCCCTGATAATCTATATGAGAAAATAAATGAATCTGAATGAATAATCTGAAAAAGAATGAATATACATGCATAACTGAATCACTCTGCAACACACCTGAAACTAAAACAATATTTTAAATCAACTATAATCCTTTTTTTTTTAAATTGAGCTCCACTTACTGCCTATCAGCAGAGAGCAACTGGCCTGCACTCAAGCAGTCATCAATCTCATGAAAGCAAAACCCTGCCATCTGATCTCATTTAAATGCCTGACTATTAAAAGAAAAAAAAGTAAAATAATATTTCTAAATGCATGGTAAGAAAACCATTATTCAAGTGGGTGAGTTATGACAAGCATAGGACCACTGTGATGGAATATAGGTTTTCCTTTTTAGAAAGTAAAGCATTCCCACGAAAACTCTGGGGAACTAAAATGGCTGCCTGGGGTGCACAGCTGCCTCTGTAATGGTTTCCTGGGAAGACAAACACTTACACTTGCCAAGGAGCAAGTTGGCGGTCAATGGATGAAAATGTGACTACAGAAGCATCAGTGGTAACGGGGAGTCTAGCTAAAATGGCCTACAGGATTCTCACTGAAGTCACTCTAGCATAATGAGCCACCATCTGGGGAATGGTGGTGAGTGGGCAAACTGATCTGATGTGGAGCGTGGGGGCGGTGACTTTAGTTAAAATGACTTAGCAGAGTTCCTGTGGAAACTAGATTTTACAAGGACATAACCTCAGGCCTAAGAAGAAGTTCAGGAGTGAGAAAGTTTGGTCCAGCAAAAATTTTTTGTCCTCAGTGGTGAAAAATCTGCCTGCTAATGCAGGAGACATGGGTTCCATCTCTAGGTAGGGAAGACTCCTGGAGGACGAAATGGCAACCTAGTCCAATATTCTTGCCTGGAGAAGCCCATGGAGAGGAGCCTGGCAGGCTATGTCCAAGCGGTTGCAAAGAGACGGACACAATTGAGGGACTAAAAAACACCCAGCAGAGACCGGCCCTCCGTGCCACCCAGGAACCCTGCGCAAAGCCCAAGCATTTCTCAAGCAGCGAGGTACTAATGACCCCGGGTGTGCTCAGTATTAATATGAATGTGTGTGTGCAGCAAGCAAAACAGAAACTCAAAACAGGAAGAAGGAAAGCTCTGCCGTGAACTGCTAGCAACAGTCTGAGTTTTCCTCCCCACCCCTTCTGACCATTACCTGAGTCTCCTCTGGGGCGATGCAGTGAAGTAATAACACACAACTGCAGAACAAACGCCCTGCTGCAACAGCGCCTCCGGACACCAAGGCTGGAAACCCGAGATAGGGATCTACAGGCAGCATCGTCAAGATGGCGCCGCTGATGTGTCAGGCGGCGGGAATCCCGGCGCATGCGCTTCAGGAGTCACAACGTCGGCCTCCCAGAATCCTCCATGAGGGGCTTCCGGGTTTCCCAGGTAATCGCCTGGTAACTGGTCCACGGCAGTTCTAGATCCTAGAGCTGCCAGCATCCTCTACACTATCCACCATGAACCTCCAGAATCTGAACTCCTGCTATTTTCAGTCAGAAACTGATCTCCTGGGCAAGCTGCCGGCCAGACAGCATTTACTTCACTCCCTCATCCCTACCTTGGTGCTAATTGCAGACCTCTATCATTGTATCTCCTATTGGGACCACAAAAGTTGCATTTTATTAATATCTAGAACAGAGAAAGTGTTCCCCAGCCTTCTGCGTAATGAAGGAGCCTGTCATATCATCTTTTTCCAAACACCCTCTTCTCCTTTCCACATCACACAGTACGTTATGAAGCCTTGTCTGGGGCGCGATAGTTCACAGTTTGAAAGCTGGTGCTCTGGCGTCACTGTGACTGGGAAGTGAGATCTTGTATCTCCATGAACAAGGAGTGCTGTTAAACACAGACACCGCTTTAGTGGCCGTGAAAAGTCTACTCTCTGATCACCCACTGCAGGGAGCGGATTTGGGCAGTTACCTACTCTTGCCTCTGGCATAACTTCTCACTCTTCTCAACGGAATAGTAGCATACCACATACTTTTCTCGACCTTGCATTAAGGTGAAAAATACAGGCATGTTCTTATATAGACATATAAGTTATGTAATAGTTATGTAATACTTCACCATGTAGAATAGACGCTGTATGACCCAGCAATTTTGCTTTTCATTGCATATCTTAGAAAAACTCTATTGTCCACAAAGAAAGTTAGAAAATTTCAAATGACCATCCACAGAGGAAACAAAAATTCATGGTTTATTCAAATGAAAGAGTGTTATGCAGCCCTGAGAGCGGGTGAGCTTACTTGTATGTAACTTTAGATGACTGACTTAAACTAAGGGCTGTTTTCCTTAATGGTCAAGCAATAGTTATATAAAGAAGCCGCTGCTGCTGCTGCTGCTGCTGCTGCTACTGCTGCTGCTAAGTCGCTTCAGTCGTGTCCAACTCTGTGAGACCCCATAGATGGCAGCCCACCAGCCTCCCCCACTCCAAGAACACTGGAGTCGGTTGCCATTCCCTTAAAGTGAAGTCGCTCAGTCGTGTCCAACTCTTAGCGACCCCATGGACTACAGTCTACCAGGCTCCTCCATCCATGGGATTTTCCAGGCATGAGTACTGGAGTGGGTTACCATTTTCTTCACCAGGGGATCTTCCTAATCCAAAGATGGAGCCCTAATATGCTGCATTGACAGATGAATTCTTTACCACTTTGTCACCAGGGAAGCCCATTAAATAGAATAACCTAAGGGAAATGTTTGGGCTTCCTGTGTGGCTCAGTGGGAAAGAATCTGCCTGAAATGCAGGAGACACAGGAGATACGGATTTTATCCCTGGGTCAGAAAGATCCCCTGGATGAGGAAGTGGCAACACGCTCTAATATTCTTGCCTGGAGAATCCCATGGACAGAGGAGCCTGGTGGGCTACAGTCTGTATGGTCCAAACAGTCGGACAAGACTGAAGGGATGGAGCACGTATGCAGGCAAGGGAAATATTTAGTACCATATCTTCCACAGATGAAGTGTGGTAATTATTGGTACTATTTGGCAAAGGGAACTGGCAGAGGCTGGAAGAGGGAGAATCATGTTACCTATGGAAAATAGTTGGTGAAACTGGTTCATCTACTATCTTGGAAAAAGATATGTGTTCATGGATTCTAGTTCCAGTGTGAGATACTGGCAGCCTGTGTTCCTTACTATCAGCTGTATTTAATAGGCTATCACAAGAAAGAGATGAGTCCACAAAAGAGCTGGTCAGTTTGAAACCAAGAGTGAAAGGGAATGAATGGATACCGGGAAAGCAAGGTTTGTTAAGAGTAAAAGGAGAAGTTGCTCTCTGTGCCCAGGAAGTAAAAAATAAAACTGAGGAGGTCTTGAGCAGGAGGGTCTTTTAGGCTTGCGGCAAGAATAAAACCAAGGGCATGACTTCTAATTCTTTGGTTAAAAGAGTTAATGTTTTAAGGTATTTCAGAGTGTAGACACTGTTAGTCTTTGATATCCAGCAAATCTGATCAATTGGATGAAATATTTCAGAGGGGAATAAGCTATTAAAATGTGATTCTGAAAGATAGGTTCTTGACTCTAACAATTAGGTAGAGAATGACAGCATCGTAGAAAGGAAAAAGAACAGCAGATCATTAAATGGGTCTAGAGAAGAACTATGGGTATAGCTATGGGGTCATTGGAATCAAAGTATCACATAAGAAATCTATTGTATTTTAAGGAAATTTAAGTCCAAATAAATCAGAAGCCTGATGTTAAAAATCTGTAATTTAGTCAAGACATGAAATGGCCCACTATCTCCCACCATCCTTTGGGTAGGAAGCCCTCTGAGAGACCAGTTTAGCTCCAAGGAGAGCAGCTTCTCAAATGCCCTTTTCAGAGATGGCCAGGGAGGAAAACTGAGAAGGTAGCCTCTTCCTTCCATGGAAAAGGGTGGACACTGGGCTCCAAGCACTGAACCAGTTGGAGCTATTAGGTTGGCTCCCTTCCAGAGAGGAGAGGGTGACGGCTTTATGCTCTGTTTGTTCCGGTAGAGTGGGGGAGGGCCATATGACAAGTGAGTGGTGGGTGGAAGGGCCATTGCCAGGCACTTGGGAGCTAGAGCATTGAAATGCAGTTGAGACACATTGCTGGACTCTGCCAGTTGAGATGGTAGCCGTTTCATCACAGAGTCCCAGAGCTAGGAGACCCATGAGCAAGCGTACTGTGAGCAAGAAATGAAATGTCTTTGTTTTAAGGCAGGAAGAAGTTCAGGTTGTTTACCACCACAGAAGAACCTGGTTTGATGTGACTTATCAGTAAGAACAGAGTACAGTAAACATAAATTATAATAATGAAAATGTTAATGAGCAATATCACTAATATATTACTTGCTAATGGTAGCCTCTTATCTTACATTACTAAAAGTTTGCATAGAATAGATAATGGACATTTATATTATGTTTACTTAACATGTCTGCTCTGTTTAATTGCATCCTTTTTGCCTCTTAAGATTTCCTGTTTCCTCACTGAGCCTTATCTTTAACTCCTTCTACCTGAATATTAGCAATTACTTAAATTGTTCATTTTCTCATTCTCATTTTACATTAATCCTTATACTTCCTCAGCTCAGATGGTAAAGAATCTGCCTGCAATGCAGGAGAGGCGGGTTCAATCCCTGGGTGGGGAAGATCAACTGGAGAAAAGTATGGCAACCCACTCCAGTGTTCTTGCCTAGATAATCCCATGGACTGAGGAGCCTGGCGGGCTACAGTCCATGGGGTCATGAAGAATTAGACACGACTGAGTGACTAACACTTTCACTCTGACTTTCCTTGAACAAAGGGGGAACTTTTTTTGTGTTATGCCCACTTTCATGCTTTACCTTGAGCAAGAGGAGGGTCTACTTTGAACGCACTCAGCACCAACAGAGCACCTGGGCAAACTCCCTCTGTCCCTGGTCTCTGATCACTGGGTGAGGCGTGAATTCTCTTCTCAGAGGAAGCAGGGGTGTTTTGGATACAGTGCTGATCTTCTGATCATTCAGTTATTTGTGGCAGAAATCCCCTGCCGCCCTCTGGACTCTCAGGATGACTCTCACTCTTACCCTGTCTCAGTGACTTCTCTTATTTCAGGTGAAATCTACATCTAAATACAACATTTTATTTCTCACGTTAAAAATAACAGCTCTTGGTAACCCTTTTATTCTGCTACAGTCTTTAAAGAACTTAAAAAAAATAAGCAAGGGCCACCAAAACTTAAATCTTTCTTGATTTCCTAGTTCATTCTAATGGTTCACATCTTTAAATATATATATGTATATATATATTCTATTTCTTGGAGAAAAATTTTACCAAGAATCAAAGGAAGAAATCCCAGAATTTAAATGGGGAGATCTATATATCACAGTGGTTTTCTTCTCAAACTGACAATGTTTAAGTTTTAAGAAAATAAAGTGCCAGTTAACGTGAAACTCAATCACAAAGACTTGAGATTTTTGCTTTATGAAAGCAGAGAATTGAAGTTCTTTTATGCCATAAATGTGCATTCAGAGTCCATGCACCATGCTCTGTTTTTATTTAGGGATAGAATGTTTCCCTGTCCAACCCCATTCTTCCCATTTCTTGGTAGAAGCATGGTATGGGGTGCCTCTCTTGGCTTCCTGCTAGCTCATAGGACACTACAGCCTGGGCCGCTCACAGCGCCTACCAGTCCTGCCCTAGGACAAGATTTCTCCTGGTTCTGTTCCTCACCTACTTCATATCCTGGGCTTGATGGGAGTATGTGACATGCTGCTCGGACACTATTCAACTAGCATTTGTCTTTATGCTGGTGCCCTTGCTTACTGCATATGTGGCTTACAGCAGCAGTTTAAGGGGCTCTGCAGGGCTGGAGAAACCACGCATTCAGGAGGCCTGTGTGCAGTTGATAACAGACCAGGTACATGCCTTACGAAGGTAGTCAGGGGACAGATCTGTAGGTTTGCTTCTCCACGTTCTGATGCTATGAGGTAATGGGAACAAGGTTTGCAGGGGTAGGGGGGCAGGGGGTGGAGGGGTTTAGTGTGCTAATGGGCTTCCCAGGTGGCTCAGTGGGTGAAGAACCTGCCTGCAATGCAGGAGACACCAGAGATGTGGGTTCAGTTCCTGGGATGGAAAGATTCCCTGGAAGAGGACACAGAAACCCACTCCAGTATTCTTGCCTGGAAAATCCCATGGACAGAGGAGCTTGGCGGGCTACCGTCCATGGGTCGAAAAGAGCTGGACAGGACTGAAGTGACTAGCACAGCACAGCACTCGGTAACCCATTCCAGGAAGCTCCAGATTCCACAGAGGAATCTTAGAGGAAAAAAATGAAAAACTAGACATCTACACACTTTTAGGCTAAGGAAGCAGGGAAGCTTAGTCTGGAGAATAGAAAGCAGGGAATGATTAGACGTGTTTCCTAGCTGTTGTTCATAACTAATGAGGATAAAGTGAATAACTCCTGAGTAGAGAAAACAACAGGAAAAAGGTTTTCTCAAAACATTGTCAAAGACGGTGTGGCTTCCCTGTTGCAACTCTGCCACTGCTTCTTAGATCAAATCTCAGAAGCTCAAGAGACCTCTGTTTCCTCACATTTACAACAGTGGCAATCAAAGACCTTAAAGTAAGATATTTTGCTTACAACTGTAATAGTGTAATTGATTCTACACTTAAAATATATAAATTTTATAAAATGTTAAAGGGCTTTAAGTATTGACAAAATGTAGACTCAATGAATTTTTTTTTTTTAACCAATTACTTCAAAGCTTCCAAGCATTGGAACTTCCAACCCTGGTGGTCCAGTGGTTAAGACTCCACGCTTCCACTGAAGAAGGCAGGGGTTCCATCCCTGATCAGGGAAGTTCCACATGCTTCGAGGTACAGCCAAAAAGAAAGAAAATCCTTTCAAACATGAACATTCTAAGGTAAGCAAAAGCTCTTTATGTGTGCCCAGTCATGTCTGATTCTTTGCGACCCCATGGACTGTAGCCTGCCAGGCTCCTCTGTCCACAGAATTTCCTACGCTCTCTAACTTTGTCTAAATTGAGAAAATGTATTGTCTATGTCAAATGGCATTTACTTTTTATGCATGCATGCATGCTCAGTTGCTCAGTCATGTCTGATTCTTTGCAACCTTATGAACTATAGCCTGCAAGGCTCCTCTGCCCTTGAAATTTTCCAGGGAAGAATCCTGGAGTGAGTTGCCATTTCCTGCTTCAAGGGATCTTCCCAACCCAGGGATCGCATCTCTAGCATCTCCTACATTGGCAGGCAGATTACTTTACCACTGCACCACCTGAGAAGCACCTCACTTTTGAAAACCCACCCAATAATATAATAAAACAATAATCATATGAATCATTGCATCTTGACATATGATTTAGGTGCCCCATTTCCTTGCTCCCCACAACAGCACATAACCACACACTCATTTATACACATATGTACACTCACACACCTCACACCCATGTACTGTGTACATTTTCTACCAGTTTTCTAAAGGTGAAAGAATGAATAATGCTTCCCTCATGTTATTCCTGTAGAAGCTCAGACACAAAGAGACCAGGTGAGTTGCTTAAATTTATTTCACACAAGATAAAAATTGTGAAGACAAGAAACAAATCAAAATTCCCTGTCTACCATCCTAGTGCTCAGAAGTAGACTTAAATGCCTCTAGCCATCATTCTTGTATGAATCACATCAAATAAATATAAGGATGAGGTCACTTTTGATTGTACAAAATAATTTTACTCTACTCCTTAAGAAAAAAATAAAATAAAATAGGGAGAGAGACAGGATCACTGAGATGTCATTGGTGGATGTTGTCAGACGGTGTCTCTACTAGTTTTTTTGTGAAGGCTTCCCTGATAGAGGTTCACTGCTTGACAGCGAAATGCCTCTTTCTGTGTGGGACTGAAAGAAAAAGATAACAGGGTGACTGTACACTATGTCAATGGCAAGAAAAACTGTATCTTTTTCACCTCCAAAGCCTGAAAGCCCTTTGAATACTTAAGCCAGGATCTCCTAAGAGGAATCTATTTTCCATGTAATGGTGTGAATTTCCCACTTGAAAACTAAATATTCATGACTTCATGAAAGAGCTAAGCTTCTGCAGGAAAAAAAAAAGAGAGATTCTAAGTCCATTTTATACATTTTGGACAAGATAGTATTTGACATACTCTATATGTTCTGAATGGTATTATAATTTCAAATAAATCTCTACTGACATCATTTCAGTAGTGTCAGATCCTTAAAACCATCTGATAGGTGAAGTGCCCTTTTTGTGGATTAACCAAGTAGACATGACGGAGGATGTAGAGGAAGGGAGAGAAAGCCAGCCAAGAGGGTACTCCCTTTCATGTTCTGAACTGGAATTGTCCCTCATCTCAGACCTGCTTTTCTTGCCAAGCGTCTTACAAAGTCCTCTGGAGCTTCTTTGTGGCTCAATGCCTGGGGCGTTTCTCAGTACAGTCGGTATCTAGTAGAAAGAGTTTTTCTGGCTCTCTTTCTCTATCTGGGGAAAATATTAAGCAAAGTGGATTACATGGGGCTGTCTTCTGTACAAACTGAGCCAAGTAGGAATCTCAGGTGTGGCTAACACGTGTGGTCACAATGATTCTATACCAGCACGTAGCCTTATAAACTGAATAAACTTGTCCAGAACTTATTTGGATGTTCTTTGCACATGGAAGACCATACCTGTTCCTCTATGTAATTTCTCCCTTCACCATCCTACCCACAGGAAGTAACTTTCCGCTCACTCCAAATGTTCTCACTGGTTTTGTTGAATGAGATACAAAAAGCACTTGAATGCCACATTTCGTGCTGAATGGTTAGTAGATGAATATATAACTCACTCCATTTTGAAGATAACATCAAAATAGCTAAGAAAATGTGCATTGTTTTGTAAAGATTTGTTATTTGATTTTTTGCTGGGCTGGATCTTCATTGCTGTGTGCAGGCTTTCTCTAGTTGTGGTGAGTAGGAGCTCCTTTTCATTGTGGTGCACGGGCTTCTCATTATGGTGGCTTCTCTTGTTGCAGAGCACGGGCTCCAGAGCATGGACTTCAGTAGTTGTGGTACATGGGTTTAGTTGCTCTGTGCTTTGTGGGGTCTTCCTGAAGCAGGGATCAAACCCATGTCCCCTGCATTGACAGGTGGATTCTTAACCACTAGACCACCAGGGAAACCCTCCCGGCAAAATACATTTTTATTTTTAGGTACAACCTCAGAAGTTCAGAGGTGGGGAAGCCATCAAGCCTGAAAAGTCATTGCTTTTCACTAACTCAGCTGAGCCCTGAAACCTCTCAGCCAAATAGATATACATTTTTTTCTAATATTCCTGTTTTATGTCCAGTTTTTCTTAAAAAGGAGAGGATAAATTCCTAAAACTTCTTCTTAGTCAACAGTAAAATATTCCATGTACTGCAAGCTAGTAAACATGGAAAGACCTAGAGACGATCATACTAATTGAAGTAAGTCAGACAGAGAAATCACTGATATCGCTTACATGGACTTCCCTAGTGTCTTGGTGGTAAAGAATCTGCCTGCAGTACAGGAGATGCAGGAGACCCAGGTTCGATCCCTGGGTCAGGAAGATCCCCTGGAGGAGGGCATGGCAACCACTCCAGGATTCTTGCCTGGAGAATCCCATGGACCGAGGAGCCTGGCGGGATACTCTGTAGGGTTGGACATGAATGAAGCAGCTGGGCACAGCACGGCATCACTTACATGCAGAATCTAAACTATGACACAAAGGAATACAAAACAACTAATCTATGAAACAAACTCAGAGAGAACAGACTTGTAGTTGCTGAGGGTCAGGGGAGGCATAGAGTGGAAGGTAAGGATTAGCAAATACAAGTCATTATATACAGAATGGATAAACAACAAAGTCATACTGTATAACACAGAAAACTATACTCAATATCTTGTGATAAACCATAATGGAAAAGATATGAAAAATAATGTATATGTGTATGTGTGTATAACTGAGTAACTTTGTTGTATAGTAGAAATTAATACACATTGTAAATCAACTGTGATTCAGTAAAATTTTTTAAATGGTCAGGCAATCCTGGGCAGATTACAAGGTAACACCAGCCTCAAAATGACATTAGCTTCCATTACTTCTGGCTTCCCTGGTGGCTCAGCCATAAAGAATCTGCCTGCAGTGCAGGAGACGTGGGTTCAATCCTTGGTTCGGGAAGATCCCCTGGAGAAGGAAATAGCAACTCGCTCCAGTATTCTTGCCTGGACAATCCCATGGACAGAGGAGCCCGGTGGGCTATAGTCCATAGGGTCACAAAGACATGAGCATGCACACATGCATGTAGGTTACTTCTGGAATGGGTTGAGTGTTTCTCCAGCAGAGACTGCAACTCTGTCTCATAAAAAGTTCTCTTTGCATGCTCTCTGTCCAGTTATTTCCCTTTGACCCGAGGTATCTATTCTTCCTTTCATTTACGTGTTCATAGAAAGTCTAAAACCAAAGGGTTAAATGATTGTTAAAGTACCTATGGGAGAAAGAGGTGAGGGAGAAGCCACTGGATGGCTCAAACGAATTAGAAATGTTGATTACTACTTCTCCTGCTCGAGGCCAGCAGTATTTGTGGTGTTTCAGGCCCAAGGGTGCCAGGCCAACTGTGGAAAAGACAAAATTAATTAATGTTTTCTGAGATTAATTAGAAAATTAAATGGAAGTCTAATGAAAAGCAGCATGGTTTAGCTGCCTGGATTTACAACCGTGTGCCCCTAAATTTTAGAGTTGTTCAAAAGTGCTGTGTATTATTCAAGTAAAAATATAGTCAGATTAGTTGCAATCATTTCTTACAACTCCAGCACTCAATTCCAAACAGGATCAGCTATACAAGAATAAAATTAATTTTAAAATTTTAAAATTAAAAAAATTAATAACCACACACACACAAAAAGCAAGGTTCTACTGTATAGCATAGGGAACTCTACTCAATATCTTGTAATAAATCATAATGGAAAAGAAGATGAAAAACATATATATATATATATATATATATATACACACACACACACACATATAATTTTTTTCACATGCCAACATTGAGCTGTCAGATAATCAAAACAAAATAAGAATTAGTGAATTATCAAATGATATAAATCCATAAAGGGGTCCTTATTATTGTTTAATGTGGTCAGCATTTAAGGGTATTCAGTAATTGAAAATTATTTTTAAGTGACAACAATTCTGAGTAAATTCAATTATCTTTTCTTGACTTTAGAGGTATCTTATCATTCTCACAAGCTCTGCTAAGGGTCTTGTTCAAACAACTGCTTCCAACTTTCTAAATCCAGCCTCTCTGAGCTTGTTTTTTGCTGGGGCTTCCCAGGTGGTAAAGAACCCACCTGCCGATGCAGGAGACATAAGAGACTCGGGTTCGATCCCTGGGTTGGGAAGATCCCCTGGAGGAGGGCATGGCAACCCACTCCAGTGTTCTTGCCTGGAGAATCCTGTGGCCAGAGGAGCCTGGCAGGCTACAGTCCATGGGGTGGCAAAGAGTTGGACACAACTGAAGCGACTTAGCACACACACTGTTGCTTGAATCTCTTGATGCCCTAAGGTGGAGTATATAGTAAGATAAACAGGAAAGCAACCAAACTCCTCTGCCTGACATCAGCTAAGCAATCATCAGGCCCAGTAACATGAAGCAGAAATTTGACTATGGAATATTTTATGTTTAAGAATCCTATGATTAGTAATAGAGCATAAAATTCTACCCCCTTTTTCACACTTACATTTCTTAGTCTTTTTTTTTAATTTTTTGAGAGAGAATAGCAGTAGGTTTATTCTGTTTTGTTTCAAAGCATATTTGAGACAATGTCAACAATGGTCACCATGAAAAATATTCTTAAGTTTCGAGATGATTAGTATTATGCAATTTTTGTTTTTTAAAAAATCCATCCTGTTACACTTTTAATGACATTTGTAAAGTTTGCCCTTTTATCTTTCTTCAGTTACTGAGTTAAACAAGACTTCTTTATTTAAAAACTGAGATTATAAATAAAAACTAAAACTCACCTTCTTTGAAATATAATAAAGTTATATCTCATGGTGTAATTATTAACATTTTTAGTATTTAGATTGGTGTTTCTCAAAGAGTCCTCAGGGGAATCTCATTTGATAAGACGTCCCTTGAATAATGGTTTTTTTTTGTGATGAAATAAATAGAATTGTTGTGCTGGACACGACTCTTGAGGATCCCTTGGACAGCAAGATCAAACTAGTCAATCCTAGAGGAAATCAACATTGAATATTCATTGGAAGGACTGATGCTGAAGCTTCAATACTTTGGATATCTGATACAAAAAACTGACTCATTGGAAAAGTCCCTGATGCTGGGAAAACTTGAGGGCAAGAAGAGAAGGGGCAACAGTGGATGAGATGGTTAGACTGCATCATCAAAACAGTGGGCATGAATAAACTCCAGGCAATAATGAAGGACAGGGAAACTTTGCATGCTGCAGTCCATGGGGTCCCAAAGAGTCAGACAAGACTTAGTAGCAGAATAACAACAAAATAGAAGGGAAATTCTACCTTCTCTTGGATTTACTTATTACTTAGCACACGAGAAATGTAAGCCCCCTGAGAATTCTTACAAGAAGGAAACTGGTCTGAATTTGTGTAAACTGAATTTGTGTAAAATTTTAGTTTAATATCTATTTAGATACTTAGATACTGATTCAAATTTTATGTTCCCCAACAGGAATTGTACTAATCTTTTAAGATTCCTACCAGAGTCCCATGGGCCCATAATAAGTTGTCTTAGGCAATATCTTGATTCCATAAGTCACCTTTATCCTAGATTAGTAAAAGGGGAATTGTAATGCCAAAATGTGCGAAAATATAATGATATTCAACATCCCACATCATAGATCATATCAAATTTAGACACCTGAGACCTACAATAGCTAGAATGAATCTAATTCTTCATAGAGGGCTTTTTTTTTTCTTTTTAGTAATGTGTATGTTTCAGTCCCCACAATAAATCTAATATGGTCCCCAGGCTAATTCAGCTTTGCTCTCTTCAGCTCATGTTACTGACCAGGGTTCTGCGACTTCTTAATCAACAGACATTGATAAGAAACCAGGCGAGAAACTCTAGCAAGGCTTCCCTGGGACTGGTGCTACGTCAGGAGGGAAAACAGGTAGTGGACACCCTTGCTCGCTCCCCAAGGAGACAGGGTCCCTTAAACGGAGGGAGGGTGGGAATGGGTCCAAGGGTTGGGCCTGAGGGCTGGCTTGGGTGGTCTTCCCACGCGTGGAGCCTGATTTTGCCCCTGACACCTCTGAAGTGGCAGTTAGGTTCCTGTTCTCTTTGTGTTTTGATCACCATTTGCCCCAGCTGGGTGTACATGCAGTTATTTTTAGTCCATTGTAGTTTCTTTGTATTTTGTTTCTGGAGGAGACCTTTGTCTAGGTGCAGGTGGAATAAAATGAAAATCAGAGTCGTTTGTTGCCACTCTCCTACAAATATAGTTCAAATTAGCCTTAATCTGAGACATTCTGGGGCTCACTTATATCCCCACTGCCCAAGGAGGAGAAAGAATGCTTTCATACCCAAGTTCTAACCCCAGTGTTCATTGCAGCACTGTTTAGAATAGCCAGGATATGGGAGCAACCTAAAGGTCCATGGACAGAGGAATGGATGAAAATGTGGTGCATATATACAATGGAATAATGAAGTGAAGTGAAGTGAAGTCACTCAGTCATGTCTGACTCTTTGCGACCTCATGGACTGTAGCCTACCAGGATCCTCAGTCCATGGGATTCTCCAGGCAAGAATACTGGAGTGGGTTACCATTTCCTCCTCCAGGGGATCTTCCCGACCCAGGGATCGAACCCAGGTCTCTCACATTGTAGGCAGACACTTTACCATCTGAGCTACCAGGGAAGCCCCCAATGGAATAATACTCAACCACAAAAAGGAATAAAATCGGGTCATTTGTAGAGATGTGGATGGACCTATAGTCTGTCATACAGAGTGAAGTAAGTCAGAAAGAGAAAAGAAAATACAGATATTAATGCATATGTTTAGAATGTAGAAAAATGGCATAGATGAACGTATGTGCAGGACAGGAATAGAGACACAGATGTAAAGAACAGATATGAAGACACAGAGAGGGGAAAGAAGGACAGGATGAATCAGGAGGTCAGGACTTACCTCCATACACCTCCATATGTAAAATAGACGGCCAGGGGAAGGTGCTCTTTAGCACAGGGAGCTCAGTTCAGTGTTCTGGGATCTGCAGGGCTGAATGGGCAGTGGGGTGGGAGGTACGAGCGGGAGGGGGTATATGTGTACATACAGCTGATTCACCTCGTTGTAGGGCAAACACCAACACAACAGTGCAAAGTGACTGTACCTCAACAACAACAGCAAAAAGAAGCAAAGCCCGTAACCTCTTAAAGTGAACCTGGTTTAGAGGGAAGTAAACTATCTCGGTTGCTGGGTTTCCCAGTTGTCTCAGGGGTAAAGAATCCACCTACTAACACAGGAGATGAAGGAGCCCTGGGTTCAATCCCTGGGTTGAGAAGATCCCCTGGAGAAGGAAATGGCCACCCACTTCAGTATTCATGCCTGGAGAATTCCATAAACAGAGGAGCCTGGCGGGCTATGGTCCATGGGATTGCAAAGGGTCAGACATGACTGAGCTACTAACACAACAACTAACAAAACTATCCTGGTTAGCATAAAAACCCCTCCAACAGGGACCCCTTCAATAGCTTTGCTGAGAAATCACTGCTTTGATGAAATAAAACCCACAAGAGCACACACACACACACACACACACACATTCAAAATTTCTTCAGAACTCTCCTTCTTGTTTGAAAAATGAATATAACAACAACAATATAAAGGGGTTACAGATTATAATATGCTCTCAAAATTACAGGTCAGTTACACCCAACTGAGAGGTCTTCTTTTTTTTTTTCTTTCCATCCTTCTCTCTGTCTCTCCCTAGCATTTTTCTTTTATTCTTATTCAGGTAGCACTGTGGATAAAGACATCAGGAAAAAACCACCAGTGCTCAAGACACTTTGATGGCCTTTTCACTGTGTAATTATACTTGCTCTCGATAACACTAAAGGCGTCGCTTATTGGTGGTGGCAGAAAGACCTTCTTTTTCAGAGGTAGATGGATTGTTTCTGCGGGCCTTGATGGTCTTCAAATTATCTGAGCGCAGAAAAGAGAGCAGAGTGGATTTTATTTTAACTCATTTTATTTCTGAATTTATTTTCCAGTGGCTGGGAGGTGGTGACTGGCCCCAGCAGTCAAGTCAATTGTTATCTGTGGGACTTGATTATGTTTGGACCCGGTCGCTCATTTTGAGCAAGACACAGTTAATGAGGAGAGAAATGAAAAGTGCATCGAGACCCAGTGTGTTTGTGGTAATTTGTGACACATTTACTCCCCGGTTCTTTGTTTATTCCTCCCCCTTCTGTGCAGGTTCTCTAGAAAAAGGAGCAGATAAGTGAATTCACTGGTAGACAGTTAAGGATGTGGTAGGTAATGAATCTCTCTCTGTATCTCTGACTCCATTGTTGGCAGTAATTGGGGCACTGTTCATCTCTACAGTAAAATGCCAGGAGAGCTCATCTTAAAGAAACCTCTTTTTTCCCCCCATTATTTCACAACATATTTTTCATTGACAATGTTAGTTTCCATTTTCACTATGTCTTTTTTTTTTTTTTTTTTTTGGTGTGCTCTTTGCCACTTTTCTAAATAATAGTCCATTAAACAGTTCACAGTGTGTGTTCTGTAGAAATGTAAAAAAGTGATTGGATGGTACTAATTAAGGAGAGATTTTGTTTCCACTCACTGCAGATCAATGGTGGGTTACATTAAAGCTGCATTTTGTGATGAGTTTAACACAAAAGAACAGCTGTGCTAAATACATATTTCAAGACATCCAGGTAGGTCACATAAACATTGCTTTCTTTGAAAAGTTTATGTGTTCCCTCTATAAATTCTACTTGCAGAACTGTGGGGAGACACAAAGGCTGATTATTCACTATAATTATTATTAATTTGAGTGGAAACTGTTAAGGATAAAATTGGGATAACTTCAGTTACTGCTAGTTCTTACTTTGAGTCCTTCAGTGTATTTGTTCTGCTGTGATACTTTTCCAATCTGATTTTTAACAAAATGTCTAATTGAATCAGATTTTCTCTTTTCTTTTTCTTTTTTAATAATAATTTTGAGTTGGAGAGTTCAGTTCAGTCATTCAGTCATGTCCAACTCTTTGCGACTCCACGGACTGCAGCACGCCAGGCTTCCCTGTCTGTCACAAACTCCCAGAGTTTACTCAAACTCATGCCCATTGAGTCAGTGATGCCATCCAGCCATCTCATTCTCTGCCGTCCCCTTCTCCTCCTGCCTTCAATCTTTCCCAGCATCAGGGTCTTTTCAATGAGTCAGCCCTTCACATGAGGTGGCCAAAGTATTGGAATTTCAGCTTCAGCATCCATCCTTACAATGAATATTCAGGACTGATTTCCTTTAGGATGGACTGGTTGGATCTCCTTGCTGCCCAAGGGACTCTTAAGAGTCTTCTCCAACACCACAGTTCAAAGGCATCAATTTTTTAGTGCTCAGTTTTCTTCACAGTCCAACTCTCACATCCGTACATGACCACTGGAAAAACCATAGCTTTGACTAAATGGACCTTGGTTGGCAAAGTAATGTCTCTGCTTTTTAATATGCTGTCTAGGTTGGTCATAACTTTTCTTCTAATGAGTAAGTGTCTTTTAGTTTCATGGCTGCAATCACCATCTGCAGTGATTTTGGAGCCCCCAAAAATAAAGTCTCCCACTGTTTCCATTGTTTCTCTGTCTATTTGCCATGAAGTGATAGGACCAGATGCTATTGAAGAGGAGCAATGTTTTTTTAATGTTTTTTTAAGCCACAATGAGATTTTGTGGCTTAACTACAACTGTCCTTATGATTTTTATCTTTACCACGTGGTAGGATTTATTTGTTCCCAAGGAATGTTGTTTTCCTCTATACAAGTTTGAGAAAATACAGTTCAGTTCTGTGAGTAACAGTGAACATTCATTAAAGAGTATCATCAACTCTGAGAAAGTCAAATACATGGATTAAACAGAATTAGAGAGCAGAGGAAGAGAAATTACCTAGATCCTTCACATCAGTTTAGCATGCAGGGACTTTACCTCTGACTATACGTGTGCAACTCAGATTTATACACATTTCTTTCAGTAAATGCTATTTTTAATAGAAGCATATTCTTTGTGCTACTTTTTTTTAACATTTACATATACACAATAGATGTACGCTTAGTTGCTAAGTCAGGTCTGACTCTTTTGCAACTCCATGGACTGTACCCAGCCAAGTTCCCCTGTCCATGGATTTCCCAGGCAAGAATACTGGAGCGGGTTGCCATTTCCTTCTCCAGGACAACTTTTCAGTCCAGGGTTCAAACGCACATCTCCTGTGGCTCCTGCAATGAGGAGGATTCTTTACCACTGAGCCATCTGGGAAGCCCTTATACAGTAGATGCTTTACAGCAACTTTCTGCTCCAGCTTTAGTGTCACTCATCTACAACAATGTCTGTTGCAGTTATGGGTTTACCTCATGAGATACTCTCATAAATAGGATGTTGCTATAACAATGATTCTTGTCAAACATGATCTCTGCTTAGCTTTGGGCATGACAGATCGAACTTGCTAACCTGAATGAGGTTGATTAAAAGGCTTGCAAGGGAGGAGGACTCCAGGATGACTTTCCTGATTCCACATCTGACTTGCTGGATGACTTGGGACCAGTAACCCTGCGTCTCTGTCCAGTCATCAATAAGACTCTGCTTAATAGGAATGAGTGTTCCATGGCAACTCCAGCATGCAGCTGGCTTCAAAGGGTCCCATCTCTTGAGGAAGATGTAAGCCAGGTCGTAGAGATAAGAGAATCGAATGGCGAAAGGGCAAAATTCTTTTAGGGAATTGGATGGTGAAAAGGCAAATTTCTTTCAACCCAGATGGAAAGCTTAGGAGGCTATGGTTGGTTACAGAGCTCAGTTTTTCAGAGGAGACCACAGAATTCATATTGGTTTCGAATTCAAGGAAATAGTCTTTCACCTTGTTGTTTGTATTCCAGGGCAATCAGATGAGAAGGAAATGAAAGTCCCAAGGGTGATGTGAATGACATTGTGTTTGTGTAGGTATATCTATGTGTATTTTTATATATTGGCATTCCCTGGTGGCTCAGATAGTAAAGAACCTGCCTGCAATGCAGGAGACCCTAGTATGATCCCTGGGTCAGGAAGATTCCCCTGGAGAAGGGAATGGCTTCTCACTCTAGTATTCTTGCCTGGAGAATCCTGTGGACAGAGGAGCCTGGTGGGCTATAGTCCATGGGTCGCAAAACAGTTGGATATGGTTAAGTGACTAAATTACATTTTTATGTATATTTTCCCACATCGATTATGTTATTTTCCTTTATCACCCAGACATGTGAACTCTGCATCTCAGCTACCTTATTTATAAAATCAGAATAGTGTTCTCCTTACCTAAGACTCCTCATGAAAGCTTAAAGAATCCTAAAACAGTGTGCGGGGAAGTCCTTTAGAAAATAGAGATCACTGCTAAGTTACTGTTGCCAGGGTGTCATGGCATGGCTGTAGTGAAAATTGGCTCTGATCGTACACGAGAAAATCAAATTGATTTTAATTGCTTCTTGCAACAAATACACATTGAGCACTTTCTATAAGCAGGCAGTGTTTTTGGCTCTTGGAATACAGCAAACAGATGCACAAAGCCAACAAAATGTCTTACCCTCGGGGAATTTATGTTTGAACACATGTCCCTGCTCTTAAGGTCACCTTGTTCCTTCAAGAGGCAGAAAATGGTCTTGTTTTGGTGTGTGTGTATGTGTGGTGTGTTTCTACTTAAAAAGGGAACAAGCACAGGGAAACGTCAGCCTTTTTCCAACTCTGAGATATGAGTGAGCGGTAATAAGTGAAATGAACATGAAATCATGTCAGAAACTCTGAGGTCCAGAATTAACTGCTCTTGATTCTGTGTTCCTATGAGAGGTCATCACAAATTCTACATTCTTCCTTCTTTTCCGACCCCCACTGTACATGGGGTGTATGCTGTACACCCCCATGAGGTGTCCATGGGGTGGTGAGCTCTCTGATGGACTAGAATAGGTGGTTGGAGCATCTCTTCTCTGCAGCTCAGGGAATCTAGAGACTGACACAAGATTGCACATCAGAAAGGGCTCTGGGTCCCAGTGGTAGAGTTAAGGGCTAAGATAGGAACGTGAGGGCCTAGGAGCCCTGGGGAGGGGATGAAGAGTCTCTGCAGACAACAGAGGTACTGCTTTCCCACCAGTTGGCTGGAGATTATTTGGATATTATTATTAAAATTTGGGCTCAACAAATGATTAATGATTTCCACAAGGGATATGACAATTGTCATGCACAAGAAGTAGAAAAGCCACAAATACCACATGGAAAAACCTGGAATGGAGTATAAGTTCTAATCTTTGCTCTTTAAGTCACTAGAGCAGATTACTTAAAACTCTTGACTTTGGTCATCCTAATCTTTACAGAGGGACAGACATCTCCAACGTATACGATAGCTATCACATAGACTGGATGTCTTTGCTTCTCCAATGTGTTTGATAAAGTCGCAGCCAATAGTGAACCATTGCTTCCAGGGGAAATACAGGGCTAGAATCCTGTGAGCTTCTGTTCACAACATTTTCATCAGCCTTGTTTTATGTGTGTTTTGTTTAAAGATACTTTATTTAATGCATAGCATTGAGTCACAAACATCGAGCTCACATCCAACAGCACTCTGACGGGTGACTGAAGGAAGCTTACGTAAGGTGTATTTTTTTCTCTAAGGCACATCCTACTTATTTCATGCTTCTGAACACCAGAAAGCACTTCAGCTCTGCATTTAGGAGGTTTTTGAAAGAGTGAAATCACCAGTAACAATCAGAGGAATGCAAGAAACAATGCACTAGATAGAGGAAGAGAAGGAACCTTGTTTACTGTATGAGGTCAAAAACCAACAATCAAAGCATCTCTTGTTCATCCTCAGCTGGGAGTACGTCTACGGTAGCTCAAAGTTTTCACTGCTTTGTACATATTTGCACGTGATCCTGAAAGTACAGGTGTGCAGTATTGATTTTGGAATTACAAATAAATTTTGGCAAGTAGAAAAATTTGCAGATATGAAATCTATAAGGAATGAGGATTAATGTTTTTTTAAATAATATTTTATTTGCTGTTATGATTCTTAATAGCAAAAAATGTTACCAGAAAAGAAATATAAAACAGGAATATAATGTTGTTTACATTTATTTATTCACACATGTCACTCAAAAATGTTATTCCTGAATTTGTTACTCATTTTTTTTCTAGTTTTAATTGTTAATCTATTTCTTTAGTTGTCTAAGGATCCCCAATAGCAACTCGCAGTTTTAAGAGCTGTCATAAATTATTGCAGAAGTCTTTCTTGCAATTATAATTTTACCTTTATATTTCAGCAGAATTTTGCCATCTAAACTACATACAGAAAAATATTCTCCTTTTTTTTTTTTTTTTTGCTGATTTTCCAAGAGAAATTAAGTGGCATGTCTTGCTTATATATCAGATGTTATGCTAAGTAGGAGATATGATAACCTATGTCAAATATAGGACCTCAAGATCATTCACAGTATAAAATTCAGGGGAACCTAAAGTAATGGCCTTTTAAAGGCAATGGGAAAGTTCAACGCCAAATTAGAGAGGTTAACCCAGTACTAAGAAGAAGCCAAACTTCAATGCATTGTCATCAAAATGCTGAGTCTCTTGATTCTCATCCATTCTTCATTCCTTCATACCTCTTCTGCCCTGCCTCAGCCCTACCCTTCTGTACAAAGAGATCCATAATTGTATTCTATTACTAGCCAGGATCTGACAATTTAAAGTTCATTCTTGCATGAGGGGAGAAGGCAATGGCACCCCACTCCAGTGCTCTTGCCTGGAGAACCCTAGGGACAGGGGAGCCTGGTGGGCTGCCGTCTATGGAGTCACCCAGAGGCGGACACGACTGAAGCAACTTAGCAGCAGCAGCAGCTTGCACGAGGAGTCCTTTATAAATTAAACAGTTACTTATCAACTAAAAATGATTTAGATCTTTGCCTCTGTGGAATTTGTTCCACTTCTTTCTACTGAGTGAGATGTGGAGTTTCCACTCAGTAGGAGACTGTGAAACACGGACGTTAGGCTCACACGTTCTGGAGTCAGTGTCTGAAGCTATATTCTGGCTCCATCACTCACTAGTTGGGCAGTCCTGGGCAAGTTACTGCATCCCTGTGTGCCCCAGTTCCTCACCCATCAATGGAGACATCAACAGTCCCCATTTTGCTCGCTGTGAAGAATAGATGAGTTAATATAATGGAAAGGGAGTCTGGAATGTAATAAGCGCTCAGTAATTCTCAGCCATCATTTTACCGCATCACTCATTCCCTTGTGGCTTCTTCTATCATCTCCATAATCATCAGCATCATTCCTAGAACACCATGCCAGACTCAGCTGAAAGCGGTATTAAAGCCAAATCAGGCAGAGCTTCGGATGAAGTGGAGAAGAAATGGCTTCATTGCTCTGCCAGGCAAAGGGGGCCACAGCAGGCTAATGCCCTCAGAACTGTGTGCTGCACCCTGGAGGGGATAATGAGGAGTTTTATATCAATGGTTCAAAGAGGGTGTGGTCAGCTTGTGGACATTCTTCTGCTTGGTGGATGGTGAGGTAATTGAGAGTCATCATCATCAAGCTTTTGGGTCCAACCAGCCTGAGGTCTACCTGTCTGTGGGCAGCTTGCAGTTAAATTCTCCCACATGATAGGAGTTTTAATATCTGCAAAACAACTCAAAAATATAGCTAGGTATATCTCTGCCCCAAGGCTGCACTATTTTTTTTCTTTTATAATTAATTTTTTATTGAGGTATATTGGATTTATAAGTTTGGGTATATATTGGATTACATAAGTTTCAGGTGTACAACAGTGATTCATAGCATTTAAAGGTTAACTCTAATTATAGTTTTTATAAAATATTGCCCATATTCCCTGTGCTATATAATATATCCTTGTAATTTATTTATTTTATTTTTAACTAACTTTTTATTGAAGCATAGTTGCTCTACAATTTTATGCTGGTTTCTACTATACAGCGAAACGAATCAGCCACACATATGCATGGACCCCTCCCTTTTGGTCTTCCTTCATTCAGGCCCCCACAGTGCAGTCAGTAGAGCTCTCTGCTGTGCAGTTCTCACTAGTCATTTATTTTATACACAGGATCAGTAGTGTGTATGTGTCAACCCCAATCTCTCAATTCCTCCCAATCCCAGAGAAAATCCTAATTCAAACAGATACACGTAGAAGCAACCTAGATGCCCATCAGCAGACGAATGGATAAGGAAGCTGTGGTACATATACACTATGGAATATTACTCAGCCATTAAAAAGAATTCATTTGAGTCAGTTCTAATGAGATGGATGAAACTGGAGCCCATTATACAGAGTGAGGTAAGCCAGAAAGATAAAGACCAATTCAGTATACTAACACATATATATGGAGTTTAGAAAGATGGTAATGATAACCCTATATGCAAAACAGAAAAAGAGACACAGATGTACAGAACAGAATTTTGGACTCTGTGGGAGAAGGCGAGGGTGGGATATTTCAAGAGAACAGCATCAAAACATGTATATTATCAAAGGTGAAACAGATCAACAGCCCAGGCAGAATGCATGAGACAAGTGCTCAGGCGTGGTGCACTGGGAAGACCCAGAGGGATCGGGTGGAGAGGGAGGTGGGAGGGGGGATCGAGATGGGGGATACATGTAAATCCATGGCTGATTCATGTCAATGTATGACAAAAACCACTACAATATTGTAAAGTAATTAACCTCCAACTAATAAAAATAAATGAAAAAAAGAAAAAGATACATGTATCTCAGTGTTCATAGCAGCACTGTTTACAATAAATAGCCAGGACATGGGAGCAACCTAAATGTCCATCAAAAGAAAAATGGATTTAGAAGTTGTGGGATACATATGTATGATGGCATATCACTCGGCCATTAAAATAAATGAAACTGAGTCATTTGCAGAGATGTGGATGGACCTGGAGAGTGTCATACAAAGTTAAAGAAGTCAGAAACAGAACAGCAAATATATATTAATGCATATATGCACTGTAGTTTTTTGACTGCTTCTCCCTTGTCTCTGTATCCCCTCCCTTCCCGAATTAGCAGCTGTTTAAATCTGCCCATTGGAACTCTGGGAAGGTCATGGAGACTGAATGAAGCCTGTTTCCTATAATCAAGAAATGGCAGACACAGACAGGCTTTCCTGTCCAGGAGCTCCACGGGGTCCTGATCAGTATCAGTGTCACAAATAATTTTGGATTCCCCATATCTCACTGAACATTTTAGTTTGGGTTCAGTTATGTTATATGACAAAAGTAATAAGATAGTCATTCTTGTGATTGAGTTATATTATATGACTCCATCTTAGTTGAGCAAAGAAGAGATTCTCTTACTGGCATTCAAGGTGCTGTGTTGCAAGCAGGTCACATAGGAATGACACAAGGGCAGCCTCTCAGTTGCTTAGAAAGATCCCCAGATAACAGACAAGGTGGAAGCAGAAACATTAATTCTCCTACAACAAGGAACTATATTTATGTAGAAAAAGGCCTTGAGTTTCAGATAAGAACTCAGTTCTGTAGTCATCTTGATTTCAGACTTCTGTGACCTTGAGCAGAGAATCCAGCTAGGCTGTGCTTGGATTTCTGATCTCCAGAAGCTATAGGATTAAAAAGGTGCTGTTCTAAACCACTAAGTTTATGGTCATTCATTAGACAACATAGAAATCTAATCCAATAGCCTGAAACAAGCTGCAAAGAGTCAGACATGACTGAGCACATAGACACAATAACCTGAAAACTGAGAGGGGATTTTTAACGACAATGCTGTGACACATTGAAAAGACTGTCTATAGACACAGGTGGGCTTTCCAGGTGGTGCTGGTAGAAAAGAATTCATCTGCCAATGCAGGAGTCACAAGAGAAAAGTGTTCGATCCCTGAGTTGGGAAGATACCCTGGAGGAGGAAATGGCAATCTGCTCCAGTATTCTTGCTTGGAGGAACTATGGACAGAGGAGTCTGGCGGGCTACAACCCATGGGGTCCCTAAAAGTCAGACACAGCTGAGCACGTAGACGCAGTCATCATATAGGAAGCCTTGCTATTCAGGACATGGTACATGCTGGTGGAAACAATGGAAAGAGTGACAGACTTTATTTTCTCAGGCTCCAAAATCGCTGTGGATTGTGACTTCAGCCATGAAATTAAAAGGAGGAAAAGAGGATGACAGAGGATGAGATGGTTAGATGGCATCACCATCTCAATGGACCTGAGTTTGAGCAAGCTCCGGGAGATGGTGAAGGACAGGGAAGCCTGGTGTGCAGAAGTCCGTGGGATCACAAAGAGTCAAACAAGACTAGCAACTGAGCAACAAGAAGATGTTGGCAGCAGTATATGTCCTTTTTCTTATCTGGAGACTTCAACTTGAGGTCTTACGGCCTACTCTTCAATCTCAAAGGTGTCTTTCAGGGGAAGTACCTGTGTCTTTCAGGGAAAATACATATTCATCTTGATGGCTATGTCAGCTGACCAAATTAGACATCACTCTTGGACAGGATCTACATATATATTTTGGTATCTTGAGTCATAGAAGAGGATTTAACACAATGGCTAATGTATCACCACCATCACATTCACCTTATATACAAAATATACACTACTGACTTCAAAGAGAATGAGTGGGCTGCTGGCAAGACAAACATCCATGGAGACAAATGATAATCTTTCTGCCTTCCCTTTGTGTTCATGCAAAGGAGGAAGGCATGGCTTCTCATTGTTTGCAAATGCTCTCTGCACTTCCTTGTCAAAACAATCTGCTGCAATTTGAATAAAGGACAGTTTTGAAATGCTTCCCAACTTCACATTTTCAAGGGTAATATTTTCTTTTGAGTTAACAGACAAAGCCTTCAACTGACAAATGAATGTGCTCAAGAGATTGTATCAATGGCTAATCCAATTAACAATCTTTGAGTTGTTCCATTATCTCTGCTGTGAATGGGATGAGCTATAGATTATGGAGAACTGAATGTAATGTTTACTTTTCCCTTAAATATTTATTAATCCTTTTTGTATTTAACTTTAGGGAAATTATAACTTCCAACTATTGTCCTTATCTTTAGAATGAAGACACCAACAATGGGGGAACAATCCTACCCCTAATCTGCTTTTTAATATTAGTTTTTCTTTGGTTATCATTTTAAGATTAAATGATTTATTTTACTAAACCAGTGGATGGAAACAAAAAAGAATCATATGAATAGGACCAACCAAGTGTTCTTTCTCTCACATGTGTGTGTGTGATTTGATTAGAGATACACCTCTCAATAAACCACCAATTCATTGTTGTTGTTGTTGTTTAGTCACTAAGTCGTGTCTGACTCTTTTGTGACACCATGGACTGTAGCCTACCAGGTTCCTCTGTCCATGGATTTCCCATGCAAGAATAGTGGAGTGGGTTGCCATTTCCTCCTCCAGGGTTCAAACCTGCACCTCCTATGTTGGCCGGCAGGTTCTTTACAGCTGAGCCACCTGGGAAGCCCATCAGTTCATCACGTTGACTCAATTTCCAATCAGTTATTTTGGGATTCACTAGACAGAGCTAGTGAATTTGTGGTCTGTATGATATAATCTTAGACTTTCAGAAACCTTGCAAGAATAACCAATGACTATTTTGCAATGAAAACACTATTTGAAATCCTTTTGGAAACAAAAACTTTAATGGAGAATGGGAACATAACGATGGTAAGGACTTGTTACCCTTCATCCTTAAGATGGGTTTTGCTTTTTTGTTGCTACATGCTAGTCTATGTGCAAAGAAAGGGAGGGGCAAGGCACTATCTTATCTTATCATCTTATATTTCATTTTTTATTTGGCATGGAGAATTCTAATCCTCAGATTTGGGACCTCACTTTCTTTCTTAAGAGTTATTTTCCTGATTTACAAAAGGTTTCAAACTGCCTCTTGTCTTTCCAATAAATACCAAAGTGAGAATGTGAACGCAGCATAAGGATATCAGAAGCCTGATGAATATCTGGACATCTCGTAAGGGCAGCAGGGCAGCTCTGTATCTCGCCTGAGAATTTCCAAACTGGATTACTGTGTCCAGTTCTGCAGCAAATTCAGCCCAAGTTAAGGAAAAGAGGTTCCTCTACATTCATCTTTTTAATTCTTATATTTTTATATTTTTTTATTTTTAATTCTAACTCATAAGATGTTACAACACAAAAAACAATTTCCAGTGAAAACATTTTCCTTTATTAAGTGGTTCCTCCCTGCAGGAGACATAAGAGATGTGAGTTCAATCCCTGGATCTGGAAGATCCCCTGGAGGAGGAGATGACAACCCACTCTAGTATTCTTGCCTGGAAAATTCCATGGACAGAGGAGCCTAGTGGACTACAGTCCGTAGGATTGCAAAAAGTTGGACATGACTGAAGTGACTTAGCATAGACACGCGCTGTGAAGAGAGCACTGCCGGGATAATTCTTTTCTCCTAGGCACTTGGTTATCATAAACCTGGCCCTTCTCTCCTTTACATCCCTAAAGCTTTGCCTGTGTGATTATCGCAACTCCCTTTTCTGTGGGATTATGTGTAATTAAGTTTTCAATCAATCTGACTAATTAAATCGAAGCACTGTCTGTGGGCGAGATCAGGAGACTAGAAATCTGGGTTTCCGAGTATTATCACTAGTTCACTAAGTGGATACAGCAGGTTGCCGTTGTTGTTCAGTTCCTAAGCTGTGTCCGACTCTTTGTGACCCTATGGATTGTAGCCTGCCAGGCTCCTCTGTCCATGGAATTCTCCAGGCAGGAATACTGGAGTGGGTTGCCATTTCCTTCTCCAGGGGATCTTCCCAACCAGGGATCCAACCCATGTCTCCTGCACTGTAGGCAGATTCTTTCATTGCTGAGCCACTGGGGAAGCCCAAGACACAGGATTGAGACTACATTACATTCGTTAATAAAATCTTTGACTTTCTCATAGTTCTCCATTAGGCATGAATTAAGTATTGCTTGGGAAAACATCCTTTGCTATATCAATGTTTCCAGCTTTGGACCAAATACAAAATAATAACTCACTTCTAGGTAGTACCTTAACAACCCTGTAGCCCCACCTCCTGACTTTTTGCTAAGAAACTGAGGTGCATGAGGGAAAAGAGTGTGCTGCTCCCAGAAGGAGCTGGAACTACACACTTCCTTCCCAGTGCTCTCGCCTCTATTCAGCACTGTCACATGGCAGGTGTGGCTGCTGTTGACAGTCACAGCTGCTTAAGTCACTGAGCCATTTTGTCAATGGAGGCAATAGTTGAGCAAACATGACTTTGCTCAATGGCCAGACAGTCGGCCACCACCCAGCAACTCTTATGGAGTAGGAAATGGCGTTCCACTCCAGTATTCTTGCCTGGACAATTCCGTGGACAGAGGAGCCTGGTGGGCTACAGCCCACGGGGTCACAGAGTCAGACACGACCCAGCCACTGAGCACAGCTCTTAGGTGTCCAGAGGAACAGGCGCTCAAGAGCCAAGGGCAGCAGATCTGCCACCTTACTGCCATCTGTCTCGTTCCCCCAGGGCGCATCTTTTTGTCACCCTGTGGGATAAACGAGAGCAACAGGAGGAATCCTCATGGAACTCAAGATGATTCCTCAAAAGTCAAGCAGTTAAGAGAGAGGGAAGAAGCATATAATTTCCTTCAGGATATTGGACCTCTAGGAGTCTCCAGGCTGAGATGAACAAAGCCCACTCTTGGTTCCAGCTCTTCCATTCCTTGGATTTCTTGTCAAAAACCCCCATCAGACCTCCAACTTGCAATCACACCCCTCACTTCACTTAACCCACCCTGAATGTTTCTTTCCTTAAAAGAGCACAGCGGTGCTGACCAAAGATTCCTCCTCTGGCTAAACACAGCACAAGGCAAAGTTTTCCTTAAATTCTTCAGTATGTATTTCAAAGGTCTGTTTTATAGTATCAGGGCTTTCCAGGTAGTGGTAAAGAATACACCTGCCAATGCAGGAGGTGCAAGGGATGCGGGTTTGATCCCTGGGTCAGAAGATCTCCTGGAAAAGGAAACGGCAACCCACTCCAGTATTCTTGCTTGGGAAATCCCATGGACAGAGGTGCCTGGTGGGCTACAATCCACGGGGCTGCAAAGAATTGGACTCAACTGAGCACACTGTACTATCATGCATAATTAATATGTGGTTTTGGCTATATTCTTTAGTTACTTCCTCTGTGTTTTTCACATCATCCTACAGTATTACAGATTCTTTGAGGTGAGAGGCCCAGATTGTTCTGCATTTCTGCATTTCTAACAGAATTTAGCACTTAATACACATGCATTGAGTTTACATAAATTTCTATGGAGACTCAGAAAAAAGTGTGAGTTTGTTTTCAGCCATTCTTTCAATGTTTCTGCCACAGTGAGACAAGAAAATAAATACCATGAGGGGACTTCCTTGGTGCTCCAGTGGTTGAGAATACACCTTCCAATGAAGGGGACGCAGGTTCAATCCCTGGTCTGGGAACTAATATACCACACGCTGTGAGTCAACTAAGCTGCCCGCCTCAAGTAGAAGCCAGTACACCATGACGAAGAGGCTACTCAGCCAAAATTTAAAAATGAAAATAAAAATATCAAATCATATCCTTTTTAAGAAAAGAAAAAATGCCATGGGCTTCTAGGAAGTTTAAACTAGGCCAGTATCCAAGAACAATTCATTAAAAGCATGTATTGCTTCAAAATGAAAAGCAAATGCTTTAAATGTTGATTTTTTTTTTAATTGTAGATTATGCATCCATAGTTTTAAATTAAAGCATATATTTAAAAGTTAATATAGATAGAGCAATAACTAATAAAATTTTGTAGATTGGTTTCTGGTGACCCTGGAATCGATAGTTTTGATCTAGAAATATGATATATCTCTAAACTAGAAATGAAACCATTTTGCTTTTCCAAGCTAAACTAATTCTTATTCCGTCATGCTTACTGCTCACAAATGTTTCAGGGAATAATATGAATTAGAGTTCTGCTCTGCAATGTTAAATAGTAGTGAGTTCATGATGGCAAGTCTTGTCATTTAATGTGTCAAGGATCAGATACTAATATTGTATTCAAACTAAGCCATGTGCATTTGGAGTCTGCTTTTCTCTTCCTTTGCAAAATGTCAGCAGAGAAGCAACAGGAAATAGCAGAATGTGGGAGACAAAAGTTCCCCATACTTAAAGGATGGCAACAAAACAAAATGAAGTTAGTTTAATTGAAACAATGAAGTGTTTAATTAAAAGAAATTCATATCTCCTGTTCATTAAGATATGCATCATGGGGATCCATTTTAGAATAAAAATTTAATATCTGCTTTGTAACTTCAGTGATACTTTCACATACTCTATTTTTCAGAATAATACTGTTTTATGGGGGAGAAGGGGAAAAATCTGCATTTATGCTTCTCTATGTACTGAGGATATGCCATTGTCTCAAATAAAATTAACAACTTCAAAAGAAATGCCTCAGAAATGATGATTAATCCAGAGATATACAGGGAGGTGAGAAAGAGTATGACTCAGAACAATCTTGAAAGCTTTAGGATTTAAGTGTTCTTAAAATTTGCATTCAAAAAAACTCACAGAATGGTGGCAGGCCAAGGCATTTCTAGAGAACTCCGAAGGCAGTTGGTGTCTCGGATTCTGCTTTTTGGAAACATTTAGAAGAGGAGAATTAAAAAGTCTCTATTAAAAATAAAATTGACTTTTGGAGGAAAGAAACTGATCTTAGAATATGACATGCAAGCACAGTTTTTAAATTCTATGTTGGTTGAAAAGCTCTTACCTCATGGATCCTGATGAAGAATATCAAATTACATGGAGTGACATCTGCCTCCATGAAATAGAGTGATTTCCCAGAGAGGAGCAAGACTTTCAGCACAACAAGAGACTTGCCAGTTGCCAGGAAAGAATGTTCCCCAACCTGACCATTGTTGATGGGGTCTGATGTGTTCTCTCAGGAGTGGATGGTCTAAAGCATTGATTCATTAGTCTGTTTAATCTTCATGCTTGCTAAGAAAGAGATCCTCCTTGATTTAAAGGCTGTCAGGCTGTCATCTCAAGAGGTTCATCCCTTGTCATTCTCTCCATCCACAATCAAAGAAAATGACACATAGCCCTGTTACAAAGAATTAGCACAAAGAAGAAAGCCATCTAGAAATAGAAGCTGAAATTTTCAGCTGAGGACATCTGCACTGTTATCTTCTGTTCCCACTGTGATTTTTCAGTCATTCCGATAGATATTTGCTATCCTCAATATAATGACGTCAGTTTTAAATATCTCTGTGGGGGGGGAAAAAAACTTTCATGATATGGTTGGTGTTGATGATTACAGCTTTAAGACAAATCTTAGTTTTGTAATCATGGTGTTATCAGTTAGAGTTAAAATTTTAATACATAACCCAAACACATTGCAAGGAAAGTAGTGAAGAAAAAATTTTGCTGGTGGAAGATACAGAGAGGGTAAAGTTCAATAGGGCTAACTGTTAGGCTGCTCTAAAATCAATATCTTTGAAATATACAATATTGAGTTGGATGGAAATTCACGTTGGTTTGCATTCTGCTCTGAAATTTCCAGATCTATTTTACCAGTTCTTCACATGTAGTTTATTAGAAGTCCAAGGTGAAATCTACATGCCTGGCAACTGAATTAATATTATGAAAATGTTTTCTGTTTTTAATGCCACCCTGCTTATTTAACTTGTATGCAGAGTATATAAGTGAAATGCCAGGCTGGATGAATTATAAGCTGCAATAAAGATTTCTGGGAGAAATATTAACAACCTCAGATATGCAAATGATACCACTCTAATGGCAAAAAGTGAAGAAGAACAAAGGAGTCTCTTGATGGGGATGATAGTCGAGAATGAAAAAGCTGGCTTAAACCTCAACATTAAAAAAACTAAGATTATGGCATCTGGTCCCATCATTTCATGGCAAATCGATGGGGAAAAGTGGAAGCAGTGACAGATTTTATTTTCTTGGGCTCCAAAATCACTGTGGATGGTGATTGCAGCCATGAAATTGAAAGACGCTTGCTCCTTAGAAGAAAAGTTATGACAAACCTAGATAGCATATTAAAAAGCAGAGGCATCACTTTGCCATCACTTTGTCCATATAGTCAAAGCTATGGTGTTTCCAGTAGTCAGGTACCGATGTGAGAGTTGAACAATAAAGAAAGCTGAGCAGCGAAGAATTGATGCTTTCGAACTATAGTGCTGGAGAAGACTCTTGAGAGTCCTTTGGACAGCAAGGAGATCAGAGCAGTTAATCCTAAAGGAAATCAACCTTGAATATTCATTGAAAGGACATATGTGAAGCTGAAGCTCCAGTACTTCGGCCACTTGCTGCTAAGAGAAAGACTCACTGGAAAAGACCCTGATGCTGGGAAAAATCGAGGGCAGGAAAAGAAGGGAATGACAGAGGATGAGATGGCTGGATGGCATCACCGACTCAATGAACATGAGTTCGAGCACACTCAGGGAGATGGTGAAGGACAAGGAAGCCTGATGTGCTGTAGTCCATGGGATTGCAAAACTGGGACATGACCTAGTGACTGAACAACAACCACCGAGGAACTCCAATCCTATCTAAACATTTATTCATGGAAAGAGAAAAAAAAATCCAGATTGAATGGCCCCAGACAGAGCTTATCCTTTCCCAACCACAGGAGAACAGGGTCTTTAGAATCAGAAACTTTTCACCCTTGAATATCTAGAGACTCTGTAGTCTCTGCTTCCATCCCTTCTCTTAGAACCTGATTTTAGCCCTTTTCCTTCAATCAACTAGAAATGACAGGAAGCAGCTTAAAAAATCATACTTCCCATGGGATGGATATCTGTATTTTCACCAGAGATTAGTATTTAAGTTTAAGTGCCTTCAATGATGTTTCAAGAAATTGCTCCAAAATGGGGTACCACTTTAGAGACATCCAGGCTTCCATGGGCTGCCTAAAATTCCCCCTAAGTGGCCACATAGAGAACTCAGAGCTGGTTAGAGAATGCTACTCCTGTTATACCTGTTTGAAGGAGGTGCTATCTTTTATGAGCCAAAAAGCAGCTCCTATTCTGAGGATAATTAGCTTAAGAGCTCTTTGCAATAACATGGCTTCTTTAAATGACTTGCTAACTTCAATTTCCCTGACTTACAATCCACCTCTTTTGCGATACATGTTATTTACACCTACTTCAAAAAAAAAAAAAAGAAATACTAAAGGTTGCTTTTCTCCAATTGTCACTAATAGGCTGTTGAGATCCACACAATTCATTTTCAGATGAGAATATATTAAATCTTTAATTGACCCTTGTAAGAATGGAAGGGTTTAGTGTTTTTTTAAAAAAGGAATTTATGGGAGGAAGTGCCATTTCCAACCCATTTTGTGTGCTGTCATTGAAGGAGGTTGATTTGCTAATTAATCTCAGAAAAGTGTGATGCTTGGAGGGTTCATAATTGTGGCAAACTTAGAGACTGTGGTAAATAATAATATTTAGAAACTATGCCAAATAATAATCATTTTAAAAAACCTATGGTCCCCTGCAGGGCAAGGACTATTGTAGCACCTACAGGGATGTATCAGGAAACAAAACAGAGAGGTACCACTCTGTAACCAAGCAGGACCATTTGAGGGCCTTCCCAGGGAGGACCCCTGCCCCACATCCCCTGCTGCAGCTCCTCTCTGAAGTACCTAATAATAGTAGCTGATGCACATTCCCTGAACTGTTTTTCAGATGTGAAAACCCCACCAAACGGTAGACTGCAGCTACTTGATGACCATAAGCACATGATCCCCTTGCCCCAATGACTCCAAGCCTCCTAGAGCACAAGGATTGACCATGTTCACTCCTGCGCCCCCACCCTGTCACCTTACCTCACTATTGGTCGGTGAGAACCGTGCATAAGCTGATCATGTACTCTGCCACCACTTTCCCTCACCTGGCCTTTAAAAATGCCTGCTGACACCGTCCAAAGAGTACATGGTTTTAGAACATGAGCTATCTGTTCATTTATTGGCATGAGCATGCTTGCATGCTCAGTTGCTAAATCCTGTCCAAATCTATGTGAGCCTATGAACTGTTGCCCTCCAGGCTCCTCTGTTCATGGGATTCTCCAGGCAAGAATACTGGATTGCGTTGCCATTTCCTCCTCCATGGGATCATCCCGACTCAGGGATCGAACCCTGGTCTCCTGTGTCTTCTGCATTGACAGGCAGATTCTTTACCACTGAGCCCTCAGGGAAGCCCCTCTTGCCTTGGCACCTTTACAAAACAGGCTGTACTTTCCTTCACCACAAGCCCTTGTCAGTAGCTGGGCTCGGCTAGGCACGGGAAACAGGACCCAAGTTTGGTTCCATAACAACTGCCCTTATGATACTGACACTGTGTGGGGAAGTTGGGGTCAATTCAGTTCTAGATGCTGGGCAAGTAGAACCTTACCTGATTCAGACAGATCTGAAACACCTAGCCCAGTAAGCTACATTTTAAAATAAATGTAGGGAAAATTTGCACAATAAAGATTAACATCAAAAATGTGAATAAGCATTTTTATATGCTTTGTGGATGAATGGATTCTATTTCTCTATAAAGGAATAAAATAAAAGTCATAACATCTCTATGTGTAAAGGGTTAAAGCAATAATTGGAACTAAAATGCATTATTCCATTCCAGCCAATTAGCTCTTAGAATGCAAAATCAAGTATTTCTCTAATAGTGAAATTTTATATGCTCTGTGATAACTGGACAAGAATTTTAAATCAATCATGCCTCAACTGCATCCTCTGCTGTTTTCTATAGTTTTATTAAGATTTAGCCATGACCAGGGACTATATTGAAAAAGTACAACTTTTCTTTATGCTTTAATTGATCCAGTTTGCATTAAAAGAAAACTGACATAAAAATGCTTCATGTTAACATTAAATTGTGTGCAGTTACTTTGAAAACATATCTTGAAAAACAAAAAAATAACAGAATAAAATATATAACTGCCAGAGATAAGGGGAACCATGATTTATGCAGGCAAAATACACTCTGTGGTGGTGGTTTAGTTGCTAAGTCATGTTGGACTCTTGCAACTTCATGGACTACAGCCCACCAGGCTCCTCTGTCCATGGGATTTCCCAGGCAAGAATACCGACTGGAGTGGGTTGCCATTTCCTTCTCCAGGAGATCTTCCTGACCAAGATATCGAACCCAGGTCTCCTGCATTGCAAGCAGATTCTTTACTGACTGAACCACTAAAGAACACTACTATATTAAAAAAATAGATAAATAATAAGGACCTACTGTATAGCACAGGGAACTCTACTCAATACTCTGTAATGACTTTCATGAGAAAAGAATCCTAAAAAGAGTGGGTATGTGTGTAACTGATTCATTTTGCTATACAGCAGAAATGAACACAACATTGTAAATCAACTATACACCAATAGAAATGTTTAAAAATGGAAACAAGGCTTATGTAGACATTGATGATAAATCAACCCCCACCTCCTCCTCTCAGGTCTGCCTGCTGGGTCTGTCCTTTGGAGACCCAGCTGCAAGGTAGTTCATATTCAGACACTCTAGGTTCAACATCATTCATGTTCACTGCCAAGTCACTGCAAATCCCACATTCCCTTCATCTCTCGGGCTTAAAAAATTCATTTAACACCAAGAGTCAATTAATTAACTGAATTTTCTGATATTTAATGGAGAACATTCTAAGCCATTAGAATGCAGCCCTGTTCAAATTTAGGTCACAGAAAAGTTCTACAAGTATGCCTGTCAAGAGAAAATCTAACCATCTTTTCACCAGATTTTACTTTATTAGCAATCAGGTTTTTCTTTTTTTAATACCACATGAAAGCTGAGAAAGCAGGGATGTGTACTAGAAAGACTTCATAATTCCTATCAGCATGCAAGTCCTTTTTACCAGGAAGTCTTTAGAAAAAAGTTTGAATTGATAATGTCAGTTGCTAGGTTGTGTCTGACTTTTTGTGACCCATGGACTGTAGCTCACCAGGCTTCTCTGTCCATGGGATTCTCCAGGCAAGAATACTGGAGTAAGTCACCATTCTTCTCCAAGGGATTTTTCCAACCCAAGGACAAACCCAAGTCTCCCACACTGCAGGCAGATTCCTTACCATGTGAGCCACCAGAGAAGCCCTTTAATCTACACACAAAATAAACTTCACCTTTAAAATCAGTATCAAATAATAATAATAATAAAATAAGTAGCACCATTAACTCTGAAAATAGTGTGAAGATCTGATGTTCATGTTTGTGTGCATTTGATTACAGGCAGATACCTTGTCATCTATGACTAAAGGCATAAAACGAATTTTCTGGCAACTATGGTTGTCAATTTTTCCCATGATGGAGCTGTTCTATCTAATATTTTAGCTAGTCTTCTATTTGAGGCTGGCAAGCTCTCAAGAGCAAACAAAAGTATGAAAGAAAATAGGGATTTATATCAGTATATACAAATAAAGTGGCCTTATTTTTCAAAGCTTCAAATTTGCAGATATTCACATATCAATTTTCATAAACACCTTACTTCCGAAACTAGATCATTTCTCCAGTGCAAATCTAAGGCCTCTATTTTCTGAGAATGAGGAGCTCCAAGTTCCCTATTGACATCAGAAATGTACTTTCCATCATTTCGTATTACCTGCTCCGATTTATTTAAAGATTGTTTTCAGAAATAAAACCCAAGCACATCATGAGGTAAATTTACAGTAGAAAGATGCAATCAAGAGCCAAATCATTTTTAAAGATTTATCTTCATGGATATGAATGGATTACTCTAGCCCCAGGTCTCTGAAATCCTTTGGGTTAAAAGTTTGATGACAGGACTCAAAGTCGGATTTCCAAAAATGTTAATTCTCAAAGAAACTGCATTTAAGACTGTTTAAAATCATATAAGAGGTGGTTTTGGATTTATTTTCATCTTCTCCCCCTGGAAATGTAACTGAGAATATTTGCTAAGGTAAAAACTCTCCAAGACTTTCATCTCTGACTCAAAAGACGCCTTCTAGAATGAAGAGGCACAGAGATGAACTTCATGGAAATGCAATTCCCACAGCATTTCTGTCACATTCTTCAGTGAACAGTCTATGGACCTTATCAGGGTCACAGTGACTCGGGCGGGGAGAATCTTTCTACAATGCAGAAGACACAGGAAATTGGGTTTCGATCCCTGGGTCATGAAGATACCCTGGAGAAGGAAATGGCAATCCACTCCAGTATTCTTGTCTGGGGAAATCCCACGGAAGGAGGAGGAGCTGGGGGGCTACAGTCCATGGGGTCACAAAAGAGTTGGGCATGACTGGGCAACTAAGCATACATGGAGTATATTAACTCATATGATCCTCCTATGAGCAGCTGTTCATTCCAGAAAATCCAGGCCTAAGTGCCCAGGGCACAGGTGCCCTCAGGCAGCAGCTCCAGAATCATAAACGAGGCTAGAGTCTTAAGAGGGTAAAAGATTAGGGAGGCTGGATTCTTTATCAAGTGGCTGCAAGAGGTTTGAACAACTCCACCATTTTCAGTGAAGACCCTGATGAAAGTCTCTTCATGACCACAGCAAAACTTACCTGTAGGCCTGACAACAGTATTAGCTAAAGTTGAGGTAGTGATTGAGGTAGTGATATTGCAATAAACAAATATATCAAATCAACAGGTGCCATGTCTTACACAATGTTATATGTAAATAACAAACATTTTAGAGGGAAGATACACCAGAATGGTACTTTGAATATAAATCACTACATGATCATGAACTAAGCAATCTCTCAACATCATGAACCTTTTGGCAAAATTTCACATCTCAGTTTTTCTTTGAAGTATTCTTTTGAGTGTTGAATAGAGTTATTATGATTCACTCCAGGGATAACAGAAATGTTCATGGAAATACAACTTACTCATAAAGGCAACAATTATTATTAACTTTTAATATAAATTAAAGCACTGAAATGAAAATCATTTTGTCCAATACCTTTATTTTTGTATATCTTTAAGCCATTTACACTATGTTCTATATTTTGTAATAATTCTGATAACTGTCATTACGTGTAAATAAATTCTATCTTGTATAGATTTTTTAAAAAAAACATTACCATTAAAATTTTAAATACAAAACAGAAAAGGTGAAACTTAAAGGGGGGAGTCAGAAGACCTGGATTCAAAGTGTGACTTGATTACTTTTAAATGTGAACAGTTAAATCCTTTAACTGCTTCCATTGCAGTTTTTTTGTAAGCCAATGAATGATACCAACACCTGCTCATAGAGGCATTATAAAAATGATTGAAGAAATGTATGTAAAGTAGTACTTTATATAAATGTTTAACTCTAAAATGGCATTTATTATGTGATAGTCAGCCCGTGTTTCTATTTTTCTTTTTTAATGACACACCCGTTAGGACTTGTGCTTGCCTGGTGGCTCAGATGGTAAAGAGTCCGCCTGCAACGTAGGATATCCATGTTCGACTACTGAGCCTGGAACATCCCCTGGAGGAGGGCATGGCAATTCACTCCAATATTCTTTCCTGGAGAATCTCATGGACAGAGAAGCCTGGTGGGCCACAGTCCATGGGGTTGCAAAGAGTCAGACGGGACTGAGTGACTATCACTTTCACTTTTAGTTCTTTCCCCAGGAATCGAACCTGTGCCCTCTGCATTGAGGGGGCAGAGTCTTAACCACTGGATCACCAGGGAAGTCCCCTGTGTTTCTAACTAATGCACTGTATCACTGTTATGGGCTTACTGTCCAGTGGCTCAATGGTAAACAATTTGCCTGCAATGCAGGAAGTTCAGGAGACCTGAGCTCAATCCCTGGGACAGGAGGATCCTGTAAAGACGGAATGGCTCCCCTCTCCAGTATTCTTGCCCAGGAAACCCCATGGACAGAGGCGCCTGGTGGGCTACAGTCCATGGTGAGCTACAGTCCATGGGGTTGCAAAAGCGTTGGGTGTGACTGAAGTGACTAAACAACAACATTACTGTTTATATATTGTGAATCCCTCCAGCCCAAGATCACAGTTGTATTTGGCAGGTTGGGTTCATTGCTTATGGCAGAGGGAGGACGTACAGGATCCAACAGGAAGCATTCTTTCTCACACCTCTGGTGGCATCCTAGCAGAAGGGTAGACTAGAGGACAACTGAAATAAGATGCATTTAATTGTTCAACAGTAGCGGTCACTCATAGGAGCCAGAATAGAGGGGTGTTTGGCCATTTTTGCGGTTTAGAGAGTGTTTAGGGCTTCCCTGGTAGCTCCCTGCAGCTGGTAAAGAATCCACCTGCAATACAGGAAACCCTGGTTCAATTCCTGGGTGGGGAAGATCTGCTGAAGAGGGGATAGGCTACCCACTCCAGTACTCTTGGGGTTCCCTGGTGGCTCAGCTGATAAAGAATCTACCTGCAGTGTGGGAGACCTGAGTTCCATCCCTGGGTTGGGAAGATCCCCAGAAGAAGGGAGAGGCAACCCACTCTAGTGTTCTGGCCTGGAGAATTCCAACAATGTGTAGTCCATGGGGTCACAAAGAATAGGACACAGCTGAGTGACTGTCACTTTTCAGAGAGCTTTTAAAACGATGTCGATGTTCTGGCATAACTGGGCAGTGTTTGTCTTAATCTACCACAGAGTGGTCTTGTCTGATGCAGACGTTCTGTAAAACTGTTTCTGTTCCACAGGAGAACGCCAAAGCGTGGCTCTGAGTACCACCAGGCCAGCTGCTGGAGATCAAGGGCAGCTATTGTCCACCCTGGTGTAAATCTGCGTATGTGCGCAAATGTACATATGCATATCTAGAAACTTGGTGTCAAGTTCAAAATCTATAAAACTGAATAAATTAAAATCTCAACGTATTTTCATTAATAGAGATGAAATTCTTTCCATAAAAAAACTCAACCTGGCTTTTTAGAATGTGTACTTTATATACCTCCTTTCTTTTTCTATTTACTTTCAAGATTAAATCTGTATAATATGGAGCCAAAAAGAGTGTAATTGTCAGATAGCTGTGTGCGTGCTCAGTCATGTCTGACTCTTTGTGACCCCATGGACTGTAGCCCACCAGGCTCCTCTGTATATGAGATTTCCCAGGAAAGAACACTGGAGTCGGTTGCTATTTGCTTCTGCAACCCAGCGATCGAACCTGCAAGTGCTCTGTAGCAGGCAGATTCTTTACCACTGAACCACCTGGGAAGCCCTTAAGATAGCTACACACAGTATGAAAAGCATAACAAAGTGTTAAGAAAAAGTAAGCAAAAATAATAACTTTCTTCCAAAAGGGGAAAAATGTAAAACTTGTTTAAGTTGAAAAATGTCAGCAAACAATATTTATAGGGTTGTTTCTCTTGAGTTCTAAGTTTGATTACGTCTTGAACTATTCTGTCTGCCCACTGCCAACAGGAATGAAAAATTATATTCATGGGGCAAAGAAGAAATAATTATTATTTCCAAAACATATTTATTCCAATCTGTGGCCTTGAACGATGCTGCTCAAGACACCCCAACAGATCATCCTCATTCTCAGCCATGCTTGCGTTTTGCACGGAACTCTCTATGCCAAATGGTCATTTTTCTCACATTTATTTTGTTAACAGGATAAATGCCAACATTTGTCAACATCTTGTAAATGATGAGCCTTAATGAGGCAAGCTACTGTTTCACTCCTCTGAGGAATTTCATAGCAGAATAAGCAAAATACCAGGTTAAAGCAAGCGGGAGGGAATCCCAGGGAGCAAACCTTTTCTATGAACATATATTCCTTGAGGTTTTGCTTAGAGTGTGTTCTAGGATCCAAGCCAATTTGGCCTAAACCTTTATACAACATTTTAATTATATTTTTAACAAATCCTACAAAATGAGGTTCACATGTTGATTCAGCCAAAAAAAAAAAAAAGCAGTATCTACAAGCTGAACAGAATGCAAGAGAGAGGGAACAATTTAGAGATGTTGCCAAAAACCAATGAATACAGCGTTTTTTATAATATGGGGCCTTGTTTCACTCACTTTGGGGAGAGATAAAGACTGGTGGAGGGTATATTCTTGCTCTAGAATAAATGAACGAAAAAGTTTTTATTTTACACATGTGTACTAGATGTAAAGAATCTAGTACTGCCTGTTAATGCAGGAGACACAAGACATTCAAAGACTTGGGTTTGATCCCTAGGTCAGGAAGATCCCCTGGAGAAGGCATGACAACCTACGCCAGTGTTCTTGCCTGGAGAATCTCATGGACAGAGGAACCTGGTGGGCTATGGTGCATGAGGCTCAAAGAGTCGGACGCAACTGAAGCAACTTAGCATGCATGCACTAGACTCAAAAGTAAAAAATGTGGCGTTTACAGAAACATTAATATTCTGAGACTGTAAGGCCAGACAAATGCTAAGTAAGATAATGCATAGGCTTGTCAATCTGTGGAAGTCAACACAAGATTATAGTTAACAGCTCAGGTTTGGGTCAGAAATATTAAGTCTCTGTGTTTAAGTCCTAGCTCCAGTACTGACAAGCTATTAATAAATACAAACTGAATACACTTGGCAAATCACTTTATTCCCTTTAATCTCAGTCTCCTGATCTATAGAATAGGGATAATAATGCCTACTCTATGAGAGTATTACAATAATTAAATGTGATAATATACATAGAACAGTGCTTATTAAAAAGCCATAGTGGTCACCATTGTATCTGCTAATGAAACTGAAAATTTCTAATCCCTGGCGTTAAAAGCAAATGATGGTGGTTGGCTGTAAAACATGTTTTAAAATGTTGTAAAATAGCATGCATCTTATTGTATTTAGGTTTGTGGTTAGGGGGAAATGGAAACTTCCTATGTGAACCTATGTGAACAAAGTATTAAGTCAAGATTTTAACATCTTTATCCACTGTTCAACTCTTAAAAGTGCTTCCTACTCAGTATTCCTGATTTGCTGGGAAAGAAAGACTTGGCACTGGGACTGGCAGTGATTACCAACTCTTTACCGTCCCTACAGTTATCTGAGGGTCAAGGTGGCTGCTGCAGCTCCAGGCATTTTGTCCTAATCCCAGGCCAGAAGAAGCAGCATAGCAGAGTGTGGAAATCTTCCTGTTTCAGGGATCGAACCTGTGTCTCCTGCATTGGCAGGCAGATTCTTAACACTAAGCCACCAGGGAAGCCCTGGAAAACATTGTTGAAGAGGATATTTGAGCTAATCAGATGCCTCCCCTTCTGACTCAGCTCCAAGTCACTCTAAGGACACAAAGAATCAAACAGTATTTTAAGGTAAAGAACCAGAAAGTACTTTAATTACATCACATATTACCATGGAATATGCTTTTTGGATACGCTGCTGTGTATATGTGTGGAGAATAGTGACAGAGGCTTAAAGTCCAAAATTTAATGAGGCTCCTAAGAACCAATTTGCACTTGAAGTTGGTTAACCGGAAAATGCAAAAGTAGAAGGAATTAAATAAACGGTATGTAAGAAAAAGATGTGGGAGTTTTCCATGAAATATATATACACTTTCTTTCCTATTACTTAGTTACTGCCCAGATCTTAAATTCCACTAGTCAGAAATAAGAAAGTTATACTGGTATTACCACACCAAACCTGAAAGCCAGAAGGCAAATGTGTATTCATGCCAGTTGTTGTTTAGTCACTCAGTCATGTCCAATTCTTTTGGGACCCCTGGACTGCACCCACCAGGCTCCTCTGTCCATGGAATTTTCCAAGCAAGAATACTGGAGTGGGATGCCATTTCCTCCTCCAGGGGATCTCCCCGACCCAGGGGTTGAACCCGTGTCTCCTGCATCTCCTGCACTGGCAGGCTGGTTCTTTACTGCTGAGTCAGCACTGATCACAGAGGTCGGTATAAATAGAAAGAAAAGGGAACGGGTGAGTTAAGCATGATTTTATCCTTACTGCTTCCAGGACCTGCAAGGGCATCATTAAACATCTTGGGGACAGGGTCTGAAATTTACAAACTTTCACCATGAATCTTTTTTTTTAAATTATTTATACATTTGAAGTTTGTTCTCTAAAGAGAACACCTAATTCAGATGGTAATACAACCCAGGTTATTCATAGAAGACAGTAAATAAATTCAGAGCTTAGCTTCTTTTCCTGTTTTTCAAAAAACATTATTTCAGGGCTTCCCTGGCAGTCCAGTGATTAAGACTTCATGCTGCCAATGCAGGGGGCCCAGGTTCAATCCCTGGTCAAGGAACTAGATCCCATATGCCTCAACTAAAAGACCACACCTGTAGCAGGAAAGAAAATCCTGTATGCCACAGCTAAGACTTGCTGCAGCCAAACAAATAAAGAAATACTTTAAAGAAAGATGGGGTAATGGAGGGACACTGAAAAGAAATAAGCTGTTTGTAGTGACTCAGTTAGCAAATAGTGGAACCAGCTGTGCACTTAGATGGACTAGTGTCCAGGTTTCCAGGCTCTTAACCACACTCTGGGCTTCCCTGGAGGCTCTGCCTGCAATGCAGCAGATCAGGGTTCGATCCCTGAGTCAGGAAGATCCCTTGGAGAAGGAAATTGCAACCCACTCCAGTACTCTTGCCTGGAAAATCCCAAGGACGGAGGAGGCTAGTAGGGTACAGTCCGTGGGGTCACAAAGAGTCAGACACGACTAAGCAACTTCACTTCACTTCTGGATCTGAAATCAAGAACCTGAACAGAGGTTAACAGCATGGATCTGGTGTCAGAACCCACTACTCCATCAGCCGGAGAGTTCTTGAGAAAAGAGTTGTTTAGCTGTATGGTGAAAGTTGGTCTTATTGAGTCTATGCTGGGCGTGCGTGTGTGTATGCGTACGTACATGCTCCGTCGCTTGAGTCGGCCCCACATTTTGCCATCCTATGGACTTTAGCCTGCCAGGCTGCTCGGTCCATGGGATTCTCCAGGCAAGAATACTGGAGTGGGTTGGCAAAGCTCTGTGTGAGTGAGACCATTTTTAAGCATTAGTGTTCAGCTGCTGCAAAATGTGCAAATCAACGTGATAGCAGTTTCAGCTTGAGCTTCACCGGAACATCTTACTCATATTCTGCTGTTCCCTAGGAGAGAATCATCTTTCTTCCTTCTTCTCTATGTATGAAATAATAATAATCAATTCTGAAAGCTGAGTGTGCAGAAGCTAAGTCTACAGCTTTTTTTTTTTTTTTTTTTCCCTAACTAATCACTTTAAGTAGGCTCTTGCAAACCACTTAGCCGAGCGGAGGTCCTAACACGCTGATATTATTGATAATGTGCTCATCCATTCTTGACTGATTTCTTCTGTCGCTCTGTGCCCCCAACAGCTGCTATGAGTATGCAGTTTCCATTGACTTCATAGAGAGAATTGCAATCTGGTTGGCTTCTTGAAAGTAGAGAGGGGAAAAGGCTAGAGACAGAGGCTTGGCTGACACAGAAGGAAAAGAATGCTGGCAATGGGATGAATAATAACAGTCTTATTTGGATGAAGCTGCCAGAAAATAGAAGCAAAGGATCTCAAGATGGGTCAAGGCTACATTCTGCAGAGAATGGCATGTAATACTATCTGATGAGGGGAACACGGTGCTTGCTAAGTTATGTAGGACTGAAGGGGCAGGAAGAATAGGGAAGTTACAGAGATGCAAGCTGAATAGCATCAGGAAGGGGGCACCGCACAATTCCAGAGGTTAGGATGTAGGTTCTTTGGCCAGGGGCAGATGGTTTTGCAATTGTGTTCGCTTGCAAGAGAGATAATGGCTTTCCATTAGTCAGTGTGAGTAACCCTGGCCATATATATTTGAAAGGCTTTATTTTTTTTTTAACGCATTAAGATTATTTGTTAGGCTGAAACACTTAGAAAATTGCTTTTAATAATGTGACATAGAGCAAATGAATGTGTGTTCATGTGTCTGTACCATGTTCTGATTTTTCTTTTTCTATGTATGTAAAACCCAACACAAGTGTCCTGATGCTTAGATGCTTAGGTGAGGGGAGAAGGGAGTCCTAGAAGCTGCAGGAATATGGGTTTAAAACCAGTAAGATGATGAGCATACACTTAAACAAATGATATTATTTAGATCAAGAGTGAACAATGTGTTCACCTGAAACTACCACAGCATTGTTAATTGGCTATACCCCACACAAAATAAAAAGTGTTTTTTTTTAAAAAAAAAAAAGAGTGAACAACATTAGTGGTTCATTTCCTTTTTTATCAAAGTATCAGTGATTTTTTTTAATTCATTTACTAGAAAGTTAACCTTTATTTTCTGGTGGCTCAGATGGTAAAGAATCTGCCTGCAATGCAGAAGACCCAGGTTTGATCCCTGGCGCAGGAAGAGTCCCTGGAGAGGGAATGACTAAGTATTCCAATATTCTTCCCTCGAGAATTCCATGGACAGAGGAGCCTGGCAGTCTAGAGTCCATGGGGTTGCAAAGAGTTGAACACGACTGAGTGGCTAACACTTTTATACTTGGAAACTCCTGGCTCATTCTAGAAAGAGTTAAATCATTTTTTTCCTTCTCAATTTTAGTTCTAGCAATATTGATGGTGATGCTTTCATATTTTACACTCAATTCTTGAATATATACAATATTCTATCTTCAACTATTCTTATTTAAAACTAACATACTGAGATCACATTTTTAAAAGTATGTGAGCTGTGTGCTTAGTCACTCAGTCATGTCCAACTCTTTGCGACCCCATGGACTGTACAGGCTCCTCTGTCCATGGGGATTCTGCAGGCACGAATACTGTAGTAGGTTGCCATGCCCTCTTTCAGGGGATCTTCCCAATCCAGGGATTGAACACAGGTCTCCCTCGATACAGGCAGATTCTTTAGTGTCTGAGCCCCCAGGGAAGACCATGAATACTAGAGTGGGTAGCCTATTCCTTTTCCAGGAGATCTTCCCAACCCAGGAATCCAACCAGGATCTCCTGCATTGCAGGCAGATTCTTTACCAGCTGAGCTACCAGGGAAGTATACTTGCTGAATTCAGTTAGGAAAAGTGTTGATCCAGTTTTTCTTAATGATTACCATCACCAACTTCAATTCAGGTAATATGCTTTAAAAAAAAAAAACAAAAGTCTACATTGTTAACTATTCTTCCTAAGAAAGACATTAACCTTTTCAGACATTCCGTAAGAAATTCAATGTCTTTTAAACCCAAGAGAAATATCACACAGCACCTAAAGTTTACACTTGCTATGTGATATGTTATCACCAATGTTTTTCACCAGGTAGCTATAGTTTTTTGGGTTTTTTTAGGTAATAGTGCTAAATGTTGATCATGTTAGTGCTGTTTTGTGAGTTATTCTTCACACCCTTAAGATAAATTCTCAACTGTGTTTGTCAGGCCACTGAGTACAGTAAACAACAGTTCCTGAAATCAGATCAGTCTGGTACCCAGGTCACAAACTCCTCCACCCCTGTATGCAATATTACACACAGAAGGAAGTGCAACTTTTGTGTCTGACAAGAACTGAATGAGCACAAGAAAAAGAAAAGACAGCAAAGAGTTAAAGCAACATTGGGCTTTCTCAGGTTCTAAAGCAAAGGTCTCAGAAACTGTGCCTCACTGTAAACTGCTTCTTTCTGCAAAGGTGGGAATTTATTAGTAGATATTTTATTGACAACAGAAGTTGAAAGTATAGGAAAATCTCCATCATTCCCTCAATAATCCTACTGGAGAATTGTTTGTTGTGAGAACGTGGCTCACTCTACTTTGACATGAAACCCTTAACAAATAATGTCTGCAAGTTCTTTTGAGGGAAGGCAACTGGACCAACCTTGTCTATAGTTACGCCTTAGAATATCCTATTGCATTCAGAGAAAAGATTTATATCCATACAAAGAAAAAGTAGCTAGATGGGAATGACCTGAGGCCATCCTTCACAGAATCCAAAGAGAAATCAAAAGGTTATACAAAGAAATCACACATAGAGCATATATGTGTTATTGGACACATGCGTATGTGCTAAGTCACTTCAGTCATGTCCAGCTCTTTACAACCCTATGGACTATAGCTCGCCAGGCTCCTCTGTCCATGGGACTCTCCAGGCAATAATACTGGAGTGGCTTGCCATTTTTCTTCTCCAGAAGATCTTCCTGACCCAGGGATTGAAGCCACACCTCCCGCATCTCCTGCTTTGACAGGCAGAGTCTTAACTTACTACTGAGCCACCTGGGAAGTCTATTCTTAAATTAATTCTATATTAAAATACAACTAGTTCTCTCTCACCAGTATAAATTTATCTATTCTCAACAAATGGTTTAGCTATCATACACAAATGTTGCTGTTTCAAACTAAAGAAGATAGGAGACTCTGGTCCATATTCCCATAACATCCAGAGCAATTATTATGTATCAGTTTTTTTTTTTTACTAAAAGTTTCCTTCCCACTTCTGGCTTTCTATCAGCAAACCAGGTGTGCCGCTTTCCTTACACGATTCTTCCATTACAGTCTTCATCACTCTGGAGTGTGAAAACACTCTGTATTTGTCTTCACATTGTATTTAAACCATGTGACTGGTGTGTGGATAAGTACATCTCAGATAACAGTTACCAGTGCTTTAGGGACGGAAGGCAGACACTTCTGGAGTGCAGTCGCTTCTAAAGGCTCGGTGGAAGGCACTTTGTGGAAGTGGTGAACGGCTATGGCAGATGATGTGACAGCAGCTCACAGTTTCGGCCGGAAGTTCCAGGATTGAATTGTTCTCACATGAAATAGCCATTGAAGAGAATCATTTGTCTCCCTTGTCATTCATGCTCAGAGGCACACCAGCTGAGGAAATTGCCACAGACTGTCAGGAGAAGGGAAACAGCTCTTAGTTCATTTTGTTCTTCCATGAACATGTTTCCCCTGAAAGGTGCTCAGTGGCACCCAGATGGATCTCACAGATCTCACCCAAATCCATCTCACAGATGGATCTCATCTCCGGTGGGCAGATGCCCAACTCATTGGGGTGCCTGGTCTCCCTGTGTGAACGGGCTGTGGCTTTGATCCAGATGAAGATGCAGGTGTGGATAAAGAAGTGTGTTCACAGACACACCAGCTAAAATGCAGGGGCCTGGGGGAGCTCAGGACTGTTTGCCTCTGAAATTCTCTAGGATTCCATGTGTCAAAGATTCTCTGCTTGACCAAACTCTACTCATGGGCTTCTGAACTCTCTTCTCAGAGGCCCTGTCTGGGGGGGGCTTCCATGGCCATCTGTGTGCTGCTGAAGTTTAGCAAGAATCCTTCTTAGTCACTTTACCAGAATCTCCCATCTTTTTTCTCTGGCCATCCTCAACATTTGATCAGGTGTCTCCTCTGCCATCTGATTTAGCCAGAATCCTTCCTTTTACCCTGGGTGTTTCTTCCCAGTGAATTTCCACCCACTGACACCCCCACACACATATACATGCCCTACTCCTTAGGTATAAATTCCCACTTTTCCTTGATTCAGAATTGCATTTCTCTCTCATACTGTAAAATCCCATTGCAGTGGTTCCTCCGTGTCTCATGATAGCTCCCCTTGAATTAAGTTTGTTGCTTTAAAAAAGAAATCTTTTTAACGGCTGAGTAATATTCCATGGTGTATATGTACCACAGCTTCCTTATCCATTCATCTGCTGATGGGCATCTGGGTTGCTTCCATGTCCTGGCTATTATAAACAGTGCTGCGATGAACATTGGGGTGCACGTGTCTCTTTCAGATCTGGATTCCTCAGTGTGTATGCCCAGAAGTGGTATTGCTGGGTCATATGGCAGTTCTATTTCCAGTTTTTTAAGAAATCTCCACACTGTTTTCCATAGTGGCTGTACTAGTTTGCATTCCCACCAACAGTGTAAGAGGGTTCCCTTTTCTCCACACCCTCTCCAGCATTTATTGCTTGTAGACTTTTGGATAGCAGCCATCCTGACTGGCGTGTAATGGTACCTCATTGTGGTTTTGATTTGCATTTCTCTGATGATGAGTGATGTTGAGCATCTTTTCATGTGTTTGTTAGCCATCTGTATGTCTTCTTTGGAGAAATGTCTGTTTAGTTCTTTGGCCCATTTTTTGATTGGGTCGTTTATTTTTCTGGAATTGAGCTTCAGGAGTTGCTTGTATATTTTTGAGATTAATCCTTTGTCTGTTTCCTCATTTGTTATTATTTTCTCCCAATCTGAGGGCTGTCTTTTCACCTTACTTATAGTTTCCTTTGTTGTGCAAAAGCTTTTAATTTTCATTAAGTCCCATTTGTTTATTTTTGCTTTTATTTCCAATATTCTGGGAGGTGGGTCATAGAAGATCTTGCTGTGATTTATGTCGGAGAGTGTTTTGCCTATGTTCTCCTCTAGGAGTTTTATAGTTTCTGGTCTTACATTTAGATCTTTAATCCATTTTGAGTTTATTTTTGTGTATGGTGTTAGGAAGTGTTCTAGTTTCATTCTTTTACAAGTGGTTAACCAGTTTTCCCAGCACCACTTGTTAAAGAGATTGTCTTTTTTCCATTGTATATCCTTGCCTCCTTTGTCAAAGATAAGCTGTCCATAGGTTCGTGGATTTATCTCTGGGCTTTCTATTCTGTTCCATTGATCTATATTTCTGTCTTTGTGCCAGTACCATACTGTCTTGATGACTGTGGCTTTGTAGTATAGTCTGAAGTCAGGCAGGTTGATTCCTCCAGTTCCATTCTTCTTTCTCAAGATTACTTTGGCTATTCGAGGTTTTTTGTATTTCCATACAAATTGTGAAATTATTTGTTCTAATTCTGTGAAAAATACCGTTGGTAGCTTGATAGGGATTGCATTGAATCTATAGATTGCTTTGGGTAGAATAGCCATTTTGACAATATTGATTCTTCCAATCCATGAACACGGTATGTTTCTCCAACTGTTTGTGTCCTCTTTGATTTCTTTCATCAGTGTTTTATAGTTTTCTATGTATAGGTCTTTTGTTTCTTTAGGTAGATATACTCCTAAGTATTTTATTCTTTTTGTTGCAATGGTGAATGGTATTGTTTCCTTAATTTCTCTTTCTGTTTTTTCATTGTTAGTGTATAGGAATGCAAGGGATTTCTGTGTGTTAATTTTATATCCTGCAACTTTACTATATTCATTAATTAGCTCTAGTAATTTTCTGGTAGAGTCTTTAGGGTTTTCTATGTAGAGGATCATGTCATCTGCAAACAGCGAGAGTTTCACTTCTTCTTTTCCTATCTGGATTCCTTTTATGTCTTTTTCTGCTCTGATTGCTGTGGCCAAAACTTCCAACACTATGTTGAATAGTAGTGGTGAGAGTGGGCATCCTTGTCTTGTTCCTGATTTCAGAGGAAATGCTTTCAATTTTTCACCATTGAGGGTGATGCTTGCTGTGGGTTTGTCATATATAGCTTTTATTATGTTGAGGTATGTTCCTTCTATTCCTGCTTTCTGGAGAGTTTTAATCATAAATGAGTGTTGAATTTTGTCAAAGGCTTTCTCTGCATCTATTGAGATAATCATATGTTTTTTATCTTTCAATTTGTTAATGTGGTGTATTACGTTGATCGATTTGCGGATATTAAAGAATCCTTGCATTCCTGGGATAAAGCCCACTTGGTCATGGTGTATGATTTTTTTAATATGTTGTTGGATTCTGTTTGCTAGAATTTTGTTAAGGATTTTTGCATCTATGTTCATCAGTGATATTGGCCTGTAGAAAAAAAATTCATTTGAATCAGTTCTAATGAGATGGATGAAACTGGAGCCCATTATACAGAGTGAAGTAAGTCAGAAAGATAAAGAACATTACAGTATACTAACACATATATACGGAATTTAGATAGATGGTGGCGATAACCCTATATGCAAAACAGAAAAAGAGACACAGAAATACAGAACAGACTTTTGAACTCTGGGGGAGAACGTGAGGGTAGGATGTTTTGAAAGAACAGCATGTATATTATCTATGGTGAAACGGACCACCAGCCCAGGTGGGATACATGAGTCAGGTGCTCGGGCCTGGTGCACTGGGAGGACCCTGAGGAGTCGGGTGGGGAGGGAGGTGGGAGGGGGGATCGGGATGGGGAATACATGTAACTATATGGCTGATTCATGTCAATGTATGACAAAACCCACTGAAATGTTGTAAAGTGATTGGCCTCCAACTAATAAAATAATATTTAAAAAAAAAAAATAAATAAAAAAAATAAATAAATAAATAAAAAAAAAAAAAAAAAAAAAAAGAAATCTTTTAACATGGAAATGAAATTGACAGAATCAACCAAATTACTGAATACCCATTCTACTACCTACCCCCATGATGGGGACTCTCTGAAAAGGTGTGTACAATGATATTTCTCATCTGTTAAGCCTCTGCAGCTTGTAGGCAGATGTTGGAAGTGGCTGGACGGTACCTAACTGAGCTCATATTCTGGATCTTGGACCAATAAATAAACACTTTCAGACATGTGTGTGTGTGTGTGTGTGTGTGTGTGTGTGTGTGTGTGTATACATGCTAAATCACTTCAGTCATGTCTGAATCTGTGCAAACCTATGGACTATATCCTGCCAGGCTCCTCTGTCCACAGGAATCTCCAAGTAAGAATACTGGAGTGGGTTGCCATGCCCAGAAAATGAACCTGCGTCTCTTGCTTCTCCTGCATTGGCAGGCAGGTTCTTTACCACCTGGGAAGCCTATATATGTATATATACACATATATATACACACACACACACATGCACACATACATATGAGATTCTGAGTCCGCTACACTTAAGTCTTTCCCTTTTTATCTGCTTATTTTCTTTGCATCGTTGAGACCTAAGAGATACACATGCCAACACCACCAAGGTCTGAATCATTCTTTTCCTGTTAGTGTCCTGTGAGTTCTAGAATAATCCTCATTAGCTGCAGTGAAGGTGTACTGATTTGCCTGTCAATTGTCACGTGAAAGCAAAGGGATTGGAGAGGATGAGTTGTCATCAGTGCCTTACTTACTCACTCAGAAAGTTCCAGAGAGTTTTCTGGATAGGGGAACATGAGCCAAGATGGGTTTACCAACATATCCTTAAAGTTCACAGATGATTTTGAGGACTTGTGTTGAAGTGAATGTGCCTGGTAATCAAAAGTGCACCAAACATTTGTTTCCAATTAGTTCTAAGAAGTCACGACTCATCCAGGTGGAGACGGATACGTGAGCCCAGCAGGATACAGAGAACATACTCCATAAGGAGGAATGCATACCAGATCACTCAGGAGGAAGAACTGACTAGAAAAGGGCTGGAAGGAAGCCTGTTGCAGGTAGATGCTGACATGAACAATGCAATAGAAATGAGGAATCGAAAGACACGTCCAGGAAGAAGGAAGTCCGTCCTAGTGTTACCTAACGTGGGGTCCGGGTGCTCACTGCCCAAAAGTCAGCAAAGAGGCCAGGTTGGTGGACAGGGGGGTTTGCTTTATTTCGGGTGCTGGCAACGTTGGGGAAGGGCAAAGGCCCATCTCCACCCCCACTGACAACCAGCGGGGCAGGAGCCCTTCTAGGTTGAGGAGGGAGGGGGCTCCATGAAGAAGGCACAGTCAGCTCTGACCGTCGTCTTCAAATGGGTCCTCCTGGCTGTTTTAAGTACAGTCAGTCTTCAGCTCCGAGCTCAGTTTGTTTCCGTGACTTTGGGGCCAGTTCTTGGTATTTTGGGCAGCTTATGTCATAATTAGTCTGGTCATCACATGGTTAACTTCTTTCACCTGGCGGGCGATTCAGTGTCTATAAGACAGCTCACAGGATATGGCTGCGAATATTATCTATAGCCCCTGACAAGGAGCTAAATGTCCTTGACTGTGCTTAATGACTACACTATTATTATTTGGTCTCCTCTGACTGTTTTCCTTTGTTTCTGCATTTTCTCATTTCTCTGATTAAATTTATTCTTTGACTCAAGTTTCCCACAGACAAAAGGCAGGCAGAGGACATGATGGGTGGACAAGGACCATGGGGTCCTGCTGCATCTCACTAGGACATGGGGACCAGGGAGAGAGCCTGGGGTGAGGCTGAAGTCACAGTACAAGATAAGCTGGTGTTCAAGCTGGCTTCATAGTTACTGAGTACTTGCCCTTTCACGTATCAGCCTGGTCATAGGAAACAAAGCTATTTAGACTCTCTAGGACTCAGTTTACCTGCCCGTGGTCAAATAAAAATAATAGACTTTATTTCACAAATTTGGTTTAAAGATTAAACACAGAAGTAGATGTAAAGGACTTTGCGTAGTTTCTACAACATAGTAAATGTCCCCTAGTGAAGCCACTGTTATTGTTTTCCAATTAGAAAAATAGGTTGGTACTTGGAACAGTACTGTATCCTCACTCTAAAAATTCCTCTTTTTGTTCCCTCTGCCTGAAGAATAGGACTTCAGCATAAAAAATTTCAGGGGAAGGGTGAGTGCAGTTCAGTCCGAAGCACTGTTCTTCCCTTGTTTGTTGATGCACCTTTGAAAATGTCTTTTGGCCATATTTTTATGGGACTGTTTTTGGTTTCTCCATGAAAAGTGAAAATGTTAGTCCCTCAGTCACGTCCAACTCGTTGCTACCCCATGGACTGTACCCTGCCAGGCTCCTCGGTCCATGGGATTTCCCAGGCAAGAATGGTGGAGTGGGTTGCCATTCCCTTCTCCAGGCATCGTCTTTCAGGATCTTCTTTGCTTGTTTGGTATGTCATGTCCAGCATTTTTATTTGTGAAAAGGAGACATACAGGCTACTCTGTTCTGCTGCAGTGGGAAATTCTTACCAGCGTCCTTTTAGCTAATGGCTTCCTCGCGTCTCCAGTTTCATCCCCTGCCGTACTTCTCACTCATCTCCTCCTGGCTACGGTGTCCTCATTCTTTCTCCTCCAAGAGAGGAAGCCCCGACCTCAGGGCTTTTGTAGCTACTGTTTCCCAGACTGTAGCCATTTCTCTCTTGACAGCCACGCGTCCCCTGCTCTCTGCTCAAATACTCTCTTTCATATAAGGTCTTCCCTAAGCACCCTCAGTGTACTAACCACCCGCATCCTAGTATGTGGGGTCCCGCACTGACACGCTTTATGTGGATTCATAGAGACCATCACTACTGGACATACTACCTCCTTTGTTGTTCAGTCGCTCAGTCGTGTCCGACTGTTTGTGACCCCACGGACTGCAGCACGCCAGGCTTCCCTGTCCTTCACCATCTCCTAGAGTCGGCTCAAACTCATGTCCATTGAGCCGGTGATGCCATCCAACCATCTCATCCTCTGCCACCCCGTTCTCCTCCTGCGCATCCTTGCTTGTTTATTATCTGTCTCCCGTACTAAATTAAGGGCAAGGAGTTTGTGTCTGTTAGTTCTCTCAGCAGTACCAGTCCAGTGAATGGACAAATGAGATAGAAATTATCTTTCCCGTTTTCAGACGACAAACTAAAGTAGAAACTGAAGTTGTAGAGAGATTGTCGACTCTTTTTGACCCCTGGACTGTAGCCCGCCAGGATCCTCTGTCTGTGGGATTTTTCAGGCAGGAATACTCAGCTTGTTCCCATTTCTTCCTCCAGGGTAGAGAGATTAATTGACCTCTAAGACATTAGCTTCTTGGGGGAAGAACATTGCCCTGTGTATGTAGGGAATAAGATTCTTCCTTCCTTCCTGCCCTACAGACATCGGTCAACTCACTGAACAGTCTCACACTAGTATGCTTAAAATGTCACTCTGACTGCTCAGCAGGTTGTGTTCAATGGCCATGGCTCCCATAGACAGCAAAATCCTGTCTGGCCCTCCGCCTACCGAAGCCATCCTAGGAAGACCCAAGAAAGCATTTGCCTATGGAAATTCACACCACCTCCCAGGCACGTGGTTGACTGTTTAATGTCAATACTCCATGATCACTGTGCTGCATAATCTTCATTACTTTATAATTATATTTCAATTTCAAAAGTGTTCATTCTATTTGTTTTCTAGGAATCTCTTTTGAAACTTGTCAAGTAATTAGTTGATCAGCTTACCTTCCAGCATCAAGTGGTATTTTATCTTAATCTAAGATGTCTTTAATAACAAGGTATCACTGATATGATAATTCAATTCAGAAGCCTCTAGAGACTGACTTACATTATATTCATCATACAAAAGCAGAGACTTACTCAAGTGGAATGTGAATATCTGTGTTCAGTTATCTTTAGCACCATGAATAAACTATGTGTTGGAGACAGAACAAGAGTTTCTAAACATAATAATAAGTACAATATATGAAAATTAAGTGCCTAATATTTGTTAAATGTAATAAAGCAACTATTTCATGATCTAGTTCCTTTTTTGCCATGTTTTGAAAATGTAGAGCCAAATTTAATTTACTAATCAATTCATTTTGGGTGTCTGCTAGAACCACATCTTCTGCACTTTTTTTTTTTTTTGGCCATACTCCATAGCATGTGGGATTTGGGAATGAAACCTGTGGCCCCTGCAGTGGAAATGTGGAGTCTCAACCACCGGGGAAGTCCCCTTCTGCACCTTTTTAAATGGACTTTGCACTTTTATTCTCTCTCCTCCCCATCTCTTCCCTCCCTCCCTCTTTCCTTGATTTTCTTCCTTCTTTCATTCTCTTAACCTCCTAAAACATCTTAAAGGTTTCTTAATCTCTTAAACATATTAAATTCCTCCAGTGCATCATTTTTCATATAGAATATGTATATTATGTTTTGAAATAAATGTTATAAATGTAATGAAATTTTGGCTCTACCAAACAATCTGAATTCTCTATAGAAACCTAATTGGACCTTGTAGGTTTTAAGGGTTGAATGAACTCTTTCGTACCTTGCATTGGTATTTAGGATATCAAGAAAGAAAACTGTCTGATAAAACTTTCTAAGTCTGTCTTAAATAATGTCTTTGCCAGGTCTTATCAAGACTGCTTTTACTTATGTATTAATTCAATACACGCTCTCCTGTACTAAGGTAGGTTCTGTAAGAAAATCCTGGATGGAATAAATTCTACCTGTAAAGGTGGATGGCTGATATCTTAGGAAAAACTAGAAGATTAGCAAGATGTATGCTGCTCTCGTTTGTCTCACCCTCTCTTTCCTCCCCTGTGTCCACAAGTCTGATCTCTATGTCTGGGTCTCTATCCCTGCCCTGCAAATAGGTTCATCCGTACTCTTTTTCTAGATTCCATGTATATGCACTAACATACAATATTTGTTTTCCTCTTTCTTATTTACCTCACTTACTTCACTCTGTATTGAAAAAGTAGCATTGAAACAAACACATTTTGATATATAAAGTAGCTAGTGGGAAGCTTCTATATAACACAAGGGGCTCAATCTGGTGCTCTGTGACATCCTAGAGGGGTGGGATGGCAGAGTGAGGGGAGGCTCAAGAGCGAGGATATATCTGTATACTTAAGACTGATTCACGTTGTTGTATGGCAGATACCAGCATTGTAAGGCAATTATCCTCCAACTGAAGATAAATTTTAAAAAATTTTTACAAGAAAGATGGATGATAGATGATAGATACATGCATACATACATGATAAACAGATATAGATCAGGACTCGAGAGAAAGATCAGATCTCCATCTGTCCATGTATCAGGACTCCCTAAGACAATGATTTTACTCCCTCTTTGCTCTACTTCCTAGGAAGTTCTTAGAAATATCTATTTATTTTTGTTGAAGATTGATCGATGTTCACCTTTGATATCTCTAATTGTCTATTTATGTTTAGCTAAACCCACCGAGCTGTTTGCTTCTCTGAAGAAAGATTTTGCTAAATCGATGCTCAGATTCTGCTGGCAACGTGGCACTGACATGTCTTTGCTTTTGCAAACATCCTGATGCCCTCCATCCCCTCACATTCTAATTGTTTCTTGAATTAGTGGCTGAGGCGCACCCAAATCACACCTCCTCCCAGTTTCACCCCTGCTTGGCTTCAGAGAATGCAAGCAGGAATTGACTGGGATGCTAACCCATGCTTCACTAAGAGGGTGGATGTGTAGATTCTTCAAGATCCTGGAAAGATCTGGGGTTTCTGGGGTGAGTGGTAGGAGACAGGGGACCCCTGCCAGCACCTATATTTGCTATTTTTACCTAATGTTTCAGAGGAAGAGACTTTCCTCGCAGCTTTCTCCCAACTTCTCTGTGCCCACTTGTCACTTTTATTTCCTTGCCCAGATGTCTGCTGCCTCTGAGGACCCTCCTGTTCCCACCCTCTTGGGTTGGGCATGGCCTCCAGCTCCAGGAAGTCCACCTTCCTCCCGGCTTGCACTGGCACAAACCGGGAAGGGCTGTTTTCCCTTCTTTCTTTCTTTGTAAGTCTTAATGATCTTTTATCTGTGACTCCCATCCTCAATTATGTTCTCAAAAGGCAAAGTCTATGCATTTGTACACAACTGGGGAACCGTCTTCTCCTTGTTTTTCTTACGACTGTGTCTGTGAATAAAACCCTGAAATTATCAATTGTCTAATAGAGCCATGCCACTCTTCCAAATGGTTGAGTTAAATCAGCTGTGGCTTCAAGTAGTATTATCATTATTAATAATAGTAATAACTCTCCCACCAGTTGAATATTTATTTGCACTAAATAACAGGGGCTTCCATGGTATAAAGAATGGACAGTAAAGAATTTGCCTGCGTGTGGCAGACCCAGGTTCTATCCCTGGGTCAGGAAGATCCCCTGGAGAAGGGAATGGCAACCCACTCCAGAATTTTTGCCTGGAGCATTCGTGGACAGAGGAGCCTGGTGGGCTACAGTCCATAGGGTCACAAAGAGTCAGACACGACTGAGTGACTAACACTGACTAAATAGTATGGTAGCCCCCTACTGGAGACATTGGTGTCTGGACAGAATCGTCTGGAAAGGGGGTGCCCGGGGGCTCCTCGCATACAGCTCCCGTCTTTTCTCAGGTCCCCAGTCTAATACCAGCTTCCCTGGCAGCCCAAGGCCATAGTGATCCCTCCTGTTGGTGACAGTAGTTATTGTCTCTTACATCATTTGTGGGCTTCCCTGAGAGCTCAACTGGTAAGAATCTGCCTACAATGCAGGAGACCCCAGTTCAATTCCTGGGTTGAGAAGATCCCCTGGAGCAGGGAAAGGCTACCCACTCCAGTATTCTGGCCTGGAGAATTCCATGGACTAGTCCGTGGGGTCTAAAGAGTCGGACACGACTGAGCGACTTTCACTTTCACACTCATTTGTCAGTTTACAATGCTGCCTTAATTGTTATTGATCATATATATATATACATATGAAAGTGAAAGTGAAGTCGCTCAGTCGTGTCCGACTCTTTGCGACCCCATGGACTGTAGCCTACCAGGTTCCTCCGTCCATAGGATTTTCCAGGCAAGAATACTGGAGTGGGTGCCATTTCCTTCTCCAGGAGATCTTCCCAACTCAGGAATTGAACCTGGGTCTCCTCCATCGTAGGCAGACACTTTACCGTCTGAGCCATCAGGGAAGCCTCATATTATATACATATATATAATTTTATTTGTTTGTTTATTTTTGACTGAGCTGGGTCTTCCTTGCTGCAGACATTTCTTTAGTTGCAGTGAGCAGAGGCTACTCTCTAGATGCGGTGCACGGGCTTCTCATTGCAGTGGCTTCTCTCTTGTTGTGGAGCATGGGCTCTAGGCCTGCAGATTTTAGTAGTTGGGGCTTCCGGGCTCTACAGCACAGGTTCAACAGTTGTGGCTCATAGACTTAGTTGTTCCACAGCATGTGGGATCTTCCAGAACCAGAGATGGAACCAGTGTCCCCTGCCTTAGCAGGCAGATTTTTTACCACTGAACCACCAGGGAAGCCCTGTTATTGATTTTTTAATGTGCATCCTATCCCGTATACTTTGATCTGGTCACTTCACTCCAGTTTCTGCCTTCTATTCCTATAAGACTTAGGTTTACAGAGTTAACTACTGACTCTCAAACTTCTTTTAAGGGTCTTTTTATTTTTAAGATTTTTTTTATATGTACCATTTTTAAACTCTGTATAGAATTTGTTATAATACCACTTCTGTTGTTTATGCTCTGGTTTTTTGGCTGTGACACATGTGAGATCTTAGCTCCCCAACCAGAAATTGAATCTACACCCTCATATATGTGGAATCTAGAAAAACGGTACTGATGAACCTATTAGCAGGGCAGGAATAGAGATGCAGACATAAAGAATGGACGTGGGGACACGGACAGGGAAGGGTGGGATGAGTTGGGAGACCGGGATTGAGCTACATACATTGTGTGTGCTAAGTCACTTCAGTCGTGTCTGACTCTGTGCGACCCCATGGACTGTAGCCCACCAGGCTCCTCTGTCCATGGGATTTCCCAGGCAAGAGTACTGGAGTGGGCTGCCATTTGCTTCTCCAGGGGATCTTCCTGACCCAGGGATTGAATTCACATCTCCTGCGTTACAGGCAGATTCTTTACCACTGAACCACCAGGAAAGTCCTTTAAGGGTCTTAGTTAACTCAAATAGCTCCCTTTGTACCCTCCCACTGAAGTGGGGTCCACGTGTCGGAAAGGATGTGATAGAGCTGTTGCTTCTGCCAGCACCACTCATAATATGACCAACGTCTACTGAGATCTGACTTTGTGACCGGGCATAGGCTGGGTCCTTGGAGAGGATTAACCGGGTGTCCCTTGTTATGAGTAATCGTCATTAATTTAATGAGATGGGTAATATTCTCCACATATTACAGGTGTTGCAACTGAAGTTCCAAGAGGTTAAGTAAATTCCTCAAGGTCGTAACCCTAGCAATTTTTATTTTATTTTTTAGCCACACCATGCCACAGGTAGAATATTACTTCCCCAACCAGGGATCAAACCCTTGCCCCTTGCAGTGGAAGCATGAAGTCTTAACCACTGCACTATCTGTAATTTTTAGAGCTAGTCCAAACCCAAGTCCAGAGTTCTTAACCACCATGTCCCTGTGATGATCATGATAAAAGAACTCTACAGATACCTCCTGTCCTGACAGGTGCTAACCTATGCACAATGCAAGTCTCTCCCATAATGCTGAAAAGAAGAAAACAAGGCAAATTATGAAGGAAAAAGTGATCCTGGACATCAAGGAGTCAGAAATAATTGTCAGATTCCGTGGGTATCAGGATGATGGTGGCATGGTGGCCGCCATGACTGTGGAGGTTGTTTGAAGAACTGCGGAAGCAAGACCAGGGGTCCTTTTGTGATGTTTAATTCAGTGCATATGAAAGGACCTCAGTTCATGATGTTGCTCTGGCCCCAGACTGCACAGAGCTGGCGGAGGATGGATTGGAAGACCCTCACCTTCCCAGGACACCGTTTCTTTTATTCATCTACAGAGACTGACACAGCCCTGCTTCTGAACTTGGAACTTGCTTCTCTCCTGACATGGAAATCCTCTCTAGGTGCTATGAAAGACTTCCAAGCAAAAGTACTTCCTTAAACAATATTTATCTGTCTAATCCCCATAGATACATGCTATGCCTCGTAGGCATGGCATAAATTGTTTAGAAGCTTAATAAACCATCATTTCCCCCCTGTTCATTCCAGTTACATTATCAGAGGTCCTTGGTAATAAACGCTTTCCTGATATTTATTCCAGCACTTTTGTGACCAACGCTCTTAAAGCTCCCTTTGTGTTCCATTCCCTTCAGCTGGGATTCTCTGTCACTTGATTGAATATATCGCATTTGTTTGGGACCTATTGTTGAATAAGGAGGGAATCGATCCTTTAGCAATTACCTACTTATTGGGGCCAAGCAAGGTCAAGGATATTGCTGGAAATTTTTTTAATGCTGGTTAAGAGTGAACCAATAAGAACTCCTTGTCTGTCATTTTGCCTTAGATATTAAATGATGAAATTAAATAAAACATGATTGTGCCACTTTGGGTGATTGACAGTGTCTTTCTCTGCTTTCTCATTACTTCTCTATCGTTTTGTCAGGTTTTCCTTTGTTTCTTGCTGTTGCTGGGTTTCACTGCTTGGTTGTAAGGTCTGCTTTCCTAGGGTTTCCCTTCCTTCTCCTCCACAGATGCATCCATCGTGCAGCCACGGAAGTCTGGCGTGACCCACCTTTCACATTTCCCACTTTCCCTACTTGTGCGTATTTGTCGACACTTTCCCTGTTGCTATCCTGAGTCAGAAACTAGATTCCAACCCCCACACATTCAGAGTTAAACTGCCTTGAAAAGGTGAAATAAACGGGAAAAGCATAAAGATTTAGAGTGAGAGACAATCTGCACCAACAAAACAATGGCATTGCCAAAAACACTTCCTTGTAAAGCATCATCTACTAAGGTTATACCAGGAGGATTTTCTCCTTTCTGAACTTTCTAAACCTAGACCGTTTTTGTTCCTTAAGATACTACTTGTGATCCCAGCCAGTAAGTCAGTCACTTTTATTATTGTGATCATTATTGTGACTCATATAGAGTTAGTTATACAGGAAAGAAACCCCTTGCAGAGAGGGAAGCATTCCTTCTAAACTTTATAAGCACTGCATGGCATTTTTGTGGCTTTGAAACCTCAGTGAATCCAGTTACTTAGGATACCTTTGTGTGCATCTGCTGATAACCTAGTGCCGCAATTTGGGGATATCCGATGCTCTTTAAAGTGCTACCTAAATTATAGTCTGCTCAGTTCTAAAGCTGATGATTCGCAAGTCTCCGTTTGTGAAGTAACTCAGAAAGAGAAAAACAAATATCATATATGAATTTGTTTATGTGGAATCTAGAAAAACGGTGTAGATGAATCTATTTGCAGGGTGGGAATAGACATGCAGATGTAGGACGGACATGTGGACACAGTTGGGGGAAGGGTGGGATGAACTGGGAGACTGGATTGACATCTATACGCTGTGTGTGCTAAGTCACTTCAGTCATGTCTGACTCTCTGTGACCCCATGGACTGTAGCCCTCAGGGCTCCTTTGTCAGTGGGATTCTCCAGGTAAGAACATTGGGGTGGGTTGCCATGCCCTCCTCCAGGGGACCTTCCAAACCCAGGGATCGAACCCACGTCTCCAGCAGCTCCTGCAATGCAGGCAGACTGTTTATAGCTGAGTCACCAGGAAAACTCTGTATATACACCACCATGTGTAAGATAACTAGTGGGAGGCTGCTGTATAGTATAAGTAAGCTTAGTTCGGTGCTCCATGATGACCTAGGGGGGTGAGATACAGGGTGGGAGGGATGCTCAGGAGGAAGCGGATATATGTATACTTGTGACTGATTCAGTTCCTTGTACGGCAGGAACTATCACAACATTGCCAAGTCACTCAGATGCCTGGAAAAGCTCCCAGTGTCTAATGCTAGAACAATTTGAGCAACCACAGAATAATGTAGTTTCAGATTATAACTCACTTAGGAAAGAAATATATACAAGTACATACTGATACAAATAAATGATTGAATAAACAAAGGGGGAGAAAATAAAAAAATGAAAGAAAGAAATCTATCCATACGTGGCCCATACAAACACACACTGTGTTAACAGCGAAGTGAAAGTTGAAACTAAAGGAGGATGTTCATCTTCACACATGAGTGTTAACACAGATAGACTGTGTGATTCCACACTCATGTAAACACACACACACACACACACACACACACACACACGCACACACCCCAGGGCCTCCATGATTGGTGCAGTCTATTTCCTGCCACTGCGTTTCAGGCTATCTTCAGACTTGCCCAAATGTTTGGTTTTTGTGATTATTGGGATATTTTTTTTATCTTGCTCTACATGGAAAATAAAATTGTGATTGAGAGAGTGGAGTCCCAGCGGCCCCGTCTGCACGCAGCAAACGGTTCTATGTCTCTCTCTGCATCACAGTATAGGAGCCACTGGGCTTGGCGGCTGCTAATCCTCTGAGCCCGTTAATAAGCTTAGGAGCACGTTCATTGAAGGCTGACGCGCGGGGCGCAAACAGGGAGACGACACGACTGGGGAAAGCTGAATTGGTTTTAATCATCTGCTAATCACCAGTAATGAGACCTACTCTGGGGAAGAAAAGAAAAACAGATAGTCGAAGGGAGGTTTTGTTCTTTGCAGCAGAGGAACAGGGAACGAGAGGGCAGCTGTGATTAGGGAAGAAAGGATGGAAAGAAAGGAGGGATTTGGCCGGACCAGATGAAGCGTCCTCGGCAGGCTCCGTTTTGTAAGCTGAGTGTTTCTTTCATTCGGGCTCTGGGACTTCAGATCTCACGGGCTCCTTGACAGCCCACCTCGAAGACAGTGCTTCTTGAAGAAAGGGACATCCCCCTGGAGTCCCCTCCTCCAAACCCTGCATTTGCTGACAGCACTTTACAGGGTATCTCAGCCGGAGGAGAGAAATCAAGGCAGGGACGGCTCTGGATTGGCTCCAAAAGACAGCTGGGGTGTGTGCAGGGGAGGAGAGGTGTGTAGAGAGCTCTATGAAGGAGGTGAGACCACTGGTCAGGAAAGCGAGGGCTGACAAGGAATCCAGAAAGGAAGAAGCAGCTGCAGAATGTCATTCCTAGACAAACTGGGTGGATGGTCTTTTTAAGTCCTGAGCACTGTGTTTCAGGGCTTCCCAGGTGGTTCTAGTGATAAAGAACCACCTCCCAGTGCACGGAACATAAGAGATGCAGGTTTGATCCCTGGGCCAGGAAGATCCCCCTGGAGGAAGGCATGACAACCCACTCCAGTGTTCTTGCCTGGAGAATCCCAGGGACAGAGGAGCCTGGCGGGCTACAGTCCATAGGGGTTGCACAGACTCAGACATGACAGAAGCGACTTATCACACACTGTGTTTCAGGAAACTCAAGTGAGGTTATGGCTTGGTCACCATTTTGGATTCCATTATTCAGGAATTATCCTTCCGTCAAAAGCTCAAGGAATGTTAAACAATGATAGGGGTGAATCTGTTTGCAGGCAGGAATAGAGACACAGAGGGGCAAAGGGATGGTGGGAGAAGTTGAGAGAGGAGCACTGACATATGCACATTACCATGGGTGAAACAGACAGCTAGTGGGAAGCAGCTGCGTAACAGGGAGCTCAGTCTGGTGCTCTGTGAAGACCTGGGGGGTGGGGTGGGGTGGGAGGGAGGCTCCGGAGGGAGGGGATATATCTATGCATATAGCTGATTCACTTCATTGTACAACAGAAGCTCACACAATATTGTAAAACAATTATACTTCAATTAAAAAAAATTCAAACTCTTGCAAATGTTAATAATACAACCATATTTCAAGTGGTGGATTTGAAGTGCTGTCCTCCATGGAACTGGCATTCTCCAAGAGAAGTTGATAATATACTGGCTTGAATCACATTTCTAGAATAGTTATATTAACTAAATCCCTGGTGCCTCAGAGGGTAAAGAAGCTGCCTGCAATGCAGGAGCCCCGGGTTCCATCCCTGGGTCAGAAAGATCCGCTGGAGAAGAAGATGGCTACACCCTCCAGTATTCTTGTCTGAGAAATCCCATGGACAGAGGAGCCTGGTGGGCCACAGCCCACAGGGTCACAAAGAGTGGCACATGACTAAGTAACTAACACTAGTGTATTCTATTAATGACTGAACTGTTGACGACAGCTCCCTGCCCATGGTGACTCCTCATTTTCCAAACCTTCCTGTAGGCTGTGCAAGAGTGAAACCGCAAAGCACAGCCTCTGCGCTCGGTCTCTGACCCTCTGCCCAGCTCAAAACTCTCTGCCCGCTTCATGCTGAAATCTAACCTCTGTCCCTGCAGTCAAGTGTCATCATCCTCTGGGGAGGTTCCCTTCTTCCCACTGCCCACATGGGCACTGTCTGCCAACATTGGGGTTACTGTTTGCATATAGCCTGGACTGATGTAGCTTTTTTCAGATCTATTTATTTTTGGCTGTGCTGGGTCTTTGTCACTTTGCAGGCTTTTCTCCAGCTGTGGCGAGTGAGGGCTACTCTCCAGTTGCCGTCTGCGGGCTTCTCATTGCAGTGGCTTCTCTTGTTGCAAAGCACAGGCTCATGGGCACTCAGCCTTCAGTAACTGCATTATGTGGACTCCATAGTCACAGCTCCCGGGCTCCAGAGCACAGGCTCAGTAGTTGTGGCACATGGGCTTAGTTGCTCTGTGGCCTGTGGAATCTTCCCAGACGGGGGATTAAACCCATGTTTCCTGAATTTGCAGGTGGACTCTTTACCACTGAGCCACCAAGGAAGCCCCTGACTATTGCTTTTAGTTTCACCAATGTTTAATAATTTCCAAGACTGGCACAAGGACTTTAGAGTCCCTTGAACTTCAAGGAGATCAAACCAGTCAATCCTAAAGGAAATCAACCCTGAATATTCACTGGAAGGACTGATGCTGAAGCTGAAGCTCCAATACTTTGGCCACCTGATGCAAAGACCTGATGGAAAAGACCCTGATACTAGGAAAGACTGAGGGCAGGAGGAGGAGGGGACAACAGAGGATGAGATGGTTGGATGGCATCATTGACTCAATGGACATGAGTTTGAGCAAACTCAGGAACATAGTGAAGGACAGGGGAGCCTGGCGTGCTGCAGTCCATAGGGTTGCAGAGTCAGACACAACTGAGTGGCTGAACAACAACAATAATTTGCGAGGAAGACCCTTCCTCCAGCCTAAATAACCCACCTTTTCTTTCTGAGCTGCTGCCAATTTGCTTTCCAGCATACTATAGCACCACTCAAGTTCTCTAGAATCATGCATTTCTGTACGAGTCTCTTCTTCTCCAGGGCAATGTTGTTTTTCTTTGAATTCCTCACACCATCTAAAACCAGCCTGTCCATAGGAAATTCTCCATTCATTGAAATATGCTGAATGTTAAAACTTCTAGCAGAAGGAATCAAGTTAAGATTTCAGCGTTTTATAAATATATGTTTAAATGGTTCATTGGAACTCGGGGTGGAAGAAGACAAACTTGAATGTTCATATTTATTTTTATTTGTTAGCCATTTATATTCATTATTCCAGCTACAGGCAAGGAGTTGGAGCTAGGGAATAGCAGTGTAAAACCGTAAAGTATATTTTAGAGAAAAATGGGAAAAGCAAAGCTGGTGGAGAACATTCACTGAATATCTGAGTCATCGTGTCATAAAACTCTTCACACGGTACCCACAAGTACCAAGCCCTTGAGAACCAAGGGCATGCAGTCTCTGCCTTAGGGGAGTCACAGTCTTAGAAGGAAAGGAAACCACATAAATAGCATGGTAGCTGTCAAAGCTAGCATGTGGCATGAGCTTACTAGCACCCTGGCAGTCCTGAGGGGCAATCCTGTCTCTGGCTAAGGGAGCTTCCCCAGAGTCACACAGCTAGTATATGGAAGATTCTTCCTCCTTCCTCTCCATCTCTTTGCCTGCCTAGGAAGAGACAAAGCAGAACAAAGCATGCCCAAGAGCAAAAGGAGCTGCCCCCCAACCCCCACCGACTACCCGTTTACCAGAGCAATTAAGGGCATGCAGTAAAAATCACATGGCGCTTCTTCAGGAAGAGCATGGGGAAGGAAAGGCAGAATGCCCAGTGAAGTGAAGTGAAGTCAAAGTCGCTCAGTTGTGTCCGACTCTTTGTGACCCCAGAATGCGCAGGGCACCTTTGAATCCCAGCCGGACACTGTGGGGCTGCTGGGTACAAAAGTTTTTGTGTCACCCAATTCTCAATTACAGGAAATAGGCTTCCAGGATCTTCCCTGAGTTCCAATGAGCAGGTTCAAACGGGTGCTAAATCAGGGAAGGGAGGGGATGCAGAGACAAGAGAGGAGCAGTCAGGAAACAATGATGCAGCCCTGGGACAGGTCCTGATTCCCCTGCAGGGACACACACAACAGTACCTTTGAGCTGCTCTGCAGATGCTGAAACCCCCACGTGTGGGAGAAGTTAACTATCGCCCACAGGCACGACCCAGACTTGTTGGAACCAGAAGCCTGATGATATTGACTCTCACTTACCTCACCACTCACCAATCAGAAGACTGTCCTTGAACTGACCACACCCTATTTGAACCTTGACTGTAACACTCCTCACTACCCCCTCAGGGTGGGACACACAGTTTTGAGGGCATTAGCCCACAAAGCAATGAGGTTTCCCTGATGGTTTGGTGGTAAAGAATCCACCTGCAATGCAGGAGACTCAAGAGACTTGAGTTCGATCCCTGGGTCGGGAAGAAACCCTGGAGGGGGAAATGGCAACCCACTCCAGTATGCTTACTTGAAAAATCCCATGGACAGAGGAGCCTGCTGGGCTGGGCTACAGTCCATGGGGTTGCAAAGAGCCAGACACGACTGAGCACACACGCATGCAGCCTGCAAAGCAATAAAGCTCTTCTTTTCTACTTCACCCCAGACTCTGTCTCTGAATTTTAATTCATTGTTAGGGTACAGAGGCCAGATAAGGTATCATCTTTCAATCCTAAACTGAAAGAAATTGCCTAGAAAAACACTACTAGGATTTAGAAATCAAGTCTATTGATTTAGATCTTATATTAACCAATTTCCTTAAGTAACCCAAGGTTCAGTTTCCACTTCTGTAAAACAGCAATAAAAATAACACCTACTCTGTCCACTTGTCCTGGGTTGTCGTGAAGCTGTGATGGAACCCTGTAAAGAACATTCTAATGGAAACCTGAGGAAGCAGTAGCGGGTGGAAAGGCTGAGGTGATGCCTGAGCCAAAGGCTTCATTGTGATTAGAGGTGAGAGGGGAGAAGAGGAGGAGGACCCTGGCCATGGCAGAAAGACCTGTGCAAAGGGGCTCAAGTGTGATGGGAGAGACAGTTCCTGGAGAGAGCTGAGAGCAAGACCTCAACCAGCAGCTGAGCTGGGGGCAGAAGGGCTGGGTCTTTTTCCCAAAGGCTAGGCTTCCATCCTGGAAGCTGTGAGGGGTCTCTGGAAACTTTAAACTGGGGAAACTCACATTAGCTTCATGTCTTCAGAAAGATCGCTCAGGCAACAGTGTGACTATTGTACTTGAAAGAGACAGTTAACAGTGAGGTCATGGTTAGGAGGCCTGATAGAAACATCTGCTGGGGAAATGGAGGGAAATTGGCAAAGGTGGGAGCAATTAAGGAGTCAAATCTGCAGGACATGCCATGTGGTGGAAGGGAATAACTCTCAGTTGGCTGGATCATGGTACTTCTACTCAGTTACAGGATCAGAAGAATGAGTTGGATGCAATGCGGAAATAAGTTTGGGGCATTGTGGTGAGGGAGTGTGTGTGTGTGTGTGTGTGTGTGTGTGTGTGTGTGTGTGTGTGTGTGTGCACTCATTTCCTCAGTCTTGTCTGACTATTTTCTGACCCCACTCTTTTCTCTTTTCTGACTGCGGCACACCAGGCTCCTCTGTCTAAGGGACTTCCCAGGCAAGAATGCTGGAGAGGATCGCCATCCCCATCTCCGAGGTCTTCCCAACCTAGGGATCACCCACATCTCCTGTGTGTCCTGCATTGATAGGCGGACAATTTACCACTGAGCCACCTGGAGGGAGTTGGCAGCACCATTGAAAGGAATGAACTTTAAAGTCAAGATGACACGAGTTTTAATTTGGGCTTCAGCACTTGCCACACACATATGAAATAATAGTGTAAAGCCTAGAAGACAAAGAATAGCACATAATTCAGATGTAAGATGATGATGGTGGTGGTGACTGTGGCCAGCGGTAGCACAGCCATTCAGGTAAGCAGTCCAGAAGGAGAGAACTCTGAGTAGAGTAGGTCACAGTACACTTAGAACCGACAGAATAGTGGAAATACGGGAAAGAATTAAAATAAATCACCCACAGGTCACATGTATAGTTAGAGAAGAAGACTGGGGGAGACAGTGGAAGGAAAATGTACCTTGAGAAATGTGGTGATAGTATAAGAGAAAAATGATTATTGAGTGATGGATGATGGATGGCAATTTTCAAACTCAAGTGTACCCTTCATGAGGGCAAAGACCGTGTCATGATCGTCTTTATATTGCCCATCAGCATAATGCCTGAATTGGTGTAAAAATACATTGAGTAAATGGACTAGAAAAATACATTATGTTTACTAAGGGTCTCCTCAGTGGCCTCTAATGTTCTGATCTGTATCCAGAGAACAGAACTCTCAACCCAGTGGTTCTGAAGGCTTTTCATTGTATGTTTGGCTGTAGGATTTGAGAGACACTTTGTAAAACTGAATGCGGGCATGTACCTTTATGTGTAACATGTGTGTGAGTGTATATGGGTGTGTTTTCTGGGTGAGGATAATTTATATACACATAGGTGTATATATATGGCTTCCCAGGCGGCACCAGTGGTAAAGAATCCACCTGCCAGTTGAGGAGATCTAAGAGACACGGGTTTGATCCCTGGCTCGAGAAGATCCCCTGGAGTAGGAAGTGGCATCCCACTCCAGTATTCTTGCCTGGGAAATTCCAAGGACAGAGGAGCCTGGCAGGCTACAGTCCATGGGGCCTCAAAGAGCCAGACATGACTGAGTGGCTGATCATGGTCTCATATACATATATGTATATTTGTATGCATATATATGTATACGAAATTATTTTCATACTTTTGAGGAAGGGAAAAATATAATAATAGCTATGCTATAATTGATTAATAACTAGTTTGCTTTACATATTAAACATAGTCCAGCACATTAAAAGAGATATTTGGGATAATGGAGCCATATGTGGAATATGTAAAAGGAAAAACACTAAAGGTTCATCAAGAAACCAGTAAATAATAATGTTTTGAGGGGATTGAGTTGAGATGCTGTTACAGAGGAACGTTATGATTGCTACCTTGCTGAACTTAACACAGAATCATGGATCCGTGGCTTCTAAAATTGTGAATAGATTATTCTATCCATTCCCCAACTTCTAAGACCCAAAAATAGTCTTTAGTTTGCTTTTCCAGGAGGGCTTGGTGGATATAAAGCATAAAACATAGATTTTAGAGACAAATGTATAAACTTCCAGAAAAATGACTATATATCCTCAGGCAAGTTGTTTATCCTCTCGGAGCTTCCTTTTCCTTTTTATTTAAGAAATGATGAAATGTCAACATCTAACCTCTTTTTTTCCTGAGAGTCCAAAGTGAAATGACTTATTAAAGCATCTCACACAGTGTTTACAATGATGAATGCATTCACCAATTTCCCTTTTAATCTTTCTACATGGTTTAGTTGCTTAGTCATGTCTGACTCTTTGTGACCCCATAGACTGTAGCTTACCAGGGATTTTCCGGGCAAGAATACTAGAGTGAGTTGCCATTTTCTTCTCCAAATAAACTGCACTTCCCAGGTGATACTAGGGGAAAAGAACCTGCCTGCCAATGCAGGAGATGCAAGAAATGTGAGTTCGATCCCTGGGCTAAGAAGATGGAGTAGGAAGTAGCAACCCCCTCCAGTATTCTTGTGTGGAAAATTGCATGAACAGAGGAGCCCATTGGGCTACTGAGCGACTGAGACACATAGTAATAAGCTAAATAATTTTGTTGCTGATATATGAACTCAAAAGATATGCGCAATTCAGTTACTAGAAATAGTTACTTATGTGCTTCTGTAGCCTTTAAAATGCTGAAGTAACAAAAGAACCCTAAACTCTATGTCCTGTGTGACTGCAACAGTTTATCTCCAGCTCATCATGAGTGAACTGAAAGTTGCTCAGTCGTGTCCAATTCTTTGTGATCCCATGAACTGTAGCCCGGCAGGCTAATCTATCCATGGGATTCTCCAGGCAAGAATATTGGAGTGGGTTGTCATTGCTTTCTCCAGGGGATCATCCCCACCTAAGGATTGAACTTGGGTCTCCTGCATTGTAGGCAAATTTTTTCCCATCTGAGCCACCAGGGCAGCCCTACCAGAGTCCCTGCTCATGATACATATATCTAATTCTGTCAGCTCTACCCAGTAGCTAACAAATCCGGGAAATCAAGGATGGTTCACCCAGGAGCTGGACCATCTGAATTTCAAACCCTGCATTCTCCTTGGCAGGAGAGAAGGCTGGAAGGTCACACAACAGCTCTTAAATGCCTTCACTCAAAAAATGACACCTGTCATCTGTCCTCACCCAGTCCCAGAGTCCCCTGCAGCACAGGGAAATTTGAAAAATCAGGGAAGCCCATGTATATTTGGTGAGAAGTAAAATGGCTCTGCCAAAATAACAGACTCACATAAGTCACTCAGTTGGCACTATAGACACCATGAATTGGAATCTCCACTGAGGACTTGTTATGTATTTCCCATCCCATTCACAACTTTTTAAACTATAATCTTATTTCACCCCTTTGCCGACAAAGTTTCATATAGTCAAAACTATGGTTTTTCCAGTAGTAATGTACAGATGTGAGAGTTGGACCATAAAGAAGGCTGAGCCCAGAAGAATTGATGCTTTTGAACTGTGGTGTTGGAGAAGACTTTTGAGAGTCTCTTGGACTGCAAGGAGATCAAACCAGTCCATCCTAAAGGAAATCAGCACTGAATAATCATTGGAAGGACTGATACTGACACTGAAGCTCCAGTACTTTGGCTAACTGATGCAAAGAGCTGACTCATTGGAACAGATCCTGATGCTGGGAAAGATTGAGAGAAGGAGAAGGGTATGACAGTGGATGAGATGGTTGGATGGCATCACCCACTAGATGGACATAAGTTTGAGCAAGTTCTGGCAGACGGTGAAGGATAGGGGATACTTGTGTGCTGTAGTCCATAGGGTCTCAAAGAGTCGGACATGAACGAATGACTGAACAACACATTTCACACTCAGTTCCCAGGAAAGGGAGATTTCTGTAACATACTCCAATGAGCTTCCTCACTTTACTGGGCTTAGAATAAAAATAGTGAGCTACTTAGAATAAAAATAGCGCTGTTTCCAGTGCTGACCTTTAGGGCCACCCGGGAAGTGCGCCACGGTGACGAGTGGACGCCGTGCCCTTCACTTACCCTTGGTTCCTCTCTCTCTCCTCTCTTTTCCTGTTTCCCACTAGTGTTTCTGCTTCTGCATTTTATCTTTCTGTCTGTCAGGCCGATTAGCATAGTTTGACAGATTAAAAAGCTAAGGTCAAACCAACAAACCCCTAAAGAAATACTGCTAATTATTGTCATATGTTTTTTTAAATACTTTGCTCTTCAAAGAATTTAACAAGGAATAAAATTCCACTTTGTATCCCAAGGGTTGGCTTAATATTATATTAAGAAAAATGAATTCCTTAGCTTTCTGTGTTCTGGATTGTAGGAGAGCAATGAACTTCACCCCCAGGGTCAGCGATGGCCATCACCACGTCCCATGAGCCTCTTTCTAAACTGACATACTAAACGGCAAGCAGTCTTTCGATCCTGGAATAAAAGAATCCAGGGAGACGAGACTGTCTTCGTGTCCTTACATAATGCCTGAAGTTAACAGAGTTATCCTTTGTGAGCTGTGAAAACTGGACTCATTTATTCTTTCCATTCCTTAGTTTCCTGATCCATAAAAAAGGGGGTTTGGGACTACTGTATCTATCTCATCAGGTTGTTCACAAAAATTAAGATGAATCTGATGAGTGTCTGGAACTATAGAATCCTTCACTGTGGGTGCATTCTTCATATTGTTACAGAGTTGTTGATCGCTTTGATGCTCAGAAGGAAAACTCAAGTGTTTTTTCAATTCCTCAAGGATTAGTCATCTGTCTGACAGGGAGAAAAGGTAACATGCCAACCCCACCGGCTGCAGGTAAATCACGTCGCTGCCACACCACACCCAAGGTCACTTCCAGCCATGGTCAGCTTTGCCAAGAGTGGTGCCTGGGAGGATGCAGTCTAAAACTGAGATGCTCAGTCTCGAGGCCCCTGTTGGGGGTGGGAGGTGGGAAAGGGCAGTAGGGACTTAGTGCTCACTGGCGACAGAGTTTCAGTTTAGGAAGGTGAAAAATTCCAGAGATGTATGACGGTTGGAGCTGCACAACAATGCAAACATACTTAGTGTCCCTGAACGGTACAGTTAAACCTGATCAAATGAGCAGCTTTCATATTATGTGACTTTTACCACAATAAAACAATTTTAAGAATGAAAGTTAATGCAAAAAATTCACGATGAACAAAATGTGACAATTTTAAATAAAGATAAGAGTGGTCTGTATCCACCTCCAAAAAAAAAAAAAGATAGAAAATGGTACTTGAGTCCTGTTGATGGTGCCGCTCCTTCAGGGTCTGGGTTGGTGATGAGCCCTGGCTCGTTCCCTAGTGAGTTAGGGCAGGGGATTCTGGGCCAGGGCTGGGGGGAGCTCGGAGGAAGCTGGGGTGGGTGGAGAGCCAAGAGGAAGCTCAAAAGCTCATTATCCAGCCTCCTTCGAAAGACAAGGACAGGATAGCCTCCAGTAAGAGGCATCTAAAGAGCTCAGGAAAGTCTCCAGCAAGTCGTTCACTACAGGTGAAAGGACAAATTACCAGATCAAGTGGCTACATTATCAAAAATTATTCTATTGATTTCAGGGAGGTGTGTTTTCCCTGAGATGATTACCAGCATCTAAAACCTCCTTTCCTGCTGATTTGGAGCACGAAGCACCATCTCCGAGTTTCAAGTTGTTCAAGATGCTTTATAAGTCTGTGGGTAGGCGCAGGTCGGCCTGCTGTGAAGGTCTAGTTAGCTCAGCTTCAGAAAGGCAGGTCGCCCCCTTCCCAGGGTCAATATCTTTATCACTGGTAAGAAATTTGGTGCTGTGAGCATCGTTTGCTCAGGGAATGTTCTGTGTTCTGTATTTTTTGGCATGTTTTCTACACTGGATCCTACTTTGGGAAAATGTTGCATCCCCTGCCCAACCACTGAGAGCCTCCCAAATTCACGTGCTCACGGCTGTAAAGACAGAGCTTCACACATGGACCCTGGGTTTCCCAGGTGGCGTTAGTGGCAAAGAAACCGCCTGCCAGTGCAGAATACCTGGGTTTGATCCCTGGATTGGGAAGATCCCCTGGAGAAGGGAATGGCTATGGTCAGCACAGTACCTTTAGTCAACAACCAGAGGAAAATGAAGGCTCATAAAACAATGATCCATCTAAGTTAAAAGCTGGAAAAGAATCTTAGAAGGGCATCTACTTTTTAAGGGAAAAAAAAAAATGTTCTTCCTACTAGTCTGAATACAATGGCATTGTAACAGTGCATCTGGGTTATTCCTCAGGAATGATTTAATTGGGGTTACATTGATGGGTGGATGATGTCTGTGGATAAAAAGTGTTGTGAGTTCTGCCTACAGCATCAGAGCTCTACCCCACTTTCCTGGCCACCGTTCCCGGGCTCACAGTTAGGTGAGTGTGAGTGTAGGACCAGCCTGATCCAGGGTACTCTGCAGTTTGTATTTGAATCAGAGCCAAGAGAAAGTACCTTCCCACACTGGTGACCTTGCACCTCACGTGGGTACAGAGCACCCATTTAGGGGCACCACATCCCCCTAAAAGTCCTTGATCTTCAAGCCAATGACCCCTGTGTCTGCTCTCCAAGGGAATGCGCCCTCCTTCCTGGGACCCCTCAGGCTGATGCTGAACATATTCAAATGTCCCCCTAAAAGGTTTAGCCGGGGTTGCTTCTTCAGTACTGTTTGAACGTTAAATATGCAAATAATCATCATTACACTTCCAACAATTACACATGTTTGCGAGCACCGTGTCAAGAGCTGGCAGCGGAGCGATCATTTGTAAAGACAAATATTCCATTCCAAGAGATGTCACGCTGCTCAGAAGATTCTTTTCTGTATGAGTAGCCACACTGCTGCTTCCTCAGTTGTGCAGATGAACACAGCCAAGCCTCCAATAGCTGCTGGGCCCTCCCCTCCGCCAAGCAGGTGCCAATCACCCGCCCAGTGCCCGAGGAGCCGCTGGAATCCTACCCGGTCCAGGCCCGGAGCACCCAAGGCTGATGGAGAGGCTCCTGCATCCGCTCCTCCCTCTGCGGCCCCTCCGTGTCCCCCCATCCTCTCAGAGCGGGCCTCGGCCCTGGGGTATTTTAATTCTTGAGATCCAACTGTATTACCCTGTGTTTGTAACAGATGAATTGTCATTCGTAGCCCGAAAGTGATGGGAAGGGCTGCGTTCTCTGCCCCAGGTTTTTCTCTCTCCCTCCTTTTTCCTCCTCCCTCCTTTTTCCTCCTCCCTCCTCCCTCCCCTTTGCTCTCTGCTTTTCCCCTCCCCATTCTTCACTTAGGCCCGGATAATTGTCACAGTTTACTTTTATCGCATCCAAAGTGGCGGCTTAGAGGGTCCTGGACTCGAGTCTGGACTAATCTTGCCTTCTCCTGAAGTGGGAAAATCCCAAGTCTTGCGGGGTCCAATTGATAACCCTTGCACTTCTTTTCCATGAAAGACAGATGACTCTGGCAAGCTTGGGAGACTGCAGATAATGGGATTGACTTGGTACTTAAATCTCAGTGAACCAGGACAGCATAAGTAATTAGTGAATTGGATCCATCCTGGGGTGCTAATGATGGCTAAGTCTGCCCTCACACCATTGGGAGATGGCAAGAGGCACATCCATCTCACACAGATAAAAACCAAAGGGACACTGCTCACAGACACCATTTATTCCTCCTTTAGTGCACCATTCATCCTAAGAGTGGGAAAAAATCTAATTTTCCTCCAGCGATACTCAGAAGACCAAGTGACCACGCTCCCACCAGAGTTCATTTTGATCACAATACTGCTGCTGTTTTTAATTAAGAAAGGCTAATTAAGAGAAACTCGACATTTATCTTCTTATCTGCTTGTCCACACAGACACTGCCCATATTTGTTTACAATTTGGTTACTGGCTTTCTATCAGTGAGAAGTTTCTCCATTTCTGTCTATGTCGGTGCTTTCGAAAGTGTCAGGATTGAATAGGTCCCCGCAAGGATAACTTTTAGCCTATCAGATCCTGGTTTACATGAATGCGATTGTCGTTGTTTAGTCACTCAGTCAAGTTCGATTCTTTGGCCACTCCTTGGACTGTAGACCACCAGGCTCCTCTGTCCATGGGATTACCCAGGCAAGAATACTGGAAGGGGTTGCCATTTCTGCCTCCAGGGGATCTTCCTGCCCCAGGGATTGAACCCCTGACTCCTGCATTGGCAGATGGGTTCTTTTACCCCTGAGCTACCAGGGAAGCCCTTACATAAATATATATACACAATTATGCACACACATACATACATATGTAGTTTATATATATGCATGTATAAACACTGATTATAAAGGAATCCTTGTATTTTTCCTCCATTAATTCATCTGTTTACACACCGGCTGTCTCTTCCATTTTTCTTTTTACATAGAATGATGGCACTTTATGAGGATAATTTAGATGAATGCCTTTTCCCGGAGGTCACTTATCCTCCCAGCAAACATGATCGACAAAGAGCCACAAAAGATGAATGGCATCAAGTTTTGATCCAACACGCGTTCCATCAATGAGATGTCTTCAAGGCAGGGGTCTTGCTTTTCCTCCATCTCCCCTCCCCCCAGTCTGATTTGATCAACATTCCCAACAACTAAAATGTCCACAGAATGCACTCTGGTGAAAACGACCAGGGACTCTGAGAGCTAAAAGTGGAAAGTGTGAAGCATAGAATTTCAGTAGCCAGACGCCCCAGCCTGACCGTTTTGGAGGGGATTGATCGGAACTCAACGTGACAGACTGTGAACCCCTGTCCTTGGCTTTGTCGTGGCAGAGGGATCTTAACGCCACACACAAGCTCTGCCCCCCTGGCCCCTTTCAGCTTCTGTCTTCAGTAATCGCCTTTTCTTCCATCCTTTCATGTGGGGGCCAGTGGAGCAGTAGCACTCAGGAGATGAGCCCGCAGAATTGGCTAGTGAGAAGCTCTCTTGTAACTTACATTCTTCCTCACCCCGTCCTGCCACCCAGGCCTTGTTTTTCCTGATCTGAGGTTTCTTTCCCTGATGCGTAGCTTCCCAGCGGCTGGCTCCTCTGAAGGCGTGTGTGTGCATGTGCAGAACACACGCATAGGCTTCCCTGCTGGTGCAGCGGTAAAGACTCGCCCTGCCCGTGCTGGAGATGTGGATTCAATCCCTGTGTTGGGAAGGTCCC